>NW_027187351.1:6472712-6600394 GCF_028583685.1 Petaurus breviceps papuanus
CTGACTCCAGGGTCGGTTCTCTATTCACTGTACCACCTAGCCTCCCCAGGAAAGAATCTTTTGGGGGCAGTTTCACAGGTGGAAAGTTGGGTTTGGATTTATTCAGATCATCAAATCCCCAGTTTTCTTCTGGTATTAATTGACTGATCCTGGACTGAAGATGATTCTAAGCCAGTCTAAACTCTTGGGTTTAGGTAGCTATTCCTGAGGAGAATGTGGTACTTATAGCTAATCTTTGTGCATTTTCTATTTCTTGTTCCCAGCATCATACCTGCCCTTCAGTTCTTAACTTTCCTGAGGGTATATAAAAAGATATCTCAGAATATTTTGCCACAGGATTTTTCATTAGAATATAATTTTTCTGGACTAATTGTTTCCATTGTTTTAAGTGGGGAATAACAGAAGACTTGTGATGAAAAGCTTGCAAAATAAAGTTCCCCCAGAAGCAAACATAAACTCCATTTAGTTTCAACTTTGATTTTTCTTGAATAAAATATAGAAACAGGACCTTCATCATTTATAGGGAATCTTTTCCCATTTGAACTAATTTCCCATGATAGTGGCATGGCAAATGCTCCAAGCTAGCATATATCACCTTGTTTTATGCCTTACTTGACCTCAATCATCAGAGGATCATTAAATAAAGTTTGTTTACATCTTATGTTTCATCTTTCAAGGAAGCTTGTATTATTTTTACATATGCAAGGGAGATATCAATAGGTGGTGTTTACTCTGTCACTTGGGATGTGTGATGTGGGTATTTCCTATAACAGTACAGATTGCAAACTGTCTACATCTTTTCTGCCGCTGGTACATGTCCTCCCAAAATGTGTTGGGAGCCTCCTTCTAAAGCTCGTGACATTGCATAGGTAGCAGCAGAGCAGGTGGGCTGCCCATAGGTTATCTATCCCTCACTCTTACTCTGTGACCCTTTCACCACCTTTTGGGGGTCAAATATTTCCCTTTCATGCAAGTTCTCCTGTGAAGATCTTCATTGTTATTATATTACAGCCTTCTCTTGTCTACCTTGTGCCATTCTCCTTTTTGGATAGCCCACAACTTTAATTCTGTGGAGACTATGTCATTTATGACTCACATCCGTATGAGTCATAATCACTGGAAGAATATTGATGTTAAAAAGTTAGGCTGTTATTTCTGGGAGAAATTTGCATTATGCAGTTTTCCAAAGGCAGTGTGACCTGCTTGCCTCTTCCTTTTTTTGGGTCTCAGTCCATCATTTATGCTTAGTTTTTGTCTCCTATTTTTGTATTGATAGATCAGCTCTATCTCTGCATCCAAGTGGATGCTATAATTGGGGAAAAAAAAGCTTTTCTTCATTCACTTGGTTTTTAAGTACAAATCCTTTGAACTCTCTCGATTAGTTTTGCTTCTCATTCAAAAGGATCTTCTGGGACATGGTGCACTTAGCATAATGGCATCTGCAAAGTGGAGTAAATGGAAGACTTTACTATCTATAGGGAATTCTTTGATTTGGGCTCCAAGCTGGGTATATTCCTTGACAATGGGAAGCACCTTTGGCGAGCATACAATCTCTGTTTTATTCCTAGCTTTATTTTAATCAGAAGATCATCAAAGTTATCCGTTACATCTTTCAAGGGATGTTATATGACTTTGACATAAGGATAGGAGACACCTTGTTGGAGCATAACCTTTAAGGCCAAAATTTATTCTGCCCACTAAGTTTCTAGCCAAAGTTTCCTCAGCTGTAAAATATGAGGGTTGGACTAGATGAGTTGAAAAGTCCCTTCCATCTCAAAATAATAGGATCCTGTGATTGGTTTTGTAAATATATCATTGCATTTAACTTTAAATGGCTCTTCTTTCCTATGTAAAACTGGTTAGCTATTAAATGAGTTTTTTCAAAACTTCATGGAAATGTAATTAACTCCACAAATTTCTAGTTCTCGTGTTATGTTTTTCTTTTAAGACTTTGTTTGCCTGTATTACAGATTGGTTTTAAAGTAGAATACTGTGGTACTAGTTCAATATGGGTTACTCTTCCCTAAATCTGGTTTATATAACACTGAATGGCTTATAATTGGTGTCATTTTTTTCAATATAGACTTTCATATTTTGACATTTTAGAGATCTTATTTTGTGACTATGATCTGTCTTTGAAGGTGACATATTTTAGACAAATATAGGATAAGATACATTGGATTATTTTCTTCCTTTAAAACCCCACCCGAAAAACACAATGCACAATTGGCTTAAGAACAAATATAACTGAATGTTTGAAAGTCAGGTCAAGTCAACAAGCATTTATCAATACCTACTATGTGCCAGATACTGCGCTAACCCCTGGGGATTCTAAGAAAGATAAAAATCAATTCTTGCCCTCATGGAGCTCACAGTCTAATGCCAGAGAACATAGAAACAACTGTGTGTGAACAAGGACTATACCAGATAAACGAGATAATTACAGAGGGATGGTACCAGCATTTTAGGGGGATGAAACTTTCAAGTTCTATGTAGAATTGTATTCACTCTGTTGGCTTACCTACCATTTGTCAACAAAAACCTTGATAAGTTTTTTTAAAGGATAAATTATTTGAAAAGCATTGAGAGGATTAAGTAACATTGTTAATGCTTCAGTTTGCCCCATGTGATAGGACTTTTTTTTCCAAGTTCCAGTAATTGTGATCATTAAGAGCTGTATTCATTCTCTCTATCTAAAACTGTCAATGGTACATTTCAGTTTACAGTTAGCCTTTTTAAATAATGGATTTATAGCCTGGGATTAAATTGAGATTTAAAGAATTTCTATATCCTGATCATTCAAATCAAATTCACGTTTTCTGATGTGGTATAACCTGTTTTGTCTGTAGACTCAATATCTGGTTTATATTTTGTTTTGAGAGGGGAGGATAGAGGATTAAGACAGATTATGGTGTTAGGATAATGTTTGGCTCCTTGTGTTATATATGCACACAAATAACCCCTTGTATAATCTGAATTTTTCTATGGTAATATTGTAAAAGCTGGAGCTGGAAGGATAAATGTACAACTTAGGATACAGTATGTCTTAGAGCTGTGAGGATCCAAAGTTGGATAGATTATATATTTTAATATACTACATCATATTGTTTATCACATCTTGTAGAAATGCAAGTTTTTGGTTATCAGTAGCCATTAAAATTTATTTCTAGAATCAACAACTAAAGGGAGAGATTTTTGTCTTTTCTCCTCCCTCTTGCAAACACACAATTCCTTGTCCCATATTTCTGGGTAAGGCAGCAGAATCTGCTTAGAAGCCTGTGTTATGAGTTTTAAAATCAAGTTCCTTTCTAAGCTCTGCCACACATTTATTTTATTTTTTTTTGGCATACAGTCTTAGAGAAAGCATTTAACCTCTCTGGGCCTCAATGTCTATGTCTTTAAAACAGGGATAATATCTGACCATTATTCGGATAAGTACAGTAATATATATGAATTGCCCTGAGCCCTGTGAGATTAAAAGCATTATTATTTTTTATAGTCACGACACATCATTGGCATGTTAAAAAAAAATAACCCAGCAGAAACACATGTTGTTTCTATCTCTGTCTCGGGGGTGGTTGGTTGTATTGATGGGAGTATTCACATGTTAGAAGCATGAGATGTTTGTTCCAGGGGTGTCTTGGAATCATAATAAATAAAATCATATGCTCTATTACTTATTTCTTGAGGATTTGTGCCCTGTGTACTTCCAAAAAAGTGACTAATGTTTTAACATTATTAAATGTGGAATAGATATTTTTATTTCTTAATGTTTAATAAAGAGATGTTATCTTCCTCCCCCCCTCACAATTGTTGTTCAGTAATTTCAGCTGTGTCTGGCTCTTTGTGACCCCATTTGGGTTTTCTTGGCAAAGATTCTGGAGTGGTTAGCCATTTCCTTTACTTCATTTTACAGATGAGGAACTGAAGCAGAGTTAAATGACTTGCCCAGGATTACACAGTTACCAAGTGTCTGAGGCCAGATTTGAACTCAGCAAGATGAGTCTTCCTGACTCCAGGCTTGGCACTCCACCCACTGTGCCACCTTACATTAAGACCTTCAGATTTGGGTGGGGTGGGAGGAGAATGGGATTTCAAGAATTTTGCTTATTCTTTTCCATGCTTTACTTCCAGCCTTTATAACCTGGCTTCACTGGAACTAAGAGAGAATCTACTTACGTATTTGCCTGAGTGAGTTTCCAGGGGACTTGGGAGGGAATATTGAATGGAGAGAATTTTTTCCATGTAAAGATAACCAGATGTGATGCATTTAAAAAATGATTTCATATTGGCTCCTTCCTTGCCCTTGCCTAATGAATTATAATAAGATGATGGATGCTTAATTATTAAACTACCTCTCTATGGTTAACAGTGTTTTTGGTGGTGTCTCATTCCTGCAGATGCTCCCATTTCAAGGCCATCTCATGCTAAATGACTTTTGTGGAAGGTAGTGCCTTGTCCTAAAAGGTTGTATATATTTGGAAAATAAACTGGGGGGACAGCAACCTTCATTTTCCAGTTCTGTTTTTGATGGTTTGTAACTAATAATACATGCTGAAGCATATTTTTCAGAACTAGCATAAGCATTGAGAGTGCTTTTGTTCTTGATCTCTATTCCAATTGATGTTTCTTCTCCTTTTGGCTCTGTTTCTCTCACAGATCTCTCACCCAGCTGCAGAGACTAAAGGAACTTGATTTAGGAAACAATGAAATCTACAATTTGGTAAGCCTTTGTGGAAAGAAGATGGAGACTCAAAATATTCATACTTGTTAAATGTCACACCTCATTCATGGACAAACAGCTCTTTTAACTTTCATGGGTGAGCTGGGCCCACTGAGGAATCTGCCACAATTCATCCACTTTATGAATAAGAGACGGAAGATGCTATTAGTAGGCGAGGGCTTAATGCTCTGCTGGGTAAAGGAGTTGGGATGACCGTTGATTACAGTGGATGGGAATGGGAACTGGCATTTTAAAGTAGAAAAGAGAAGGAAGTGGTAAATGGGAACCTTGAAGCTCTGTGTAAACAGAGGAATACTGATGATTGAGCATGAAGTAGAATGAGCCTTGGTGGCTAATGAGAACATACTGGTGGTAGAATCTCAGTATTTTTCAACCAAATCCAGGGAAATCACTATTCAGAGCAAATCTAATTATGAACCAAATCTGCTTCCATTTTATCTTTGGGTAAATTACTCATTGCTATTTGACTTTTTCTTACTAAAGATACTTTGAATATATTTTATGATGCTGGAATTGATTACAAATATAGACTTTTGTTTTACATA
Source organism: Petaurus breviceps papuanus (assembly GCF_028583685.1). Taxonomy (NCBI): domain Eukaryota; kingdom Metazoa; phylum Chordata; class Mammalia; order Diprotodontia; family Petauridae; genus Petaurus; species Petaurus breviceps. The sequence continues at coordinate 6,478,002 of NW_027187351.1, forward strand.
GTTCATGACTAAGAACTTTGGTCTATTTTTTTCCCCTTTTGACTATAACTTTATTTTGACTGCTTTTAGCCAGAAACAATTGGAGCACTCCTACACCTTGAGGATCTCTGGTTGGATGGAAATCAGCTGGCTGAGTTGCCTCAGGTAGATAATAACTTTTTAACAACATAAAACATAACACACACTCATTTCTGCTTTATAAGTAAAAAAAAGGGACTTGCCAAACTGAGGAGGAGTCATGGAAAACCACATTTGAAGGAAGGTTTTTTTCAGACACTGTTTATTTTGCTTTTTATAGGAAAAAATTAAAATTCTCAATCATTCCTTCAAATAGACTGTGAAGTCTTAGAAAGCAGGAACTGGTTTTTTGGGGGCCAAGGGGGGTAGTTAGTGCAAAGCGGCAGAGCTTAACATAGCACCTAGTACATAGTAGGTGCTTAATAAATGCTTTCTTGTTGACTTAATAGAGTACCCTGATGTTTGGGAACCCTGTTATCTATATCTACCTTGCCTACTTTGAATTCAACAAATGTCTGGATAAATTTTGAGATCTGTTTTATAATTGGCATATATTTCTGTAACACTTTATAGGGTGCCAAATGCTTTGGAGTAATTTAAGCTACTTACTGCTCTTAAGATTCCTGTGATAGTTGATGTAAAAGCAGTGTAAAAAGCTATACTTATATGTCTCTCTTAAGTATTACAAGTTGTTTTTTGGCATGTGGTAGGTGTTTTTCTCTTGTTATTACTAAATATAAAAGCCATGTTCCAGATACAGTTGGGTCTCAGAAAGATCTCAAAGTATAATAGCTATTTTATGCAGCCATAATAAGCTGATTTCTGCATCTGGTGACCAGAGACAGCAACTTTTTAAAAAGCTCTCTTTTTATGAGTTTGCCACAATTTTTGCTCATACTGCCCCGGGGTTGATTTCTGCTCCTGTTGTCCTTTTATTTCCTTCTCTTTCTCCATCTCTCAGTTCTGTTTTTTTACTGCATACTCCAACCAGTCTTTAGTTTAATAATTATATGTAGGTGATTCTTTTTGAAATATTTTAAAATACAGTCAGGGCTGCTATAACTTGACACATGCATTCCCCCAAAGAACTGAGCTATGCACAACTAAGCAATAAAAGCCACAGAGCTTATGGGAAAAAGGAAAGTAGGGGCACAATGCTCAAAAAGTTCATCAGTGACACATTAAAAAAAGAAATAGGAACCTACTAAAACGTGTATCAGTTTTATACATGTTAAATGGTTAACAAGTACATAAATAGGCTATACAAAGAAGCAACATCCTCAGCCTCAGCTGCTGCCCAACCTGTGCCCCAGTTCCCACTGGTTGGGGCTGGAGGCTGGAGACTTAATGGGCTTTAGCTCCAAGGTTGGAGACCTGAGCCATGGTGAAATGTGGGGGACTCCATAGGACAAACCAGTCCTCTCCTCCACCCACAATTCCAGCTGCACCAGAAGACATACCATAAACACACACTTTACCTTGAAAAAGACCTAAAGTTTGCATGTGGAAGTAGGCTTCTGAAAAGTTTCAACTTGTGAGTTCTTGTGAAGTGGTGTTTTTTGTGTTCTCTCAATGTTTCTTGAAGAAGAAATTACATATAAGCAAACTCAAAATTCAAGTTGTGCTCAAAATCTGTTGCATTGGAACAAATTTGCATTTTCAAAGGAAGCATTATAGATGTATATGTATAAACTGTATAGTGTAGGCTGCATTATAGATCTATGTCTATAGACATAGATATATGTGTAGATTGATTTGTTTAATTGTATTAATTCAGGTGTAATGAATATTTTTATCATGTCTTTGGGAGTAGCATTTATTTGTCTCAGTGAACATTTATAAAGTATCTACTGTGTGCAAGGCAAACTGTTCTCTCTCTCTCTCCCTCTCTCTCTCTCTCTCTCTTTCTCTCTCTCTCTCTCTCTCTCTCTCTCTCTCTCTCTCTCTCTCTCTCTCTCTCTCTTTTTCTCTCTCTCTCTCTGTCTCCCTCTCCCTCCCTCCCTCTCTCCTCTAGCTTACAAAGACAAAGCTCCTTGGGTAGTGTTATGAGTGCATGTATAGTTTTGTTTTTCCATCATCCTTTCTAAATCAGAAGAATCCACAGGAATAAACTCTAGCCTAAATGTCACCTCTCTCCCTTAATGGTAACCATAACACATTTTTTTAGGTTCTTTTCTGGGTTAATAAGCCAATGTTGAGTTTCTGAGTTGGTAGGATCAAAACTCCTAAGATAGTGAAATGAAAGATAATCATTAGCTGATATGGGATGAACATTTAGTTTGGATTTGGAACTGAGTGGAAAGTCACTGAGGAATTTCAGGGTGGAGAAAAGTGGGAGTGGAAGTTATTTTGGGGGACAGGAGAAAGAGGAGGGAGAAGGGGATATCTTGAGAATTAAGGAGCACCAGCTGAAGGGCAGGGAAAGCCTAAAAATATATGTATATCTATATATGTACCAATGTAAATATATACTTCTCAGGATGGAAATTTAGTGTATGATTTTTTTCAATCATCTGGTTTATTTATAACAAGCCCCATTTATATTTGCAAGTATCTTTGTACAGTAAATTCCTATTTCTCCAAAAACTATACCACTGGAAGGGTTTAGTAAATCTGAATTCTTGTAATCTTAAATTTTCAAATAGGTATATGACAAGGAAAGAAACTGATAATGGAATTTACTAATTTTTTAAGGAAAAAAAAACAACACACTGCTATGCTAAATGCTGAGAATGCACAGACAAACAAAAAACAGTCTTTGCTCTCAAAGGGCTCACAGTTTAATGGCAGAGACAAAATTCAGTGTATAACCTGGAGTAGTAGGATTGTATATTTATTGCTAAAAATTCCAATCAATTCAATAAACATTTATGAAGCACCTACTATGTGCTGGGCACTGTGCTAAACATTAAGGATACAAATAAGAAAAAAAAAAGATAGTCCCTTCCCTCAAAGAGCTTACAATCTAATGCGGGTAGACACTGCAGAAAAAGAAAGAAGAAAGAGGACAGACCATGCATCAGGAAGGAAGATGTTGGGGACAGGCCATGTACCAGGGAGTATGATGTTCAGTGCATCTGATGGAAAGCAGTGTCATTGATGGAAAACGTAATTACTGGGGAAATTCTCAGCCCTCTATAAAGGAAAGCTTTGGAAGGAATTGAATGCTCCGATCTCCAGACCTCTAATCAGAGAGGAGAGGCAACTGAGAGAGTTGAGAAGATATTGAGTATCAATAACTCAGTCAATGCAGCTAAGATAAAAAATCATTACAATAGTCTCTGTTCTCAGGAAAGTCAAAATCTAAAAAGGGGTTCTTAGACATAGAGAAATGAGTAAAATCCATGACAGAATATGAGCTGTGAAAGAAGTCCCAGAAGAGTGCAATGCCACCCTTAGCATATTGCTTTGCATGTAGCAGGTATTTAAATGTTTATTTGTTGAATTAGATGAAAAGACATCAACAAAGTAAGATAACTATTGTTGTTCAGTCATTTATCAGTTGTTTCCAACTCTTCATCACCCCATTTGAGGTTTTCTTGGCAAAGATATTGGAGTGGTTTGCCATTTCTTTCTCTAGCTCATTTTACAGATGAGGAAACAGAGGCAAAGAGGGTTAAATGACTTGTCTGGGGTCTCCTAACTATTCAGTGTCTGAGGTCAGATTTGAATTCAGGTCTTCTTAACTCTGTATCACCTCAATCCTAGTTTTTAAAGTGAAAGGCAAATATTTTATGATATGTTGAAATGTTTTCTCCAGTTTAACTCAATGGCTTTCAGCTAGAGATCTGTGGTTTTGAGTATATTAACATCAAAAGAAAATTGAAACAAGCATAATTTTACCAGGGGTGAGTGTGTTATCATTATGTTAAATGCATGCATCTTCTTAGAGGGCTATCCATTCCAAATGTGAATTTATTGAAGTAGTTTCAACCACCGTTGCACAATAGACTTGTGTGATCTTGAACAAATCATTAAAATTCTTTGGGCCTTAGTGAAATCATCTGTAAAGTGGTGATGATAATACCTTATTTTGTAATGGAAAATGACCAAATAAGAGAGCAGCATAGTATAGTAGGAAGAGTATTGATTGTAGAATTAGAGGATTGAATTTCAAATGCTTTCCCTGCCTTGGCAAGTCTTCTTTCTGAGCCTCAGTTTCTTCGTCTGTAAAATGAAGGATTTGGCCTAGATCGTCTTTTAAGGGACCTTCTAGCTCTAAATCTTAGGATCCTACTTATTTTCTAGAGGACTACCATACCTTTGAGGGTGAAGATTCTACAGTCTGTTTTTCTTGAAAAAGTGTCTATGGCTTCAATTCAGTTGTTAGAATTAAGTAATTTTCAAAATTTAGGAAACATGTTGTCCTAACCCTTCCTTTGGGAATTTAATGGTGTGAGACTGTTTCAGTATATTCCAGTGCGAGCAATCCTTGCATGTTTGAACAGGATTTTCTTTTTCTGTGTCATTAATGTAGGAAATAGGAAACTTGAAAAACCTGCTCTGCTTGGATGTTTCGGAAAATAAGCTGGAAAGACTTCCTGAAGAGATCAGTGGCCTAGCTTCCATAACAGATTTAGTCATTTCTCAGAATTTACTGGACATTCTTCCTGATGGCATAGGTAAGTGTGAAACCCACCTGGGAACCAACAATTTGTTTTGAGCTCCGAAATGTACTATATGTGTTTCCCAAACTGCCTAGAAACTGCTCTGTGTGTGTGTATATGTGTGGTGTGAAAGAGAGAGATAGAGAGACACAGAGACACAGTCAGAAATAGACAGGTAGAGAGATTGAGGATTAATTTCTTATGTGAGTCCCTTTTCCAGTTACTTGTGTAGGAGGTGTGCCCATATATGCCATTCATTTATTTATTCAACAAACATGTTTTTTAAATCTTAGAAAATTCTATTGATATCTTTTTCTATTTACATTGTCTACATTTCCCTTCTTCATTATACTCCCCTTCCCAAAGAGCCATCCCTTATGAGATTCACTGAACATTTAAAAAGTTTATAATCCATTGAGTGATAAGAACCAAATACTGATAACTAATACTAAATGGTGCATGATACATGCATTAGAGAGCTGCATAATAAACTGATTTGTAAGGTCTGATGGCTAAAAAACAATCGACCCTACTACTCTTCTGCTCAAGAAACTTCAGTGGCTCCAAATTGCTTGTAAGATACAAAACTCTTGGGTTTGACATTTTAAGCCTTTCACAGTTTGGATCTGGCCTATCTCTTAGGACTTATTGTATATCTCTTCTTCCTTCTTGCAAGGAAGGTTCACTATTGCCTCACCTCTGCTTCTTAGAATCCCTAACTTCTTTCATAGCTCAAATCAGATGTCTTCTATAAGAAGCCTATTTCCTTCCCTTTCCCCCTTTTCACTCCCTTCCCATTACTTCACTCCTTTATATATTTCAAACAGTTATCCCTTCCACATTGTGAGTTTCTCCACCACAGTTTTGCTATATTGTGGGTCAGCATAAGAAATTAAATGGGTATTTTTTTGGAGTTTTGTGGAAGCTGCAACATGCGAAGGCCTTTAGATGACACAGAAAAATTTTAGAAACTCAGAAATGTGTAAAATATATGTATAATATTGAATAACACCAACCCAAATTTTGCAATAAAATACTGTAAGCACCCCATAAAAGGAAAAGAAAAAAAATCAGACTTCTCTGGTAAGAAGGAAGGGCCAAAAAGATTTGTTTTGTTGGTTTTTTTTTTTTGTAGCAGGAAAGGCAAGGCTATTGGGGTTAAGCGACTTGCCCAAGATCACACGGTTAGTAAGTCTTAAGTGTCTGAGGTTGGATTTGAAACTCAAGTCCTATAGACTCCAGGGCCGGTGCTCTATATCCTGCACCACCTAGCCGCCTCAGGGCCAAAAAATTTTATGTAGATTTTCCAGATCGTGGGGGTGCCATGTCTCTAACCCCTGTGATGTAGAAGTAATAACTGTATTCACTTTCATGGGTATGTATTGTTTTCCCTGAATAAAATGTAAGTTACTTGAGGACAGGAAGTTTTTCAACTTTGTTTTTTTAAACTCAATGCTATATGTTTCATAATAACTGCTGGATGAATGAATGATTATCACCTAATGGGGATATCCAGAAATACTTCTTAGAGGAGTGACCTTTTTTTTTACTTTAAAGGATAGATAGGAATTCACTGGGGTGGGGGAGGTGTAGGCTAGGACTTGTCAGACATTGAGTGGCCAAAGTAACAAATTTGGGGTTAGAGAACAGTTGAGTTTGGCTGTAGCATGGAGTATGTGGAGAAGATATATGTATGTATAAATATATGTATAAATAGTATGAGATATAACTAGGAAGTCACTGAAGGTTTTTTTGAGTGGATGATGAGATTTATGCATAAGAAAGTTTATTCTGACAAAAATATAAAAGGCGGGGAGAAGGTAGGGAAATAGACCTTGGGTGGGCTAGTGTTGTTGTGAGTTGCTTTTCAGCTGTGGATGACTCTTCATGATCCCATTTTCTAGGCAGAGATGCTAGAGTAGGTTGCCATTTCCTTCTCCCACTCGTTTTACAGATGAGGAAACTGAGGCAAACAGTGACATGGCTTACTCAGGGCTGTACAACTAGTTAAGTGTCTGAAGCCAGATTTGAACTTAGAAAGATGAATCTTCCTGCTTCTGGGCCCAGTACTCTTATCTGCTGTGTACTTAGCTTCCCTCTGTTAGACTAATACAGTCGTCCAAACCATCAGTAATAAGGGCCTGTATTAGGTTGGTGGCACCAAGAAGATAGGAGAGATTGAATGTGAAGGAGCTTGCCGAGAACAAAACCAAATGTAGATTAAAAAAAAGTGATCGTATTCCATTTTTAGTTGGCAAAATAGCAGACATGGATTGGTTGGTAGTGGTTCAGGGCTTATTGACTACTCAAATTGATATCACTAGTATCTAATTTGTATATGTTTATGGGAACTGAGTTGTATCAGGTATGGATAGGAAAAATAAAAATTGCCCATGGTGTGAAATCACCTAGTTTAAGTATTTCTATTGTAAGTAACTTTTTGGATAAGTTCATTTCAACCTGATTGAATTAGTTATTAGTGGAATGGACTATTAATTAATGGAATTAATTAATTAATTAATTAATGGAATGTTGTTACACCAAGAAGTTTCTTCTTGTTTGACTTTTGCAAAGGTTGATAATTCATAAAAATAGAACCTTCTTTCAATAATTTTTAGTGCTTAAGAAAAGCCAAATTATTCCTCTCATAAATCTGTTGTTATTCAGTTGTTTTAGTTGTGTCCAACTCTTTGTGATCCAATTTGGGGTTTTCTTGGCAGAGATACTGGAGCGGTTCACTATTTCCTTCTCCAACTCATTTTACATATGAGGAATTGAGGCAAAGGAGGTTAAGTGACTCGCCCAAGGTCACAAAGCTATTAAGTGTCTGAAGCCAGATTTGAATGCAGGGAGATGAGTCTTCCTGATTCCAGGCCCAGTGCTCTATCCACCATGCCACCTTGTGAATAAATGGGCTTCATCATCATCGTCATCATCATAATTGACTTTAAGATCTGTAGAACACTTTAGAGTGTCTCATTTGATCCTCACAGTAACTCTGTGAAATAAGTGGGGCATCATCATCATCATCATCATCATCATCCTATTTTTAACAGATAAGAAAACTGATAGGCAGCTTAGGTGGCAAAGTGAACAGAGCCAAGAGGACTTGAGTTCAGAGTGGGCCTCAGACACTTAACACTTAACTAACCATGTTACTTTGGGCAAGTCACTTAACCCCAATTACCCTGCCGTCCCCCCTCCAAAAAAAAAAAAAGAAAAGAAAACTGAGACTGACATTGGTAAAGGGACTTGCCCAGCATCTAAGGAAAGACACCCAGGGCTTTCTAGCTCCAAGTCTTAACATGCCACCCAGTAGATCACTTTGTCTTTCTTCAGGAAAATAAACTAACAGTTTATTTTTATAAACTAACAGTTTAACACGAGGAATAGTAATGGATCATATTTGTATTGTGTTTTATTATTCATAAAGTACTTTTTTCATAAACTGGTAAAGTACCTAATGCAAATATTATCATCTTCATTGTATACATAGGGAGACTTGGTTAATTGACTAGCCCAAAGTTACAGAGCTAGGATTTGAAACCTGGTTGTCTAAACTCCAAGACTGGAGTTCTTTTCACTGCATCCCATGTGGGTCTAGCATATATCAACAAAATACTTTGAAAAAGTGAGAAACCATGCATTTTAATTATATAGTTGTTAACAAGTTTAAATACCTGATAAGAGAAGAAGGAAACTTAAAAGAGGTTTTTAGACACTGAAAAAAGTCATTTTGTGATTAGTTTTCTCACTGGTAGTTGTAGTATCATACAAACATTTATGTCTACTTCCTTTCTTGTATTTGTGATATTCTCCAATAAAATTCCAGCTATTGCTTTAGTGTATGTGGCAGAGAGCTGCAGGGGATGGAGGGTGTCATGGAGCGGTGTTGGGTAAATAAATTTAGGAGGCTTTGGGCATTGCTTAGGAAGTTGGCCAAAAGAAAACACAAATCTTTAAAACAAATGATGAGGTATTTATTATTCATTGAGAATTAAGTATCCTCAGGTAGTGGATGAGAGGCATTATGGGTAAGTGAATAAAAGCCTACCTCAAAGTGAAGGTCTAGATTCCATGGTGCTCATTTTGGACACATACTGGGCAAATCACTTATATAATTTGGTGCCCTAGGCAATTTTCTAATGTTGTAAGTTCTTTTGAGAGGAAATTTAGTCATCTGGATTCTCTCTACACAAACCAAATCACAGGTTTTGACCTTCCCCCCACAAAAAGATTAAAAAAAATCCTGAAGTGATAGAAAACTCCTAAGTTAGGCAGGAATGGATTTTATGTGCATTGTACAGCTAATGACAGTGTGCTGTCACACAGGGAGGGTAACAAGCCCTCGGGAACATCATTACAGAATTAATGATTGCAAAGGCTTGCACAAGGATCCAGTGGAACCCTCTGAAAACAAACAGTTGCCTCTACTCTGTGTGACAGTGGAGCACAAGATGAGATTAATGCCCTTTTTCCCCAGGGTTAGTGTCTCATCTTTAAGGTAGGGGCTGTATTCTGACTTTGCTTCCCAAAGGACTCATTAATACTGGCTGCTCTCAGTAAATAACAAAGGGCATCTTCTCTTCTTTTCCCAGACCCGATTTACAGTCATTAAGAGCTGCTCCACAGTATAGTGTCTTAAGGTTTGCACAGTGCCCTCCTCACGATAATCAGACAGATGAGTAATACCTGATTTTTAAAAATCATCTCTATCGCTGGCTACCTTTGCGGTCTTAGCCAGTCATCTAGGGTGACTGTGGTACAAATTGGACAAAAGGGAATTGAAGCAAGTGGTGTCAAGGGAGAATTGTCAAGAACTGACAATACAGGGCCAGAGAGTGCAGTTTTACTGCGCAAAGACTTTTAGGGCATGCTGTGTATTGGATATGGGAGATGGGAGAAAGTGAAATACCAAGAATAATTTGAAGGTTTTGATCATAAGGTGGCTTGAAAAACAGTATTGCACTTGATGGAGATAGAAATTCTTTAAATTTTCCTGCCTGTCATTCATTCATTCAATATGACAATGTCTTATCTATCTTTTTTTAAAATTTCCCCTAGTACCTAGCATAGTGATACAAAGATATAAAGATAAGGAAGATATGGTCCATACCTTGCAAAGTTCAATTCAACAAACATTAATAAGCAAACCCTGTAAAGACAAAGACAAAACAGTCTCCGCCCTTAGGCAGATTACTTTCTTCTGGGAGGAAATAATGTCTACACTTTTTTTTTTTTTTTTTTTTTTGCTTTTTGGAGGGGGGAAGACAGGGCAATCAGGGGTAAATGACTTACCCAAGGTCACATGGGTAGTAAGTGTTAAGTGTCTGTGGCTGGATATGGACTCAGGTCCTCCTGACTCCAGGGCCAGTGCTCTATTCACTGCTCACCTAGCCACCCCATAATGTCTACATAAGTAAATGCAAAGTAATACAAAATAATTATAGGAGGAAGAGACTGTTCTTAACTGGGGGAGATAAAGGAAGCCCTCCTGGAGGAGATAGCCTCTGAATTATGCCTTGAAATATGTGGAGTCTAAGAGGGAGAGATAAGGATTAAGTGCCTACCAGTTTCAAAGTTTGGGAGTAATTGCTTTGAAGCTACTATGCTATTTGAATCTTCTGTTCAAGAATGAGTTTTGTTATTGAATCATTTGGTCAATGAAATATCTTTTCATAATTTAAGAAGCTTAGTGAACTAATACTAGAATATGTATGTGTCTGCTCATAGAGCAACTAACTGAACTTTTCCTTTTCCCCCTCTTCATTTGGCCTGGGGGTGGAACATGGTGATTGGTTCATCAAAGTAATGGATTCCTAGTATGGAAACTCCTCCATCAGTGTCACTTGGTATAGCAACTCATCTGTAACTTACAGTCTTAGCCAGTATATGTCAGAGGAAGGACTTGGGCCCTGGTCTTCCTTAACGCCAAAGCCAGCTCTTTAGATGCCCAAAACTTTACTGCTTGAAACCACACTAAGACTTTTGAGACACTGTACTTGACTCTGCCACAGCACCTCTCCATCTGACATTCCATCTGATGTTTTCCACTTATTTCAAAATTGTACTCTTATAGGAAAGTTAAAGAAATTGTCCATCTTAAAGGCTGATCAGAATAGACTTGTGCAGCTAACAGAAGCAATTGGAGAATGCGAAAGCCTCACTGAGCTTGTTCTGACGGAAAACCAACTTCTGGTGAGTGAGTTCTTGTTATCCAGCTGTGTTGCTGCTGTGTTGCTAAGGAGGGAGGGACGTCCTTGGCTACTCAGTGAAACCTTAGTAGGTCAGACTCCATGCCGTTGATGTTAGCTGTGCTGAAATGGCCTTTTTACTATCCCTAAAGAAAAGATTTGTCCATTAGATTAATTCACTTGAAGGTGAATATTTTAACTACTTAGAGAACAATGTTTTTCAGCAAATTGTTTTGTGGTACTTATTGCTTGTGACTTAGAAAATACTCATTTCAGATTATCTTTATTAATCAAAGCACATTCTCTAAGTAATGATAATATTATCCTTTTTTATAATAATAAGGAAAACTAATTTCATTAATATAATGAAAACCTGTTCATAAATTTAGGTTATTCTTCTCAGTGTGTCTTTATTAGTGATATTTTACTATCATTATTTTGCCTTCGAATACCACATTTTGGAATAATTTTCCTAAATTCTACTTTACAAGTTGTATTCATATATTAATAGAAAAAAAATATATACACACATTTAAAAAATAAGGCCACAAATTGGTCAATTGGCTAGAATAACCAGAAGATTGCATATTTTTAGAGTAGGAAAGATCTTAGATGTCATCTAGTCTAAATCCTTCATTTTATTGATGAGAAAACTTTAGAAGTCATCTAGTTTGACCTCCTCATTTTACAGAGTAGAAAATTGAGACTCAGAGAGGTAAACTGACTTGTCTTAGGACTCAGGGGTGGAGAACCTTCGGCCTCAAGGCCACATGTGGCCTTCTAGGTCCTTGAGTGTGGCCTTTTGATTTGAGTCCAAGATTTACAGAACGAATTCTTTACACACACACACACACACACACACACACACACACACACACATATTAGAAGGTAGGTACCTTGAGGGCAAGGGCTGTCTTACATTTATTCCCTCCCCCCTTTTTTTTATCCCCACTGTCTGACATATTGTAAGTATTTAAAAAGTCCTTGTTGAGTGATTGATTGATGATGTGTACAGTGCCATATTGTAAATAAGATCTCACTGGTATGTTATGTATAGTAAGCTTGAATTCCATCTTCTTCGGTCTCTTGGGACCTGGAGCTCTTTAGTCCGTAGACTAGAAGCACTGGTCCATCACTGGTGCCACCAAAGTATATGTACATGGAATGTTCCAGTGTTGGTGGCTCAGCAGCTTATGGACATTTAGAAACAACTTGATTTGCCAGAATGAAAGACTTACCTTAGCAGGTAAGACCCCATAAATTGGATGCTTTGATGAGCTGGTATTAACACTTTTGCAGCTCTTACTACTATGGAATCCTGAGACCATGAAAAATTGCAACTGACAGGATTTACCCCATTTGCTACTGCTACCTGTCCCTGTCTCTTGGACATAGGAATGTAGATTTAGAGTTGGAAAAGACAATTTAGCCCACCTAGTCCAACTTCTTCATTTTACAGATGAAGAACTGAAACACAGGATTTAAATTCAGGTCTTTCTGACTCCAAGTCCAGTATTCTTTCCAATCCTCCATGCTGCCCCTGGATCCACGTATGAAAACAATGCGGAGAAGGGAAAAGAATAGATTGTTGGGATGGTGGTTACATTGAGATTGGGAGGGGTGACCGCTAAACATCTATGTTGCCTCTCACCAAGTGACCCTGGCTTTCCCTATCACTCCCAGTCTATTTCCTTTCAAATTCTGGAATTGGGGGAGATAGAGGTGCCTGTAGCTACCCTAACACTTTAAATATATCTCATAGTCCTGAGACCCCATGATAACAATTTCTAATTATACTCCAACAATGGTATAACCCCCCTCAGCCTATTTTTACTTCCCTTTTAGAAGATTCCTGGGTTGTTACTCATCTGTCTTCTTTCTCTTCTTTTCTCTGCTTAGTATTCTCCTCTTTTATTTTTTAAAAGATAGTTTTACTTTTTTCATTTAACAGATGCCTTTTCGTTCATTTGTTTTTTTTATTTTTTTTTACTACTTTTGTCTTTTTTCCTTCTCATATATTCTCCAGTTCTTCTATTCCCACCTTTTTCTTCTCTCCATTCCTTTTATTCTTCTTTTCTCTTCTTTTCTTTTCTTTCTTTTCCTCTCATAGTCCTTCTTACCTCCTTTTGTTCTCTTCTCCATGTCATATAGTGGTACCACAGGACTAAAACTGATATTAGAGTCAGAGGAACTTGGTTCAATTCCTGGTTTCACTACTACCTGTATGAATTTGGACAAGACACTTCAACCCTCTGGGATTAATTTATTGGTTGTTGTCCTTCATTCTCAGAGAGGACCGATGTACGGTATGTCTGACTGTGGCTGATCAGATCAATAGGAGCTCGGAAGGCTCTACCACAGCTTAGGAGCTCGGAAGGCTCTACCACAGCTTGGGCACAAATAGTCCACCTGAACACTTGGACTAGGCCTAATTAATGTAAAATGAGAGGATTGAACTAGATGACCTTGAAGCTCTCAGCTCTGATTCTGTGATATCATGATTCTATTTAAGGTGAGAAAGGGAGGTCCAAGGAAGGCTGTAGATTGTATGCAATAAGGAGCAGCAAATTTAGGGGTAAACATTCTAAAGCAGGTAGTGTTGGGGGACAGGAGTCAATTGGCAGCATTTCAGATTGTAGCTTAGATTGTAACCCTCTGCCACATATGGTAAAATTTACCAACTTCTTTAATTATTTACTATTTTATTTTTTTGCAGTTAAGTGACTTGCCCAAGGTCACATGGCTAGTTTGTGTGTGTGTGTGTGTGTGTGTGCTAAGAGTCAGAGGCCGGATTTGAACTCAGGTCCTCCTGACTCCAGGGCCGGTGCTCTATTCACTGCACCACCTAGCCGCCCCCAATTTTTTTTTTTTGTTGATGTTGCTTTTTCTTTTGGAGGGGGGAAGGCAGAGGGTAATTGGGGTTAATTGACTTTCCCAAGGTCACACGGCTAGTGAGTGTTAAGTTTCTGAGGATGGATTTGTACTCAGGTCCTCCTGACTCCAGGGATGGTGCTCTATTCACTGTGCCACCTAGCTGCCTCCAATTATTTACTATTTTAGATGAAAAAAATTCTTTTTAAGACTAAGCAGGATTTGAATGATAAAACCGCAGACCTTCTGAATGATTTAGCATCATTCTGTTCATTTTCCTACTTGTTACACTTTCTTCTTTTCCATACATTGTTCTTCTTCCCAACTCTGATCAGTATTCCAAGTGGCAGCCCCAACTGTGGGCCTTCCAGGATACTTTCTACCTTGCTGTCACAAGATAGGGAGGCAATATACCATGGTGGGAAAAACTCAGGATTTAGAGCCAGAGGACCTAGGTTCAGATTCTGACCACTTGGGCAAATTTGGGCTTTGCAGGTCGGAGTCAGTGACCTCTATGACCCTCCCCAACTCCAAAGATTTGATCCTACTCCCCAAAAGGGGGGGATTTGTGTCCTGTTGGAGATTAGTAGCATCTCTTTTTTTCATTTAGGTATCAGACAGATGGCACAGCAGATAGAACGTTAGGCCTGGATTTAGACAGAACTGAATTCATATATATCCTCATATACATACTATGTGACCCTGGCAAGGCACTGAGCCATTTTGCTTCAGTTTCTTCATCTGTAAAATGGGGATAATAATAGCACCTACTTCCCAGGGTTGTTGGTGAGGATCAAACGAGATAATCATTGTAAAGTACTTAGCACAGTTCCTGGCACATATAAGTGCATCATCATCATCATCATTATCTGGCCTCAGACACTGGTATGTGACCCTGAACAAATCACTTAACCACCATCTAGCTCAGTTTTCTCTTCTGAAAAATGGGTATAACAACCACACCTACTTCCCAGGGATGTTATAAAGATGTGGTAATATTTGTAAAGTGCTTTGTAAATCTTAAAACTAGGTCATATAAAGGATTATTGTTGTTTTTATTATTGTCATTGTTTTTATTTCCTGTTTAGGTCAGTCATGTCCTAATTTCAAAGCTTAGCTTACTTAAACTCATATCCCACATAAAGGACCTTTAATGTAAGAACTAGTATAATAATAGTATAACATGTAATATATATTACTAATCACAAAAATAATATGTGCAGTAAGGGCTTTGGTTACAGAATGACTATTGTTTTCTCTTGAAAAATTAATCTCTGTGAATTTTTAAAAAACTTCCTTGAGACAGGTTGTAAATAAAGCACATTTTCTTATAATAAATTGTTGTTATTAAAACAGACATTGCCCAAAAGCATTGGAAAACTAAAGAAGCTGAGCAACTTGAATGCAGACAGAAACAAATTAGTGTCTTTACCGAAAGAGGTATGTATATTTACAGATATTTATACTTTTCAAAAGTAAGAGCAAAATTGTTCAGTTTTGACATATGTAATTTTTTTAAATTGTGGATTTTAATCAATGAATGAGAGCCAGTAATGGTATTATACTAACATAAGGGTTTGTGTTCAGGGAAAAAAAAAGTACATCAAAAAATTGATGAAATGATTGTTAATAATCTGATATCTGTGTAGAAGAACGGATGTAACTGAAGAGGGATTGAAGATGGGATACCAGTTAGGTTTAAAATGATGATATTCTGGATATAAGCTCCTGGAAGGCTTGATCAATTTTATTTTTGTCTTTTGTATACTCTGGGCATGGCACAGAGCTTGGCCCATTACTGGATGCTTAATAAATGCTTGTTGGTTGAATGGTTGGTTGGGTAAGTGAAATATTAAAAAATAAGGGACTTTTAGAAAGAAAAAGGAAAAATTAATAGGATTTGTAAGAGATGAAAGAGGAGGGATTGAAATTGACTCTAAAGTTTCAGCTTTGGGGAACAAAGAAAATACTGCTGCCATTGGCAGAAATGGGTAGAGGATTCAGTTTGAAGAGGAAGATGGTGAGATGAAATTTTTACCTGTTGAGTTTGGGATGATGGTGAAATATCCAAGTGAACCTTTCCTATAGATAGGCAAAAAGATGAGCCCAGAGTACAAGTGAGGAGTAAGGATTAGAGAGAAATATTTGAAAGCATTAGCTAAGGAAGGGATAATGAGAGATAAGGGAGGGAATGAGGACAAGAGGACAAGAGCAGGGGGCTAATGACAAGATAGTGGGACTTTTTTCTAGCAGTAGTCTGTGTTCCAGAAGCAAGGCCTGATAAAGCAGATACTGTATAGGACTGAAGAATTGTATTACAGTCCTGATGAAAGGTCCAAGGAGTCTGGTATGCTAGTGATAGGAACATTTAAGTTATTAGTTATGAGGCTTGGGTTGGGGAAGAATCCCAGAGCAGCTAGGGAGGACTGATGTGAGAAGGAATTGAGTGTTTGAAGGTCCTGGTGAGAGTGGCAGGTAGGGTGGATTAATTAGGTTTGGTGGGTGTGAGGGTATGGATAGAGGTTTTATTTAGAGGGGAGTAACATGGAGCTGAGGGGCAGCTACATGCCACAGTGGGTGCAGTGACAGGCCTTGAGTCAGGAAGACCTGAATTCAAATTTGACCTCAGGGACTTCCTAGCTTTGTGACCCTAGAGAAGTTTAACCCTGTTTGCCTAGTTTCTTTCATTTGTAAAATGAGCTGAAGAAGGAAATGGGAAACCACTCCATTACCTTTGCCAAGTCCAAATGGGGTCATGAAGAGTTGGGTATAACTGAATAACAGCAATATGGAACTGGTGATTTGTAGAGTTAAGCTCATTTTAACCCATATCATCAAACTTTTACTGCATCACAGAGCCACTAATGAGCAAACTGACTCTACTTGTCTGTCCTGCATGGTGGTTATTTATTATTTGCCAACCTGGATTTAAGATATCTTCTTTCTATAAACTTTTTGGCATCCAGATCCCAGTTTTCCTTTATTTCCAATATTGCTTCTCTTTATCTCCCTCTCACTTCAAATATTAAGAAGACTGACTTTCTGCAGATTGACCCGGGGCCGTCTTCAAGAACTATGTGCTCTTAGTAGACAGTTCAAGTTAAGTGCCTTGCTTTCATAATTCCTAACTCTTGGCCAAGCTCAGTTTCACTGCCTCCCTTTCCCCCTTTTCCAATGTAGATTGTCCTCTGACTCCTTACATGCTTTCCCTCCTCCCTCTTGGCTCAATTCATTCCAACCCATCCATCCACTGTGCTGCAGGCCACCTTCCAAGGACCCAGAGCTCCTGTTGAGCTCATGCTAGGATACCTCAATGATTTTTTAGTTTTTAAAGGCTTCTTCTTTTATCTTAGCCAGGGAGGAGGGCTTTATAAATGGAACTGTACTCAACATTTAAGCAAGGCTGTTTCCTAGAAAGAAGACTTGAGCCTAAATGACAAAGGAAGCCTAAGTTAACTAGATGAAATACAACTAATAAAATAAAATCATAGACACTCAGAAGTTGGAAAGGTCCACTGCACCTTTCTGGTCTAACCTACTTGAACAGGACTCCCCTTGGCAATTCCACTTCCAAATTGTCATCCAGCCTCTATTTTCATTATGTTAGCTTGGGGGGAGCTCTCTACTTTTCTAAGAAGCTGATTAAACTTTTGGACTGCTGAAAATCTTAGGAAGTCTTTCCTTGTATCAAGCCAGATCTATCTTTCCACAATAATGGTTGAATTTTATCTGTGCTCAAATTTCAGGGAGGAGAGACACAAATCCCAAGAAAGTGGGCAGGTATCTGGAGTATAGTCAGAATCAACTTCCTTGGCATGTCTTAGAGTTACTGCAGGTTTTGCCCAGTTTCCTGCAACGTGCAGGAATAATACCATAGTACCATAGAGCTGAGGCCACCATTCAGAATGATGACCCTGGGACCACCAAAGTAATGTGAGTCATCAAAAGAAGCCTCAGTCCTTTTTGGTATGCCCTAAGTTCTAAGTCATAGTATTAGAAATCACTTTAGTGGTCTGAAGCAATGTTTCCTCACTAATTATAATCCATTAAGATTTTTTTTTTCCTTAGATTCAACTACCTCTTGAGGACAAATTCTGGACTAAGGTTTCTTTTTCTCTTTACACAACCTTTAGTGTCTTGCCCCCTTTACTCCTATTTCTACCTTAAGAGAATGTCTTTGACATTTGTTGCCTTTTAGGAGTTTAAGCAGTTCCATTTATCAGTGATCCTGTGTGTGAATTAAAAAAATTGTGTGACTTTGGACAAATCACATAACTTCTCTGGACCTCAGGTTCCACATCTATAAAATGAAGAGATTGTACTGGGTGACTTCCAGGGTTCCTTTAGCTCTAAATCTATGATCCTTTGAAAGTAAGGTATAGGAGGTAGCTAGGTGGAGCAGTGAATAGAGCACTGACCCTGGTGTCAGGAGGACCTGAGTTCAAATCTGGTCTCAGACACTTAATGCCTACTAGCTGTATGACCTTGGGCAAGTCACTTAACCCCAATTGCCCTGCCTTCCTCCCTCCAAAAAGAAAAAAAAAGAAAGTAAGGTATTGCTTCTTACCCTTGGCAATTTAACCATGGGCAGCTAGATGGCTTAGTGGATTAGAGCTTTGGTGCTCAAGTCAGGAAAACCAGAATTCAAATCCTGTTTCAAATACTTACTAGCCATGTGACCCTGGGCAAATCACTTAACCCCATTTGCCTCAGTTGTAAAATGAGCTGGAGAAGGAAATGGCAAACTACTCCAGTATCTTTGCCAAGAAAACCCCAAAAAGGATCATGAAGCATCAAGGCACAACAGAAAAACAATTAAACAATTTAGCCTGTTTTGAATGATTTCTTCTTTACCCATTTTTAAGATGCATATGTCTCCATCTTTTGAATGTAGGTGTACAACTGAAATTTTTCTTACTTTTTTTCCTTATTGTCTTATATTGTTTTTATTACATATCCTTAAAAAATTCTGATTATAGCACTATGTTCCAGCTTAAATATACTAGGGCAATTTCCATTTCTAGTTGTTGGACAGGTTCCCGGTCTCTAAAGGATTTTTGCTTCCACATTCTGTCTCTTTTCTGTATTTTCACTCCTATGTTTTCCCTCCTCTACCTTTTAAAACATTGAATGTTTTGGTCTTTAAAAAAATGAACCTTTGTGCATCCATTCATGGCACACACTTGATAAACGATGGAGAAAATGTGCTGAACATCTGTCTGCAAATCTGTGTGATAGCTGCTTGGCAGTCCCAAAAGGAGCCTTTGAGCTCTTGACCCCCGTGGTTGAGATGGAGTAGCCAAGCCACAAAGAGCATTCTGGCCCGCTCTGCGTCACCGTGGTCGCTACTATGGCTTTCTTGCTTTCTTCCCTGGACCTTTCTGGGATGTGAGAGTGGTTGCTTTGGAATGTGTGTGTAGCCTTTCTGCTTTTGTGGTTCACTGTGTGCTGGCTCTGCCTTCAAGCTCGATACCATCTAATGAAATTGTGCTATTGTTGGATTCTGTGTTGTTTTGTGAAAATGAGCACCTTCCCTTAGAAGCAGCTGATTGATTGACGTCCCGAGGGTGGAAGGGTGTGCTAAAATGCAGACCCATTCTACTTCCACTTTTGAGATGATTGACAGTAATGTGATATGCAGTGTTTTTGTTTTTTGCCTTTTTTTCCCCTATGTTGGCTTGTTTTGAAAGACAGCATTGTCTGTTATCATTTTGGCATTATAATTTAGTTAAGAGCAGCTCTTATTTGTGAGTTATTCTTAAAAAAAAACAGGGGAGGGGAAATGTATGTAATGTCTGCTTCATGATAATAAATGTTTTTTTTTTCTATGTTTGTGGCACTATATGTATTAGCAGAGAACTTGCCATTCAAATGAATGTCTCTTGTTTTCTTAATTGTTAGCTGCTTGGAAATTTTAAAAAGTCAGGTAACCCTGTAACCCTGTAAGTATTGTTCAGCTCATAGTCTCACCAATAACTTCCATTCTATGATTTGATTGCATGATGACATCACCTCAACTGGATGTTTTGCTGTGTCCCTCCTCATTGTCATTTGGAAATTTTTGTCTTAAGTTGAACTTTGCTCATGGCTGCATGGCTCCTAACCCAACTTAACTATCTCTCTGTTGGATATATTCAGATTTTTCACTCTCACAAGAATGCTTTTTCTATGAATGAAACATTCCCAAATGATTCAGAATTCTGTGAGTAATAAAGCATCACTGATGGCTGGTCTGACATGTACCTGATAGCCAATTGTTAGCTCTATTCTGTCTGAAGAAAAGGTTCACTCTACCTTCTTTGCTATACTAAGCAACTTCAGATTTTTTCCTCCCAACCACATCATCTTTCCCTATCTGTAGTTCTCACCCTCTTCCCTAATTACAGATGCTCTGAAAGAGGGTGGTAACCCCAAAGAATGAACACCCTCTAGGTATAAGTGGAAGAACAGGAAATACAGGGGAAGCAACATGGGGGGAAGAGCAGGAAATACAGGGGAAGCTGCATGGCACAGGAGTGCTGGTTTTAGAGTCAGATTTAGATTCAGACCCAGTCCTTAATAAAAGGATTTGTTCTATGAATTTTGGGTTCAGTCAAAGGGCCACACTTGAGGACCTAGAGGGCCTAGGGTTCCCCACCCCTGGTTCAGATCCTGCTTCTGCTATTTACTGCCTTGTTGACCTTGTGCAAGTCACTTCCCATGTTGGAGCCTCAGCTTTCCCATCTCTGAAATGGAGAATTTTAATTTGATCTTGAAGGCCCCTTATCCCAAGATTAGCACAGACCATGGTTGCATAATTAGTGTGCATTTGTTAATGTTATCAAGTAAGCTTCTTAAGAGTGGAATTCAGTAGGTTGATTTAACTGATGTGACCAGAAAACAGTCTGGGTAGAAAACCATACATAGCCAGATGTTGGATATCTGGCTTATTATCTCCTTTGACCTTCCCTTAATTCAAGATGAAATTCACTTTAACTACTTAGTGCTAATTTCTTCTTTGTAAATGAGGTGCAGAACATTAGAACTCCTTGGAGGCAGGAACAGTCCCATTTTTATTTTTGTTTCCCCACTTGTAAGAACTTAAATGCTTTTTGAATGAATTAATACTGGAGAATTAGAATAATGTGGCAGGTGAAGGGGAGTTTAACAATAAAGTGCAGCTTTCTAAATTCATTCTGACTGCTGTGGATGGAGGACTGGTTCAAGATGGTGCCATGGATGATCAAAGGCTGATCTTCTTTGTGCAGAGATTGTCTTCTGCATGACAAAGATACTGAATTGGGTCAAGTATGGTAAGGGAAAGCTTTATAGACAGCTTTCCTCTCTGTCTGGGGTCAACAAACTTTGGCATGCAATGAGCTAAGAATTTTTAAATGCAACTTTATTTGCCGATAGGCTGTGGTTTGCTGGCCCCTGCTTTGTGTTAATGACTTCCATTTCCCAGTGTTCCTTAACCAATTTACTCTGCCCTTTGAATCCACTCACCCCCTTTAGTATGTACTTTATTGTTAACAACTCCTTTTCGTCTTTTCTCTTCCTCTTTCCTCCTGTAAGTCCTAGCACTTATTAAAACTCAGTTTTCCCCAGAGAATAACATATATATTTTTTACTAACCATTCCAGGACTAGCCCACTCCTTTTGTCTGTCCCAAATAGCTAGGGGGAGAAATTAATGTACTCCTCAGTTCCCCCTGCCGCTTCTGGTTCTGCTGCTATCACTTAGCACAGGGGTGGGGAACCTGCTGGCCTCAAGGCCACATATGGCCTTCTAGGTCCTCAAGTGTGGCCCTTTGACTGAATCCAAATTTCACAGAATAAATCCCCTTAATAAAAGGATTTATTCTGTAAAACTTGGATTCAGTCAAAAGGCTGCACCCAAGGACCTAGAAGGCCATATGTGACCTTGAGGTTGCAGGTTCCCCACCCCTGACTTAGCATATTCCCCTTCTTTGAAGTCTATAACATCTGATTATACCCCTTCCTTTCCAGACCTTAACAACATTTCCCCATCTTCCCTGATGACATTGTCCATTTCATCATCAGTAGCTTCAAGATTCATTGTTTCTTCTAATACCTGGACTCTTAGTTCTTTGTCCATCTCATGAACCTCCATGCCCCAACTGCATCAGCTGACCATGGCTTGTTGAGGTCAGAGATAGATATAGAACTTCAAAGTTAGAAAGAACTTCTGGGGTCACCCAGTTAAATCTCTACAAAAATCCCCATTACAACATACCTGAAAAGTGATTTGCCATTGTTAGAAAAACTTCAGGATGAGGGAATCCACCACCTCTCAAATCAGCCCATTCCTCTGTTGTTTGACCTTCATTTTTAGGAATTTCTTCTTTATATCAAACCTAAATAGACCTCTATTCTGCTCTATCACAGCAAGTAAAGCATGAGATTTTTTCTGCCTTTAAAATCTATATAGCTCTGAATTTCCTTTTTCTGAACTTTGAGTTGGGAGGGAGCAATAATTAGAAAGTTTCACATAGGAGGTGATAACCTGAACTGATCCTCAAAGTAGAATATAACCTCCATGAGGACAGCAACTGTTTCATTCAGTATCATACCTTGTGTTTCCATCTTTCTCATAGTCCCCATTCTCTGCACCTACTTTCCATCTTCACTGTAACCTCCAGTTCTTTGACCTCATTTCCTCCTCCCTTCCATAGTCTTGACCCTGCTGTCAAAAATGACCTTTTGCCCACCCCAAAATCCCTTCCTTCCCTTCCTCTTAGCTTTCCTCTGTTCTTACCTTGCTAGTTCCAATGCTGGATAATTCTCACCTGTCAACCTCATTCTTCCCTCCAAGTCCCAAATTGCTCAATGCTGCTGGAGGAAGTCAGGAAGCCTTCCTAACCATGGTCCTCCACCCGACTATCTGACCTCAGCTATCCCTTCACTTCTGCATGGTAATGCTTATTCATCATTGTATCTCCAGGACCTAGCACAGCTTGGTAAATGTAATGGTTTCAGAGTTTAAGTCAGCATTGGTTCTAGTGATTTATGCTTCATTTATGATGTGGGCAGAATTTTGAACATTCTAATGTTGATAGAAAAGCATCCAAAAGCATTTTGCTTTTTCTAAATTCTTGTTTCCATCATCATTAGATTTTTTGACCCTATTTTACTTACTGTATTTATTCCCTTTTTTTTTTTCCTTCAGAGGATGGGAGGAGGGTGGTGTGAATCTATACTTGTGATTCATTCAATGTTTTCACCACCAATAAATACCAGCTACTTAAAGTCTTAGAGAGTTGTCTGAGATCAGTGAGAGAGAGGTTAAGTGAATGGTGCAGGGTCACATAGCCAATACTAGTCAGAGGCAGAATTCGAACCCAAGTGTTTGGGCTCCAGGGCCCACTCTCTCCACTGCTAAACTGTCTTTGTTTATTTGTAAGTAATATAATTCAGATTGATTTTCTGACGTTATGGTTCAAAACAAATGGAAACTTGCCATTCCTTTATAACAACCTATTCAAACTAGGGTCCCATATGAAATATGGAGAATAAAATACAGAGTCAAAATAAAAATAATGTTTAGCTTAATAAGATTTTTTATTGTTATTGCAACAAAATTCCTTTTCATCCTGTCATAGGGATCTAATATTGTTTGTGGATTTTTGAAGGGGTAGAGTGGAGATTGGTAAGAGGGAGGCTAGTAATAGATTTCATCTAACTAGGTGTATTTTGCCATGGATCAAGTACCTTAAAAAGACAAGGCAGTTTTTTTTTTCCTCCTCTTACAATTACCATGCAAGTTTAGTTGGGGCTTAGTTCGTTTACTCATTTCCTAAAACCCATAGGTAAATTTTGGCTCCCATGAAGAGAATTGCTTTGGAAAGTTTTTTTCCTTTGAAGAGCAAAGCAAGCAGTTTAAAAAATTTGTGTGTGTGTGTGTGTGTGTGTGTGTGTGTGTGTGTGTGAACATTTGTGAACCAGACAGAGCTACTGGGGGAACGGAATGTGACTTTGAAAGTATGACTAAGGTATGTCCCTTGAATACTTCACAACAACATGTACTTTTTTGCTGGCAGGGGCTTATAAAAGCAGTTGGTAGGGTACAGAAACTGGGTAACAGTTAAGAGATGAAAAGGTCACATGACTGCTTTGACAGTACACAGCATAGATCAGTTTCTCTTAACTCAAATGCCATCCGCCCCTGGACAATGTCTAATGGGTGTGAGTTTAGGGTGGGAAAGGAAATGGAAAACGTTAAGGAAGTTCATAACATAAACACATCATGTTAAAAAGATGCTTTAATGGATAGTGTGCCCTCTTTTTCTCAAAAACCAAAACCAAAATAAAACCAAAACATACCAAGAACTTTGCAAAACTCAGACCCCTCATTGTCACATTAAAAAAAAAAAATCCAAATATCAAAGACATCCAGTGGTTCATTCTAGGAACCAGAGAAATTTCCAATTAGACAATTTAAATAGCTGACTTCTTAATGTGTAATCTTCTGTCTACAAATGTTTATTTAGCACCTGTTATGTCCAAGTAACTTTAAGAAGTCCACAACATCTCTTATTTGCCTTCAAGGAACTTACCTTCTAGTTGTGAGGAAAAGATAGAAACACAGGAAAAGTTAACAATAGTACAAGAAATAACCCCTTAACATATTCTGTTCCAGCCAAGCTGCTCCTTGAGTATTGTCTCTGCCCAGGATGTATTTCCTTACTTCTGCCTGCCATAACCCTTTTCCTTTTTCAAGACTTAGCTGCAGGGCCACCACTAACCTTCCCTAATCTTTTCCCTCCTCACCAAAAGGGTGAGAAACTGATTTGGGGGTAGGAGTGAAGCATGTCTGGGACCTACCTGAAATAGTAAACCAAATGAGGTAAATCTCTCAGGGGCTCAGAAATGAAAGGGCTAAAGCCGCAAGCCATGGTCTCTGGTTACATGGGGTAAGGGACCTGCTGAAAGGGTGGACAAGGAGTAGAAAGTGAAGTAAAGTGTGACTAAGACCTGCCTGAAAGAGAGGGCCAGGCTCCTAAGAACAAGGGCTGGGTTTGAATTTAAGTGCTGACCAGATAAGAGTCAGTGTTGGGAATGGTGCCAAGGACTCTCATGTACTTTTAAGAGCTGAAGACAAAAGGACAAAAGAAATTATCTAAAAATTTAAAACAGAAAGATTCTGGGTCCTTGTTATACTGGTAGTTGAATTCATTTGTCTATTAGACTGCTTGGAGTTGAAAATTCTTTCAAGGTCTAGATAAGTAAGAACCAGGTGATGAAGAGTGTCTGAGGTACTAGAGATTAAGGTATTCTGAGTATGAGATGTGGGTAAAAGCAAGATTAACCTATGCCACAAGCAGGCTAAATTCAACAAGATGAATTCAGGAGTCAACAGCCCTTTACCCCCACATGCTCAAAGCCAAGTTAGTTGGGTTCAAGTCAGTTTTATGTTTAAGGGCTTGTGATGGACTTGAGACCCCAGTATGAATGAAACCATATCAGGAAGTTTGGTCTGACCTGTTTTGGGTCTAAAGCTCTTCCTGAAGACTGTGGTTCTGAGGGTGCTCTGACTTCAGTGCCAGAGAGACCTGGAGAAAGCAGGCCTACTTCATGTCATGGGAAGGCAGGGTACACTTGAGTTCCCCTTTTAGGAGCTGTGGTTCATATTGCCTACAATCTACCTACAATGGTAAGGAGAGAAAGATGCTTTCAATAGTCAAGATTTCACCAGTGTTTGAATCTCATTATGGTGTCAGCTTGATTGGGGCGGTGGTGTTGGCAATGGCAGTGGCAGTGGAGGCAACGGTGGTGGTACTAAAAACAAAATTCATTAGCTAGAAGATCTGACTTTGTTTCCATGTATCTGAGGCAGATAGGAGTATATATTATTGGACAGGCATACTGTGGTTTATCTATCTTCATAGGATCCAGAAATATTTAGTGAATTCTGTCAGGAATTTCACAGACTAAGTTGTATTAGTTTCCCTTCTGAAATTAATTTGTTCAGTAAACATTCTCTTTAGGCCTCCAGGCTTTTGATTTTGTTGTTTAATGTTGATTTTCAAAATGATTACTTTAGTTTGTTTGATGTTTCCTGATTCCTATCTGTTTTTATGCTTAAATTGCTTCTTATATTTCAAAGGATGTTATATTAGAAAAATCCAGAGAGAGAAAACAACCTGGCAAAAGTCACATAGGCAGTAGGTAGAAGAGCTGCAATCGAAACCAGATTTTCTAACTCTAAATTGGATACTCTTTCCATGATATGACATTGCCTCCTCAATAAGAATTTATTAATTTTGAGATTAGTTTTTAATCATTAAGTGAAGGTGATAAATTTGACTAGTTTATACATGCATGCATGCACACACATATACATACATGTATACACATACATAGATACGAAGCACTTTACATTCTAGTAAGAATTTACCTGAATAGGTTTGTTTTTTGTTCTTTTTTTTTTTTTTTGCTTGATTTTGTTGGTTTGGTAAACGAAATGACAAAAGTAGGGATTTATAGGAAATCGAAAGGTGAAAGAAATATCAGCAAACTTAAAAATTTTCACACTGATAGATTTTGTTAGCATTGATGGGGATGATAATTCTAGAGCATCTGGATTGAGCTGTGGATGAAACACTGGGTATATAGTCAGGAAGACTTGAGTTTAAATCCACCCTTATTAGCTGTGTGACCCTGGGAAAATTGTTTATCTTCTGTTTGCCTCAGATTCCTCAACTGTAAAATGAGTATAATAATAGTACCTACCTTGCAGGTTTGTTGTGAAGATCAAGTGAAATATTATTTGTAAAGCTCTTAGCACAGTATTTGGCACATAGTAGGTACTTTATGAAGACTTATTTCCTTTCCTTAGAGCTGAAAGGGACCTCAGATCATTTCATCCAACTCCCTTATTTTAAAAATAAGGAAATTGAGGCACAATTATCTAAGATGATATTTGAATCCAAGACTTGTAACTGTCAGAGGCAGTGTCCTTTCACATTTCCATGGATAGTGATTTGGAAAAAAAAAAAAGGGCAAAAATAAATAAATGGAATTTGGGGCAGCTAGGTATGTGGCTTAGTGAATAGAGCACCAGCCCTGGAGTCAGGAGGACCTGAGTTCAAATCTGGACTCAGACACTTAACACAAAACTAGCTGTGTGACTTTGGGCAAGTCACTTAACCCCAATTGCCCTGCCCTCCCTCCTCCAAAAAAAATAAAAAATAAATAAATTGATAGTGATTTGGCCTCATTGGAAAAATCTTAACGTGCACATTTGCTGATTCTGGTGTGGTGATGAAACTTAAATATTTAATGTCTTTAAGAAAAGAAAATTTTAAAATGAATAAGAAGCTAGATACTGTGTAATCTGAATAAAAATATCCTGTGGTTAACAGAACTTATATTGTGGCAGTAAATTGATCTCTCTCTCTCTCTCTCTTTTTGAAAAGAAGAGTTTCTGATAGAAAAATGCAAAAGAAGAAGCTTTTTCTTTCTTCCTTTTTTTTTTTTTTTTTTTAGAAAGTAGAGGATAGAAACTTCTTTTGTTTCTTCTCACTTAGGAAGTCCTTGGGTGGATTTTTCCATGCCTTAGAGAGGCATCAATAGTTTCCTTTATGAACCTATCCTAGTAATTGCTTCTAGTCAGGATATAGACCACAAAAAACAATGTAGTGGGTTTGGATTGTTGGGTATTTTTGAGGTTCTGTAAGATATTGAGTTTAGGATCATAATTTTTCTATCAGTTTCCCTAAACCTATAGGAAATACAAATTACTTTGCCTAACTGAATCACCTAACAATTTTTTGGTAACATTTGAGCTCCAAGCTCTTTCTTTCCTTCCCTCCTAATCCTTCACTAGAGAAGGCCAACTAACATGTGACACAGATACAGATAGATGATAGGTAAATAGATAGACATAGACATGATATATGATATGTGAAACTATACAGTACATAGTTCCATATATCAGTTTTTTCTCTGGAAATGGATAGCTTCTTCCTTCATAGACCCTTTGTAGCTGGTTTGAGTACTTATAATACTCAGAATAACTTAATCATTCGCAGTTATTGTTTGAACAATATTGCTGTTACTATATACAATGTTCTCTTGGTTCTGCTTTTTTCACTCTTCATTATTTCTTGCAAGTCTCCATGTTTTCCTAAAGTCAACCTCCTCATTATTTCCTACAGCAGAGTAGTAATTCAATCACAATTATAAACCACATCTTATTCAGCCTTTCCCCAATTGATGGCCATCCCCTCAATTTCCAGTTCTTTCCTACCACAAAGAGATTTGCTAGAGATATTTTAGAACATATGGGTTCTTTTCATTTTTCCCTGATCACCTTGGGAAACAGACCTAATAGTGGTATTGCTGGGTCAAAGGGTATATACACAGTTTTATAACTCTTTGGGCATGATTCCAGATTACTTTCTAAAATGGTTGAATCAGTTCATAGTTCCACCAACAGTGTATGAGTGTCCCAGTTTTTCCACATCCCTTCCATCATTTGTTATTACTTTGTTTTTAATATATATTTTTGAAGACTGTACATAGTCCAGGGACCTTAAATAGCTTATGTTTTAGATTGTTTATTTGTATGCTTTAGCAGTAGCTTACAGCTAAAAGTTTAATAAATATATTTACAAAATTTGCTTTTGTGTAGTTGAGCCTCCTGCTTAAGGAAAGCAAATGTTTATACATTAAGAGTTGGGGAGAATAGGGGCGGCCAGGTGGCACAGCAAGTAAGAGCACCGGCTCCAGTGTTGAGAAGACCTGGAGATCGAATCCCGCGCTCAGACACTTAGCATCCACCCAGAAACACCTGGCCATGTAACCTTGAGCAAGTTACTTAACCCCAATTGCTTAGGGGCGGCCAGGTGGCTCAGCGAGTAGGAGTACCGGCTCCAGTGTTGGGACGACCTGGAGATCGAATCCCGGACTCAGACACTCAGCACCACACCCAGAAATAACTGGCCGTGTAACCTTGAGCAGGTTACTTAACCACGATTGCTTTAAAAAAAAAAAGAGTTGGGGAGAATGGTCAGGAACTGTTGTAATCATCCTCCTCTAGTGGACATTTCTATATTATGACACTTCTAATAATGGTTTTTTTTTTTTGTTTTTGCTTTTCCATAAGTAATTAATTACTCTATTCCTACATACTTTTGCATTCAACAAGGAAGTAGAATTTCCTAGAATTGACTGTCTGTTTAAAAAAAATCATTCTCTGGTCTATATCTCCAGTTGATAACCTGACAAACCACTGCATATCTTGAGTCCTTGGGTGGTTCTTTGAAAGAAATGGAAAGTTGACAATTTTATTAGACAAGAAATTAGAATTAGGGAATAACATCTTTATTTCCTAATGAAATTATTTACCCTTGCTGTTTGAGGTTATTGAATTAAGATATATATTGTTAGTGTGTTCAAAAGGCATTTGTGAAACTATGGGAGTTAGAAAGCTCTTATAGTTCAATTTCAATTTTAAGCTGGGTGGATGATTAACTCTGACTGATGATCATTGTGATGCAGTCCCCATGTGCTGCCCTGTTATACATTCTGTCTGTGCTTCACACCATTTGTAGAATAGATTTTCAAGAGTGGAAGGGGAAAATAAAGTCTTTTCTTTTCCACCCTAGATCGGTGGATGTTGCAGTCTCACTGTATTCTCTGTGCGTGACAACAGATTAACCCGAATACCCTCAGAAGTTTCACAAGCAAGTGAACTTCATGTCCTAGACGTCGCTGGAAATAGGTAAGCAATTTCTTGGTTGGTTGGTTTGAAAGTGATACATACACATATAAATGTGTGTGTGTGTGTGTGTGTGTGTGTGTAAAATATGGGTGCACACATAGCATATGTACAGTTAAAAGACCGAGTAGTATAGTGGATAGGAAACAACCAATTAATAAACATTTATTGAACACCCTACTATGCACAAAAAGAGGCAAAAGGTAGTCCCTGCCCTCAAGGAGCTTACAGTATAATGCCAGCCTTAGATTCAGGAAGACTTTGATTCTGTTTCTTTCTTTACATGTACTGGCTTTGTGACTTCACCAATCAATATCCCCCCAGCCAACTCCCTTAAGACTTTCAGAGAAGGTACACATTTGCATTGATGAAGGGAATTTTCTAATAATGGATTCCCTGCACTGATGAAATCAGGTCTTTTAAAAAAATTGTAATTATTCATCTCATTTTCTATATTCATCTTTTTTTTAGCTTCACTATTAACCCTTTTCTCCTTTTATAGAAAATAGGCCAGGACAGCATTGGATAGATTACGGAGGGCCCATAGTAAAGTGTTCATATACATCAGTCAATGAACAAGTATTATTAAATTCCTATCGTGTGCCTATAGTGCGATGCTGGGCAACTCACACAACCTTTTAGGGCTCTAGTCAACTCTCTGAGACTTTTAAGTTGCAGAGAATATGCCCACCTACCTCTACCATTTCTTTTTTTCTCTACCTTAATACATTTTTCCTTTACCAATGGTAAAGGAAATTTTCTCTTCTGGGAGTTCCCTTATCTAGGTGATATCATAGTTCAAGTCCCTATTCTTGGAGTTGGAAATGGCAAACCACTCCAGTATCTTTGCCAAGAAAACCCTGTGCAGGGTCACAAAGAGTTGGACGTGATTGAATGACTCAACAACAAGAAGTCCCTCTTTTACAACCAATGTGTTGTGTACCATGCTAGGCACTGGGACTTCGAAGACAAATGCCCCTATATGACTGGAGAGATTGACTGTGGGTAGAGAAAGGTATAAGTTCATTCTCTGCATAAGACCAGAGTAGGACCCATTAAAATTTAAAATACTCCCATTTAAAAATTATGCCTGAGAAAGGAAACAGTGTGATATGATGGAAAGAAAGGTGACCTGGAAGTCAGGAGATCTGATACTGGTTTTGTCACTAACTAGCCACATAATGTTAAATAAAACACTTCATCTGGGGATCCATTTCCTTCTGTGTAAAATGAAAGGGTTAAATTTTTCTATCAATTTTACTGCCTGTTACTTCATACCTCCAAACACTGGCAGCACTGATCCTTCTACCTTCCAGGGTTTTGGAGAGTTAGAGTAGCTTAGAATATCTAGTCTCACCTGGTCTTTCTTTCGTCCTATACAGCTCCCCACATCCCACCCCTTCCTGAACCCAGTTAGAATATGAACTCTTTGAAAGCAGGATTTTGTCTTTCTCGGTATCCCCAACTCTTAACACAGTGCCTGGCACATAGTAGGTGCTTAATACATTAAAAAAAATTTTTTTGGAGGGGAAGGCAAGGTAATTGGGGTTAAGTGACTTGTCCAAGGTCACACAGCTAGTAAGTGTTAAGTGTCTGAGATCATATTTGAACTCAGTTCCTCCTGACTCCAGGGCCGGTGCTCTATTCACTGCTTCACCTAAATGCCCTCCTCCCACCTAGCTGCCCCCAATACATTTTTATTGACTGAATTAAAGGAAGCATTTTAAAACCTAAATTGGTGGGTAAATGGTTAATGTTACCATTGCTGTAGAATTCAGAGTGAGTACTGAGCAATTGGGAGTGTAACATCATAAGGTCTGTGCCAAGGCCAAAGGAATAAAATGTGCTCTTAGATCAGGTGGGAGTAGGAAAATTGTGCTGGTCAGACTTGGGAGCTTGTAAATGGTTTATATCAGTGACCACCAACAATCTGGACTGATTTTCAACATTGTAATAGTGTTGCTAGGGCATTTCTCACAAGGCTAAAAAACAGACTGGCCTACTTGGGTCCTGTAGAGAGTCATTCTAAGAGTGATGTTTGAACATCATTCACTTTCCTTAATGGATTTAAGACAGCAAAACTAAACAAAAAAAAAGACAAACTAAGTTGGGACCCAAAGGTGAATCAGTGGAACCAATTCAAGTTCAGAGGATGTGAAGTAAATGTTTTTTTTTTTCTTCAATAACATCAGCTTACCTTCCATTAAGTAAATTCTTCAACACCGCTAACTCATAGTCCTTGATTATCTTAGAACTAGTTGGCTTCCTTCCTGAGGAGTATTGAATGCTTGGACAAAGGATGGGATGGGGCCCATCTGAAATGGGCAGCAACCAGCTTCCTGTCCTCATACCCCAAATAGTCAAAACAAAGCAGTTTGGGGCCCAGCCTTCTTCATGTGCATAGCCATAGACGGGTCTGTGTAAACCTTTCTTCAGAAAGAAAGCTGTTTCAGCTATCAGAAAATGGTTTGCATATGAATAGGGCTCTGTTTCCAACTTAAACAAGTAGTGAAAGTTTATATTTTTATGATTCTTAGACTGGTACAGGAAAGACCAGTTAAAAAGTTTAGTTATGTATCTGTCCACTGAGCCAATTGTATTCACACTGCCTGTGCATTAGCAATACAATCTGAGGCAATTAAAAATTTTAATTACAGCTTATTTTATGTGCTCCAATAGAAACTAGTAAAATGCGTGAGCTTGTAGAAATGCTTCACCACGGGAAGTCTTATGAAGCACACCCAGCAATTTCTGCCTCCTCTCACAAGCACATAAAAATGTAAAATTGCAGTAAGGACAGTGCCTGTGACATAGATTCCAAAAGCTTCCCTCCCAAGAGTTTCAGATTCATAAGGGAATAGTAGAGGCATTGAGTCAGGATGCCAATAAATGGGCCACTTTTCCCATCCTCGGTACGTGATGAACAATGAGAGCAAAAAAATTGTGAGAGACATAGTGACTGTAGTGGATTGAGTCAGAAAGACCCCTGACACATTGTGGTTCTGTGACCCTGGCTGAGTCATTTGGCCTCCTGAGAAGCCTGGTTCAAATCCCACCTCTTGACCCTGGGCCTCAGTTCATAGGATCATAGATTTCAAGCTGGATGGGTCTCCTTCATTTTTAACAGATGAGGCCTAGAGAATTAAAGTGATTACTCAAAGTCACCCAGGTCGACTAAGACAGGATTTGAACCTAAGTCCTCTGACTCCAAGACTGGTGATTTTTCTACTTTCTCCCAAGATGAAGATGATGAGCTAGATGAATTCTGAGGCCTCATTAGTTCCAGTTCCATGACCTATCAATAACCCAGTTGAAGAGTAGTTTCTGATCTGTCTTAGTGGAGGGAATTTCCGTATGTAAGAGTTCCCTATACCAATAAAATCAGAGGTCAAACCACAAAGTAGAAGGCAGCAAGCTCTGAAAGGAAATTAAAGGCTGGTTTGTTGGCTGTACCTAGCAGGTGAGATGAGTCCCTCTAAATTCTATAGCTAGTATTTATATAGTACATTAAGATTTGTAGAATGATTTACATATGTAGTTATCTAATTTGATCACCACCACAATTGTGTTTTCAGATTTGCAAATCCTGTTTTCCATTTATATATCTTTGGTATTTTACTAGATCTACACAGCAACCCTGAGGGATAGATGTTATTATTAACTTCCCCATTTTATAGATAAGGAAATTGAAGTTGACAGATGTTAAGTGACTTGCTCTGGGTCACATAGTTTAGTGTCAGGAGTTAAGATTTGAACTCAGGCCTTCCTGACTCCAAGGCTAGCACTATATCCACTGTACCACCCAGCTCACCCTTCCCTTCTTCCCCTTTCTTCCCTTCCTTCCCTTCCTTCTTTCCTTTTCTTTCTTTCCTTCCTTCCTTAACTTTTCTCCCTTCCACACTGAAAAATACAAAATAATAAAAAATCAAACCCTAATAACAAATATACCCCCCCCAAAAAAAAAAACAAATATGGATAGTTTATCCAAAAAAAATTCCCACATTATCTACAACTAAAAGTTTCATTTTGAATTTTAAGTACATCTCCTCCCTGGCTGTCTCTTCTGTTCAGCATCAAAGCCTGGTTATGATAGTAATATAATACAGAGAGTATACCTTCATATTTTACAGTGAAGAACCTTTACTTATGCAGTTGTGTAGTTAAGATGCCTATCTTTCTCTTGGCTTCTTCCTTACTATTTAGGCCCATAGGACTAAAAGCACAAGAACTCTTTGAGTTCTTTGAGTAATCACTTAGTTCAGCCTTCTTCATTTCATTGATGAAAAGGCTGAGGCCCACAGAGAAGTAGTTTGCCCAGGGTCACACAGGTAGTAAGTGTCAGAGGTGGGACTGAAGGTCTTCTGACTCCTCAGCCCAAGTTCTTTACAGGTATAGATAATATAAGATAGTTCATGATATGTTGCTAGATGAATTTTATAGAAATTTTTTTCCTCTAGTTTTTTTTTTTTTTTTTAAGGAAGAGGGTTTTAGGTTGATGGTGGGGCATAGTTGTTCAAGTATGAAGAAGGACCTTTGTTCAAATCCTGACTCTGGTGCTTACTGGTGCTGTGACCTTAGGCAAGTTTAGTAACACCCCTTCCCCTGACCTTTCAAACTAGTTTATTCTGTAAACTAAGTGCGCTGGTCAGGATGGCCTCTATAGTTCCTTCCAACTCAGTAGAGTGACCCTCTGTGACCCTAAAGGTTCTAAGTTCTGTCCTTCATTTGAATTACTCCTTAATAAACTTGTGTCAGTGCTGTTGAAAACGAACCAGTTTGGGGGCGGCCAGGTGGCTCAGCGAGTAAGAGCACCAGCTCCAGTGTCGGGATGACCTGGGGATCAAATCTGGGCTCAGATACTTAGCACCACACCCAGAAATAACTGGCTGTAACCTTGAGCAAGTTACTTAACCCTGATTGTTTAAAAATAAATAAATAAATAAATGAAAGAGAAAAAGACCCAGTTTATAAGAGGTTTTTGCTAAGAGAAAAAGGAGAGTATGTGTAGATGGTGGAGCCCAGGGCCTTCAGTGTGTGGGACTTGAAACATACAAAAGAATAGGAATATGGTTGGACCTTTGTTTTCATAAGTATAGTGTAATTCCTTCTGCCAATAAAATTGGCACCTTCTTTCAACTTACAGTCTTATAGAGTTTTCTAAAGGAGGGGTCAGCAGACTTTTTCTATAAAGAGCCAGAAGTAAATATCTTAGAGTTTGCAGGCTCAGGAGCAAAATCAGGGATATTATATAGGTACATATATATAACAAGAGAGAGAATAAATTTCCACAAATTTTTATTGAAGAAATTCAAAATGTAATAGAAATAGTAATTGAGCACAATTTTTAGTAATACAGGTCTATTACTTTTTGGTGGGATAATATTTCACTTAATTGGCATTCAGAGTTAGTATTCCTTATCATCAAAATCGATTGCAAATATTAATCTATTAATGCTCACCTGTAATGAAATTTTACATAGTTCATCTTTGAATACATCTTTCATATAATAGGACTGCCAAAAATTGATCTCAGTCTATGAGCATAAGGTTTTAATTGAACTTATTCATTGCTTAGAAGGCATTTATAGAATTTAGTGAGACTCTTCTCTTGAAATTTGCCTTCTACCATGTCATTACAATGTAGATTAATTGCTACCGTTTGAAGGTTAGGTGGAAACTCCTCAATTGCAGAATTAAATGGATTTTGAAATATGGAAGTTTCTTTTGTGCTTGTATCAAAGTCTGAAAAAGACTGCTGGAGCCGTAGTATGAGTTTGGAATAATAGATCTGCTGTAAATTTGTGTGGGAATGAAGATCTTGCTTCTTGTTTTTTGTTTGTTTGTTTTTTTGCTTTTTGGAGGGCAATTGGGGTTAAGTAACTTGCCCAAGGTTACATGGCTAATTTTTGTGTGTGTGTGTGCTAAGTGTCTGAGGCCGGATCCTGAGGTCCTCCTGATTCCAGGGCCGGAGCTCTACTCACTGCATCACCTAGCCGCCCCTTTGCTACTTGTTTTAACTTCTGACAGCATATAGAGCAGCTTGATATCACTTGTGATTCGAACAACATCAGTTCTCATTGAATCGACTTTATTACAGTCTAAGTTTCACATATCAGTGTGATTTTGACTTTATTTAGGTTGAAATTCTTTTGTGTGTGTGTGTGTGGGGGGAGAGTGAAATTCTTTTAAAATCTTGGTCCTGAGCTCAAAAAGTCAAAATAAACTTTCCCCCCCTTCTCTTTATTTCTCTTTTTTTGACATGATGGGTATATACTTGGTACTAAGAAGAAAACAAAAGGTATAGGAGTAATGTGTGATACTCAAGACACCGTCAAGTTATAACTGCATCATGGATCTGTGGCCTTGTAGTCCGTGCCACAGCTCCTTCATTCTGCTGTTGTAGTGCAAAAGCAGTCGTGGACAAAACTAAACAAATGACTGTGGCTGTAGTTTCAATACAACTTTATTTATGGACACTGAATTTTGAATTTCATATAATTTTCATTTCACAAAATGTTCTTTTTTTTTTTCAACCATTTAAAAATGTAAAAACCATTCTTAGCTCATAGGTTATACAAAAAAGGGCAGCTGGACAGTTTGCTGACTCCTAGTCTAGGGCTCCACAAAGTCAAGTGACCTGCCCAGAGACATATGACCAATGTGTGTGTAAGGCAGATTTTTGAACTCTGGTCTTCCAGGCTCCAAATCATCTCTATCCACTCTACATTGTGGCCTGTCATATAAAGTATGCCATTTTAAAATTAAATCAGTATTATATGGTTTATAGACTACATAAGGAAAGGCTGATATTCCTTGACCTATTTTCTATGTAGTAACAAGGAGGGAAAGGCTCTGAGAAACAGAGTCTTGTGTATTTTTTTCCCCTCCCAAACCACACACAGCAAATCAGTAGGAGAGCCAGACTTAACATGGAGAGGTCCTGTGCCCAGACTCTCAATGAACATTGCCTTTCTTTTTCCATCTACCACCACTGGGATTACTTCTGCCCACAAGATACTTGCAAATAAGCTTGTGTGTATTGTTTACTTGGCTCTCTCTTATAACTGCCCTCAAGCTGGTACTCTGATTCTTTGCAGGAGGACTGGTGGGTGATTCATCCTAGTCATTAGTGTCAGACTGGGGTTACACAATTATTATAAAATTTGCCTCTCTAAAGAGGTTATTGCCATATACTCCCATGGTGGACATGGATTTCCGACTTACAGCTGATTAGCAACTTTTTTCCCGGTCTTCTTAAACCTTTTGTGTGAGATTTAAGGTGAAATTCAGTGTTTCTTCATAGCTAGCTTGAGTTATTTTTCCATTTTTCAAGTTATGTATTTTCCCACCAAAATACTGCTCCAGTGCCTCATTGTGGCACAGGAGTGATAAGGGTTCTTGTGGATTCTCAAGGACTATACCAGTAAAGTATAAGCTTGCTGACAATCTGGAAAGACCCTAATGACAGACTACATCTGCTTACTAAAGACCAGCCTAGCTATGCATAGAGAATCTCATTACTTCGTCAATCATTGTTGGTGGCAGAAATGGGAACATAACGTAAGTTGCAAGTATAATGCAGATTTTAGATTGTGTGTCAGCATTAATTGAACTCTTCCCCATTAAAATGTAAGTTCCCTGAGCACAAGGACTGTTTCAATTTTGACTTTGTATCCTTAGCACTTAGTATAGATCCTGGCACACAGTAGGCTCTTCATAAATGCTTTTTGATTGATTAATTTTTGGTACTCTGTGTGTTCAGTGACCAACTAATTCACATATTACTGGATAAAGCATAACTATTGACATTTTAATTATAAATAAAACCATAAGGAAATTGTAACTTAATCAAAAAGTGATTCCATAGGTTCTTCTTGGAGAGGCAAATAAGAAATGTCACAGGTGGTTTCATTTGTGTACCCAAAGGTAACAGCTTAATACAATGGTAAGAGTTTTGGTTCTGAAGTCAGAAGATCTGGGTTCAGGTCCTGATTCTCTTGCTTACTACTTTCATGATGTCAAGCAAACCACTTACTCTTCCTGGGCCTCAGTGTCTTTATTTGTAAAATGAAATTGAAATTGATGATCTTTGAGGTCCCTTCCAACCCAGGGTCTTTAATCCTTTAAAGTATCATTTTCTTGGCTTCTTCATCATTTCACCTTGAAGTTCTTGTGGTGAACATAAACAAAAGGACTAACATAAATATAATCTCAGATAAAACAACAGTATCTGTTTCCCTAGCATGATGGCACATGCTTGTAATAGCTGCTGCCAGGATGGCTAGGGCTTCTGGATAGCTTGAGCTCAGGAGTTCTGAGCTGCAGTAGGTTAAGCCAATTGAATGTCAATGCTCACTCCAGTAGCAATATGGAGGAGGGAAGAGTAGTGTCATCAGACTGCCTAAGAAAGAGGTAGACGAGTCTAGGTCAGAAATAAAGCAGGTCAAAGTTTCCATGACAGACATTAAGAGGATCAGGCCCATGAGTGACCTTTCATTTCCAACCTGGGTGAAAGAGGGAGACAAAGTCTATAGTAATAACAATAATAATAATATTCCTCAGACTAAGTCACCATGTATATACTGAAGTCATCAAGTATTAGGTGACAAGGATCAATGGAAATTGTGTTAGAACATTATTGTTCAGACATAAGGTGAGAAATAGGACAAAGACTGATAGTCTACTGAGACTTCTCTTACTTA
The DNA here is from genome assembly GCF_028583685.1 of Petaurus breviceps papuanus. NCBI lineage: Eukaryota > Metazoa > Chordata > Mammalia > Diprotodontia > Petauridae > Petaurus > Petaurus breviceps. The sequence goes on from NW_027187351.1 coordinate 6,516,117, forward strand.
AATATGATAAAAACTTTCTTCTGGAAGAGAGTTAAAGTTTAGTGAGAAAGGATGTTACCAAAAAAGTGAAGTTTATTATCTTGATAGGAAATGAGAGCTGATTAATACAGGAGTCATTTCTGAATCAGCCCTCTTCAGCTCACTGATTCATTAGAGCAAAGGTAAACATCTGAACTGTACCAGAAGAAAAAATGAAGATTATAAAAGTGATGCTATTAGACAATTAGAACAGCTCCAACCTGACCTATTCAAGAAAACAAATAACTGATAACAAAAAATGAGAAATGGAAAAAGGAAAAGACATCAGTTTGAGCTAATTCCATTTCCTACTAAAGCTAATTGCCATAAGGATAACTAAAGGATACTAGAAAATTGCCTGAATCAGTAAAAGAAAGGTGACTAGCAATATAAGAACTCACATAATACTATCTGTAGCATATCATGTCTTCAGACAGTTGTCTGAAGTTACAGAGAATATGGTTCCCTTTTTTATTAAACATTTTATTTTTCTAATTATATATAAACACTATTTTTAACATTGATTTTTAAAAATTTAAAAAAAAATTTCCAAATTCTCTCCCTCCCTCACCTCCATATCATTGAGAAGGCAAGCAATTTGATATAGGTTATACATGTGCACCTATATAAAACATATTTCCATATTAGTCATGTTGTGAAAGAAAACACAGACCAAACAATAACAACAAAACAACCCAGGAATACTAAAGTCAAAAGTATGCTTCATTCTACATCCAGACTCCATCAATTCTTTTTTCTGGAGGTAGATTGTGTTTTTCATTATAAGTCCTTTGGAATTGCCTTGGATCATTGTGTTATTGAGAATAGCTAAGTCATCCACATTTGATCATCATGCAATATTGCTGTTATTGTGTACAGTTCTCTGGTTCTGTTTATTTCACTTTGCATCAGTTCATGTAAGTTTTACTAGATTTTTCTGAAAGCATCCTGCTCATCATTTCTTACAACACAACAGTATGCTCTCAAAGGGGCAGCTAGGTGGCATAATGGATAGAGCACTAGCTCTGCAGTCAGAAGGACCTGAGTTCAAATTTGACCTCTGATACTTACTAGCTATGTGACTCCGAGCAAGTCACTTAACTCTATCTCAATTCCTCATCTTTAAAATGAGTTGGAGAAGGAAATGGCAAACCATTCCAGTATCATTGCCAAGAAAACCCCAAATGGGGTCGTGGGAAGTTGAAATGACTTAAGAGATTTTATCAAAATCATATACCACAATGTGTTCACTCATTTCCCAATTGATGGGAACTGCTACAAATACCTTCATAAATATAGGTCCTTTTCTTTTTCCTTTGATATCTTTGGGATATAGACCTAGAAGTGGTCAAGATTCCTTTTTTAAAAATTATTGATTATTTTTTTTTTTAACTCAACACTTACTTGAGAGAATAAAGTATGGTCCTCAGTTTTCTCCTCCAGAAAAGTCTATCTTACATGAACATACAGAGATCATGCAAGTTTCCTTGATAGATGGATGCAATTATAAAGGTAATTTTGCTCATTAACTCTAAAACAAGGAATGGAGCAGAAAGCAAATGAGATTATGTTTGTAAAGTATTTAATGTAGTTTCTAGTATATCGTAGGCACTTAACATTTACTCCATTTCATTCCAAATACATACCCATTATAGATGTTTGCCTCTGTCATGGAGGATGCCCTAAATGGACTTCAGATATATGAGAGATTCACCTTAAATCATTGGTGTCAAATCCAAATAGAGAGTGATTCCTACACACCCTATATTGACTTAGAAAACTACTATTTAGTATTATCTATGTTGTACAATATTTTAATTTATTTTTTAAACATTCCCCAATTAGAATCTGGTTCAGGCTGCACTAGGGAGATTTACTGCACTAGGAAGTTTGGTACAACTTTTGACACTGTTGCTTCTGAAAATGATGCTTCAATTGCATCAAGCATGAAGTGCTATTGTAGCTCCTTAATGAAATTCAAGGCTATTGAAAAAAGACCAATCTAATATTCCATAAGGGAGATACCAAATGAACGAAAAAATGCCTGTTGTCTAGGCTATGACATGTATCTAGATGAGCTGTTGACATGCTCTACCCCAGTGCTGTCAGTGGTTGTGATGGCAATCACAAAACCACTTTGGACAAACTTTGCAAATGGACAATGAACTGGGTCCAAAATTAAACGGAAGGATGAGAGGTGGCTGAATTGCATTTAGGGAATTGCACAATGCTATCAGCAATTCTAAACTATTCCAATAGCCAAGACTACCTTTTTTAAGCATCAGTATTCAGAAGAATAGTCACTAGAATAATCACTAGAAAGTGATGCTATATGGCTACAAATGCTAAGACACTGAAATCTTCAAAAAGTCAAAAACATAGTTGTCCCAAAGGAATAGACACATGTGGGTTTAAGACTGCAGTTTATTGCCAGTGTTTCATGAAAGAAGTAACATAGATAAAGTAGATAATCTAGGAAATTTCTGATTGTAAGAAGAGTTTAGTAGAATACATGGTGCCTCCAGAATATCAGAAGACCTAGAGAAAAGCCTCCCCCATGTTGACTAAATGGATTGTTTATGGATGATCTTTGGAAGGGCAAGGGCAAGAGTTGCACAGTATGAGAATACATGAGTATGCATGCTGTCTTTTGTATCTTCAGTCAATACCTTTATCATTGAGATCATACTTCCATTAAACTGTTTAATTTTTATCTGTGTAATATAGGAAATATTTAATTTTTCTAATTAAAATGGTGGACAGGATGACTGTTCTTTTTCCTAAGACCTTGTAGTTTTCAGCAGTCTGGAAAATGATAGGATATAATAGACCCTCTGTTTCGAGTCCAGCATCAGAAGTACTCTTTAAAACAAAACAAAGAACAATCGTACAAAATAGTAATTGGCACCAAAAATAACTGTTCCTTCTTACTGAACAAAATAAGGAAAGATTTTAATGTACTTTAATTGCTTGTGCTTTTTTAAAGGAATATATTTAAGTGAGGAATAGCCCTTACTGGACTAATTAGAAATAGTTTGATTTATAGAAGTCATATGACAAACTGATATAACTAATACCTTGGGAAAATTTTCCAAAAATATTATAGAAATCCTTATAGATTTTATGGATCCTCTTCTAAAATCTACTTATCACCATCTCTAGCTTATTTGCTTATCCACTTATCATTAGCTCAACCCCTACTTTTGAAAATATCACTATTAAATAGGCATTTAATTTTAAGTAGTATCATGTTTTCAATTTCTGCATGCCTTTTTTTTCTCCAAAACGGTTTCTTAAATTTTTCATGCTTTATTTTGTTCAGAATAATTTTATAGAATATTGCAGAAAACTTTATAAAAAACAAAACATTATAGTTGCCACCACATGAATATGAAGCTTTATTTACTTTATTCTGAGGACTCTTGATTCAAAGCTACAGTTTTACTGACTACTTATTATATCTGAATGGTCAAGAAAGAGGGATTACAACAATCCATTGGTGAGAATTCCTCTTGTACGTTAATGAAATCTCTGTCAATGTTAACTAAGAAATAAGTTGGACTTGTAGCAAAAGTAAGAACCCTATTAATACCTACTTATCAAAACTCCACATTAGAGATGTGAGGAGCAAGTTTGTTTGAAATATAGTGAGTAGAGTCTATCATTTTCATCTTTTTTTTTAGAGGAAAGTAAACTATTTCCAAAGGAGCTTAGCAAAAAAGAACAGTTATTTCTTGTTCACCTTTAATCTTTTTCTTTTTTTTTCTCTAAAGCAATCGGGGTTAAGTAACTTGCTCAAGGTTACACAGCCAGTTATTATTTCTGGGTGTGGTGCTAAGTATCTGAGCCTGGATTTGATCCAGGTCATCCCGACACTGGAGCTGGTGCTCTTACTTGCTGAGCCACGTGGCCACCCCTAAGCAATTGGGGTTAAGTAACTTGCTCAAGGTTACATGGCCAGGTGTTTCTGGGTGGGTGCTAAGTGTCTGAGCCCGGATTCGATCCCCAGGTCATCCTGACACTGGAGCCGGTGCTCTTACTCGCTGTGCTACCTGGCCGCCCCATCCTTTAATCTTTTTCAGGAGTGTAGAGGATTATTGGGGTAATGACTTTGTTGATAACTTTTAAAACAAGTACCATGACTAGTCAGGAAACAGTGTGGTACAATGGAAAATTCACGAGCTAAGGAGTCACTGGACCTCCTGGGTTTAAATTTCACCTCTTATGTTTACTTGCTATCTGATATACCCTGAGGAAGTCACATTATTTCTCTGGGCCTCAGTTTCCTTATCTGTAAAAATGAAGGGGTTGATCCAGGTGATTTCTGAGATTCTTTCTGGCTCTACAGCTGTAATTCCCCTCACCACTTCCACTGTGATTCTTAATTTTAAAACACCGATCCATCCCTCTGATTGAAGGAAGTATTTGACTAAGTCTTTGCCATAAATTCCATGACTCTTATGATTAACAGTTATGCCTTTGGAGTTTCTTTACTCATTCAAAATAAATTTGTAGAGTAGTTGGAAGCCTGGAGGTTCGTACTAAATTAGTTTTCAAAATGTATCACGTCTTACAGAGAGAGAGAGAGAGAGAGAGAGAGAGAGTGTTCATTTATCAGTTAGACCTGATTGAGTGAATAGGTAGAACTGGTTTGCTGTTGTTCCCCAAAACTGATGCACACACATATGTGTTTGTTAGACTAAGAGTAAAGATCTATTTCTGCTTTTGGCCCTTCTGTGAACTGCATTGTGCCCTTGGGCAAGTAATATTACTTCTGGATCTCAGTTGCCTCATATATATTTTTTGTTTTTAAAATGGGGGTGGTAGTTTAAATGAATGAACAGATAAGAAAAGTTTACTATGTAGTGCTTACTATGTAAAAAGCACTTTGCCAAGTGTAGGGGATACAAATAGAAAAGTAAGATAGTTCTTGCTTTCTGATTGATCTTTGTTTATTTTTTAAAATAACATGTTTTATTGATTTCCCTACCCCCCATTTTTTATATTGCTGCCATTTCCCCAATGACTCTTCCCCAGTAGAATCCTTCCTTGTTAACAAAGACAGGAGATTATCTTTAAAGATAATTGTAGCCCTAAAATTTTTTGAGTGTGTTCATGAGGTCTATGTGTAGTCAACTATCCCCTAAAATATGAGACAAGAGAATTGACCTGAGGTTACTCTAAAATGCAGACTACTGAAACAGTGAAGTGGTTAATGGAAACTTTGCCCTTAATATATGTTCAAATACTTGTTTCAGTAACAACTTATGGGGCCGGTTAGGTGGTACAGTGAATAGAGCACCGGCCCTGAAGTCAGGAGGACCTGAGCTCAAATCCAGCCTCAGATACTTAACACTTACTAGCCTTGTGACCTTACCTCCAATTGTCCTGCCCTTCTCCCTCCAAAAAAGCAAAAACAAACAACCAAACAAAAAAAATCCCAACTTAAAAACCACATGTATTTATAAGCAGGGCTAAGACACATCACCCCTCATCATCTTTCATATCTGCTTGATGCTGTTAGAGAAGGGCAGTGACAAAAAACCAAGACCAGAAGCTTCCTGAAGCCACTTATGCCAAAGCTGCTAAAGTTTATTCTACCACTAGGATATTCCTTTTCTAGACAGAAACCCCCATAAATAGCTTGGAACTTTCCCTCTACCCCACCTTCCTTTCTCTTCCCTTCCCTCCTTTTGCCCCCTCTTCTCTTTTCTTCTCCTCCTCACTAAGCATTTATTAGGTATTTACATTGTACTATGTACAACGTGGTGCTGTGCTAAGTGCTAGGAATACAGAGAAAGGCACAAACATAGTCCCTATCCTCAAGAAGCTCCCAATCTAATGGAATAGACAACATGCAAACAACTGTGTGTATTATATATGTATGTATGTATGTATGTATAACACATGTACATATTTGATGTAAATTTATTGTAAATGTAAATTTAATGTAAATTAGCTAGTCTTAGTGGGGAGACGATAGTTGTGGAGGTGGGAAAGGGTGATAGGAAGGGCTTTAGGAAGCCCTCTGTGTGGGATTTGAGCTGAGTCTTGAAAGAATCTAGGAGGGAGAACATTTCAGGCACAGGGGACAGACAGTGAGCAGGCACAGTTGGGAGAGGGAGTGTTGTTCTCTTTTCCCTTTCCTTTTCCCTTCTGCCCTTTTCCTCCTCCTTTCCCTTGACTTCCTTCCTATCTCCTTCCCCATCTCATTTCCTCCCCTCTTCTTTCCTTTCCATTTTCCCCACTTCTTTTCCATTCTTCTCTTTTCTCCTCCTTTCCTTCCTCTCTCTTTTCCCTTCCTCCCCCGTCCCTCTTTTCACTCATACCCTCATTTTTCCTTTCCCCATTTTTCTTTCCCCCTTTCCATTGTCTTCTTCCCTTATCCTCCTTTTAGCAACTTCTATGGCAAGACTTATAGTCTGGCTAAATCTCCTCTTTCTTTCCACTTGTCTTGGGTTGCTGATGAGCCCTGAAATAGCTCAGAGGTGGGTGGAAAATTGAGCAAAAGGTTCTGTAGATTACCACCTAGGGAGACTCTAACCCTGAATAACTGGGCCAGTACTCTGTCATTGTTTCGTTGAAACTTGGCTTGAAGACTTCTCCTCACTCTTGGGAAGCTGACAGAGTGGCCCTCTACTTGTTTTTGTTTTGTTTAACTATTAGGAATTCCTTAAAATAATTGGTTAAAATGAAAGTCATAACTTCAGTGTTTCCTTTAAATCAGATTACTGCATCTGCCTTTATCCCTGACTAACTTGAAGTTGAAGGCTTTGTGGCTGTCTGACAACCAATCCCAGCCCCTGCTTACGTTCCAGACAGACACAGACCATGAAACAGGAGAAAAGATTCTAACTTGTGTTTTACTTCCTCAACTACCTTCTGAACCTACTTGCCAAGGTAAATATAACTTAAGCATCATTTCCACATTGTCACAGGACTGAGTAGGATGAGTAGAATGATCCTGCTTCATCCTGTAGCACTCTTCCAACATCTGGGTCTAGTGGGCTGTATAATCTCAGGTGTTCTTCTGGGATGAGTCCCACCTTCCCTGAAGTACATCCCTTCCTTGCTTGTGAATGCCTTAAGTCCTTTAAATGGAGGACAAAAACTTTCATTCTGGTATTAGGTATGAAGTTTAAAAAAAAATGTGACTCTCCCTAGGAGATATTATCTGGTGACAAATTAACACTAGATTTTGGTAGGGGAAAACTTAAGAGTACTTAAGCATAGAAAAGAATTAAGAGGGAATAAATATTTTAAAGCAAACTGGAACCTTCCAGAGCTGCCTCTTTAAAAAAACATTTTTGCATAGGGCCTGCATTACCTCTGTCAACTTAGTCATGTAGGCTCCTTATAAATTTAGGTGAGTTGAGAGCTATGGCACATGTCTGTATTCTCTGCTACTGGATGCTGAGGCTGGTGGATTGCTTGAGCTTGGCAGTTCTAAGTTGCAATGGGCAAACCCAGTTAGCTCTAGCTCAAATATGGTGATCCCCTGGATGTGTAAAGAGGGGATAATCGGTCCAAGTCAGAAACAGGACAGGTCAAAGCTCATGAGCCAATAAATGGCTGTTGTTCTTTCAACCTGGTGATACAGGGAGACCAAGTCTCAGATAATAACAGATTATAACAGATAATTCAGGTAATAATAACTTAAGGGAAAGAAGTTAGATAGTATATATCCTAAAAGAAAGTCTTAATATCTGATATCTGTGTAGCTAGAGCAGCACACATTGGGCTAAAAGATTTTACTGAGTTAACACTCAACTTTGGAGTTCCCAAAAATGATTCTATATGTAGTTAAAGTAGTTCTGTGGTGATATTAAGCACAGAATTTAGTGAACATATGAAGAATTATGGATTATTTGGTGTCCTAGACTTGGAGTCACTGTGGTGCAGTGGGTATATATACCAGAGGAGTCAAAGGATTTGGTTTCAGTTCTTGACTCTCCTCCATATTACCTGTATTACCTTTGGCAGGTCACTTATTATCTGTGGGCCTCAGTTTCCTCATCTGTAAAATGAAAGTATCAGATTCGGTGACCTCAACAGTCTCTTTTTATAGCCCATGGTCTTATGAGTTGGTATCTCAATATCTCATTTTCCTCTATAACATTTCATAGTCATCTGGCCTTGAGCAAGTTAATTAACCTATTACTTTCCTCCTTATTTATGACATGAGGATAATAGGAAATAACTTGCAATACAAAAGTCCCAGTCTTATTGTGAGAAAACCTTTTTTTCCCTTTTTTTTTAAATTTTTGGAGGGCAATTGGGGTTAGGTGACTTGCCCAAGGTCACAGGGCTAGTTTTTATGTTAAGTGTCTAAGACCGGATCTGAACTCAGGTCCTCCTGACTCCAGGGCCTGTGCTCTATTCACTGCGCCACCTAGCCGCCCCAAGAAAACCTTTTAAAACAAAATTATAAAGGGCTATATGAGTATGCTATAATTCTAAGAGTGAGGGGCAGTCCTTGCCCACTCAACTAGTTTTAATTTCTAATGTTAACTGAACAGTTGAGAAGGTGCTTTGTCCTCCTTTCAGGAGTTATTTGCCATTTCAGAGTTAATGATTTGAAACCTGTTTTCTTTTACACGGGCTAGCCTTTTGAGTCGAGTCCAATGAGGAATGTAGTGAATGTGTGGAAGGCAGTGACCGCCTGAGTTGAAAAGCTTTTGGTTTAATGTGCTTTTTTTGTCATCCCTACAGAGAACTTGCCCCGCTGTGGGGCACTGGAAAGCTTAGTCAATGAAATGTCAGACGAAACGTGGAATGAACGGGCTGTCAACAGAGTCAGTGCAATCCGATTTTTAGAAGACGAAAGAGATGAAGAGGATAATGAAATGGTATGTTGTTCAAATGAACAGTATCTCTTGGTACATGTGGAGACTCAGAGTTGGAAGCTAAGTGGCTAATTTTAAAACAATATCTTTCATTTTGGCGACTTGGCAGTCATTTTTAGGGAACAGCTACAGTCTACGATTTTTTTCATGATGTGTTTTTATTTTTCTCTTCTCAACACTACAGTGCTGCTTTGTAAAGTAGTAACTTATTTTTAATGTCTATTTTTTGCTTATTTCACCCTTCATAGCAGTTCTTTCTACTCTTGAACCATTTGGGTTTTGATTTCCCCTATGGCTCCCAACAAATGATGGGCCCTTTTCACTTTTCTCCCTGTAACCTAGACCATCTTGGGAGAGTTCAGTCTTATTTCATTAATCCTGCCTCCTGTTATGCCAAGTGCCTCTCCCTCCTTTCTGTGATCAATTTACATTGGCTGTAGTGTAGAGTATTCATAATTATGGTAGAATTGGCACCTTACTCAGTAAGATGAATAAATTGCATTGAAAAACTCCTGTTACCTATATTTGTGCTCAACAAAATCACCATTTAAGAGTTGTTAGCAGGATGTGCAGTCTGTTCTCCTGCATGGATTGGCTTTGCCTTCATCACTGATTCATTGCTTTTTGTTCAATGAGGTTTGAAGGAGCAGTGTTCTGAGGGAGAGGAGAGGAAGACAAGGGGGAAGGGAATAGTATCATATAATTATACATAGCACCTACTATATGGTGGACACTATGTTGAGTGCCTTACAAATATTATCTCGTTTGATCTTCTCAACAACCCTACAGAGTAGGTACTGTTATTATTCCCATTTTACAGTTGAGGAAACTGAGATAGACAGAAGTTAAATGACTTGCGCAAGATCACATAGCTAGTGTCTGAAGCTAGATTTCAACACAGGTCTTCTTAACTCCAGGCCTCTTGCTGTCTCTACTGTACCACTTAGGTACCTTTGAGGACTTAGAGCCCATAGATGGCTAGTAACAGTTTTGAGTTCTTTTTGTGGGTGCTTGGTCATGTTCTTTATTATAAAATGAAGATCATAAATTCAATAAGAAACGGTGTAAGACTTGGGTTATGGATGATGAACTGAGATAACAGCCAAAAGAAAATATTTCATGAACATGTTAGCTTTATCTTGTGATTGTCTAGGTTAGTAATTGTTTTATTAATAGTATCTTCTTTTCCAATAGCCCCATTTTATTGTTACTTTAACCCCATCTGGCTATTTAGAGGTCTTGTTTTATAGTGGATAGAAAGCTAGCCTCAAGGACAAGAGGACTTGAGTTCAAGTTCCATTTCTGACATGTACTGGCTGTGTGCGTCAGGCCAAATCACTCAACCTCTCCATGATGTAGAGAGCTCTCTACAAGTTGCAAAGAAAGTGCCAACCAGTATTGATAGGAAGAATATCCTCATACAGGAATTCTTATATCAGTGAAATTACAGGTCTGCTGCCTGTCTATCTGGCTGTTATTCCCAGCTTCCAGGAAATGTTCTTTAAAGGTCATTGCTGCTGTTGTTATTTGAGTTTTTAAAAAGTATGTTAAAGTGTTATTTCAAATAACCTTATAGAAATAATTCATTTCTCATACCCTTTTACATAATTTTTATTCTGTGGCCTTATTGGTAGGTGACACAGAAGATAGAGCACTAGGCCTGAAGTCAGTAAGACTCATCTTCCTGAGTTCAAATCTGACCTCAGATACTTACTAGTTGTGTGACTCTGGGCAAGGCAGGGTTGAAAAACAGGGTTGAACCCTGTTTGCCTCAATTTCCTCATCTGTCAAACGAGCTGGAGAAGAAAATGGCAAACCACTCCAACATCTTTGCCAAGAAAACCCCAAATGAGGTCACAAACCTTCTGACATGACTGAATAATAACTGAACAACAATATATATAATTGTTTCATAGGTAAAAACAGTTTCTCACTCTAAGTAATCCAGCACACTCTTAATTTGAGCCTGAAAAAAGCTTGCAATTGACAGTATAAAAAATAGTTCCTCTTATCTTTCCCTATCAGAAGTCTAAGGAAGGATGAGAAGCCAAACCCCATAAAGTACCATAATTCTTAATTTAGAAGTGTTTCCTCCTTTAAAGAATTCTTTTCTTACTCTTCCTCCCATTACCCCCATCTCAGTCAATGATTTTACTGAGAAAACTTTTCTCTAGTTTTAAAAATTCATTTAGCATATATATCTGAGAACCCAGTCTATTAGATACTCTAGCCGACCTGGTTTTTTTCTCCTCACTAGTTACTTTTTAACATCTCTTTTATTCTTCCAGCAAACTTTTCTTAACTGACTGGTCTACATTCCATTAATTGTCAGAGAGTTGTTGATAAATGCAGTTAGTGATGAGTGGGGTGGGGCTGCATTTCATTTCACCATTAAGTAGATGATATTTGGCATTTTATAAAAAAAGTTACTGATATCTTTTGTTTTTATATCACCTAGATTTCTCTCTGTCTCCCTTCCCACTCTTAGAGAGCTACCTATTTTAACAAGTGGCTAAAAAGGAAGGGGAAAAAAGATCAGCTAAATTAACCAGCACTTTAAAAAATTAGAGTATCTTATGCAATGTTCCATGTCCATAGACCTCCTGTTCCTCTATGAAGAAGCCCAGGAGGTGCCTTTCATACCTCTCCTTTAAGGCCAAGCTTTGCTATTATAACTTCACAATGTTCAGTTTTGATTGTTTTGTCATTCTTTTTTTTTGAACAATGTTTAAGTGCAAGTGCCTTAAAAATGTGTTGTTGGTTTTTTTTTTTCCTTAAGAAAAAAATAAAGACAAAAACTCCCTCTGCTGTTTGTTTTTTAGAGAACACTCCTAAGGCGAGCCACTCCACACCCAGGAGAGTTAAAGAGTATGAAAAAGACAGTGGAGAATTTACGGAATGATATGAATGCTGCTAAAGGACTGGATTCAAACAAAAATGAGGTCAATAATACCTTTGACAGAGTGACCACTTCTGTGTAGAGCTTCACCTCCAAGTTTTTACCTCCTGTGTCTTCCCCTGCTGTTGAAATGGTCCTGTCTTCCGAGGAATCTCTTCCAGCCCTTTGTCTTAACCAGATCCTGACCCATCATCTCCTTGTACTGCCTGTTGGAGGGTGCTGCTGTCTCGAAGGAAGTGCCTTATACTAACTAGTTGTGGCACCAGTAATCTCCAGATAATATATTTTTCATGGATTTTGGGTCACTTTTAATGAGTAGAATACACTACTGTACAGCTTCACTTGTCATTGCTGTCCTATGTTGGGAGAAGGAGGGATTTTGATCCCCTCCCCTGCAGTCTGGGATATTTTAGACCCAGGTATACTCGGACCTACTGATGAGAGATATAGTTTTATGTGAAAAAAAAAATACTTTTTTAAACATTTTTGGCAGCTCAGATGGTGTAAATTTTAAAATTTTGTATAGGCATTTCATAAGAAAATTATGTATTTCCTTTTTTTGTTGTTTTATCTGGAAAACGGTACATATTTTACTATTTGTGGGGGGGAAAAGACAGTCCTGAAGTATTCATTTGTATTCGTACCACCCAGTTGTGCCTTACTGTGTGTCCTGTTGTATGTCAAGCCAGTCCTAAACAATGACATCCCTAAGCAGTGAGATTAGGCTGGGGGGGGAGTGTACTTTTTTTAGCCACATGTGTCTTAAATTAGCAATCTACTTGGGTTGGTTTTTTTTAAACCAACAAGAGGGTAGGGAGCTATCAAGAGGGACTCCTGAATTGTACATGATATCTATTTGATCACTTGAGAGATGAACCCACAGGACTAAGCTCCTTCTGTATGATTACTTACACTTCAAAACTTTACACGGAGACAGTGTCTTAATTGTTCTAATGCAGTGGATTTGCTCCCACTGGTGAGGCTTGTACCATTTGTATTAAAGAGAATGGAAGAGGAAGCACAGTAGGAGACTGGTTCAGATCACATTAGGAGAACAAGTAAATATGACACAGAGGAAAGCATGATGCTATTGAAAATCGCTTGAGAGGTTTTATATCCAGATATAAAACCATAATAAAGCAGAAACCTTATAAATATATAAGAGCAACGTTGGTGTCATTATGAGTGCAATTTAATTTGAAAATCGAGTTTGTTGGGAAAGGTAACAAAATGCTACAAAAATATTTAATAAAATAGTTGTATTTTGAGGCAGGCAGAGATAGGGAAGGGATGTATGTGTATGTATATGTATGTATGTATGTGTGTGTTGTGTGTGTTTTTGTCTGTTATTTTCTACAATTGGTGTAAAGGTAATGAATATTTTGACCACAACAATTTGTAAAATGGCTTATCACAAGAGATTGTGATGTATATCATTCACCTTGATGAAATCATAGCCTTTTGGAAGAATTGAAGGGTATATTGTTTTTGCAGGGGTAGGGGATGGGGAGAGGGAAGGGCAAATGACATGGGCTAAAATTAAGGTGAAAATGAATGCTGCAAATTGCTAAAAGGTCAGTGGAATCAAATCATCTCACTAATGAAGTCAACTCACCCTGAACAGTGATACCCAACAGTTTTTGAGTGAAGGAATCAAGGTGTGTTTATTCAGTGGGCTGCAGTTTTCTCACAGGACAGTTATTTGGTTTTGTTCTTATAAAAAGCCATTTTCACTACCTAAGACATATGTGGTTAGGAGTTAGGCACCTTTGGGAGTTGCATTATTACTCTCAGGCAATCAGGTCAGCACCCATTAATGTTCATGTTAATGCATGATCTCTGGGCAGTAGGGGCATGTGACTTCAGATTTCTATTGGACTAACTGACCAATGTGGATTCTAATCTTGGATTCTTAAGCAATCTTGTTCCAACTAATCTGATGAAATACTAATTTTCTTCTCCCATAAATTTCCTTATTATTTAATCTGACTTTATAAAGGTCTTTTAAAAAAACAACTAAGTATTTTTTGAATTTCTTGTAGTACTCTGGCAAAGAGCTTACAGGCCATTTCTGCGCCCCACTCTTGGAAAAAGGTTTGAAGCTTCTGCGGTGCTGTGTACAATGTCTACAATGTGTACAATGCTGTGTACAATTGTTATCACTTTTCCTTCCAGTGGATGAATAGAAATTATTGGTCAAATGCAAGTGGACAACTTGTGTTTTGGCTTGTATGGTTTGAAATCTGTAAGAATGATGTCATGAGCATGTTGTTTTTCATCAACTGATCAATTTATTTAAAAAGAAAAATCATTTTAATTCCAAAGTTATTTTGTTTGTTTTGTTTTTTAATAAAAAAAAATCTACTCTTTACTACTTATTGAATCATGGCTACAGTAGAATGGAGAAGGATGAGATCTTTCTAATTGTTGATTTAAACTTTTCAGACAATTTTATGTTGTACTATATTTATCTTCTCTCCTATTGGGAGGGAAAGGCCAAATCTACAAAGGTAAATATTTAGTTGGTCTGTGGCTATGACTATCTATTGCACGAGGAGCTGAAAGCCCTTGGAAGAATTAAAAAAAATAGAATATGTAGTAGTCAACTAGGCAAGAGTTATAAGGAAAATATTTTTCCTAAGATGACATATAATAGTCAGTCTTAAGGATATAAGGCAGGCAGGAGTGAGAGCCTCTTTCATTGGCTTTGACTAGAATGCCAAAGATTCCTCACATCTTGTTAGTTCAGACTGTTATGTAGCAGTTTCAATGGCATCATTCTGTCTCTTTAGCATTTCCTACAGGAAGAGGAAGAGCAATAATGTGTGGCCTAAAATGCTTCCTGGTTTTGTGCAGGGGAAAGGTGTGAGCAACCAGAAAAGGCGCTAGCATTCCGCTGTCTGTTAACCCTGCCTATCTTTATCCCCCATTTACATGGAAGGAAGTAGCACCTTCATGCCAACCAAACAAACCATCTAAGGAGATATTACTACACACATTAGAATGAGTGTTCTTAACCTATTTGCAGTCTTGTATCCTTCTGGCATTCCAATTAACCCTGTAGATCTCTTCTCAGAATGATCGTCGTGCATAAAATAAAATATTTAGGATTATAAACAAAGCCAATTACGTCCAAATATAGCTATCAAAATGTTTTTTTTTTTAAGTTCACGGAACCTAGGGTAAGAACCCATACATTATATGGTAGAGTAAGTAAAAATTATTAGTGGAAATGGGGCCAGGAAAGAGAAATGCAAGCCAATGATACATTTGCCCTAGATACATACCATCTAATTGTTTTCATTCTGGAAAATTCAAAAGCAAAGGCTATATAGCTTCTCACCTTTTCCTTTTGTCAAGTTCACTGTGTCAGGAGGCTTACTAACTGTCTTCAAAGTAAAATATTCTAAATGGAAGTTTGCCCACTAATTTTGTACAGCTACCCTTTTGCCATCTCTTGTGAAATCTACCATACCTAAGGAAAAAAAAAGACAATCCATAATGAAAAAATGAAAAAAAAATATCTGGAACTGACAGGAAGTTCTCTGAACAGGCAAATCTCAGCCTTGGTCCAGACACTGACACTCCTACTATGGGAAAAGTTAGTGACCAGTATGGGGGATGGTTGTGCAACAAATTTATAATAAGGGACTGTGTATTGTGCAGATACTCATTAGTATAAGGAAAGAGTGTCTGCAAATTAAGAGGTGATTGTCATGAGGTATTCAAAATCTCCATTCAACCATTGGTATTAGCCAACTTTTATGAAAGATGTTCTCAGTGAAGCCAAATTAACAAGTTCAGTTCTTATCTTCCTTTTTTTTTTTTATTTTGGATGCCAGGAAAACCTGAAGGAAGAAAAAAAATTGCCTTGCTAGAAAAGGAAATGGCCTGGATTAACCATTAAAATGAATACTCAAACACTAAGTGATTTAAAATGTAAACAATGAACTGTAGCTTAGGATGCTTACTTGCTTTGGGAAACAGTTTGAAGACAGTTAGTAAGCCTCCTGACACAGTGAACCTGACAAAACGAAAAGGTTAGAAGCTCATTCTGAGAAGAGATCTACAGGGTTTCGAACTGATCTATCTATCCAAGCAGGTCGACATGCTCTTTGGTTCCTCCCTTTGCTTCCTGAACATTATATTCTCAAGGAATGTAGGTTATAGAATAGCCTTGCCAAAACATAAACAGGAAGTTATTAAAAAAAATGCTGTTACACATTCTAAAGATAAGGATAGGATCTGGACCTGGGATTTCAATATTATTAAAAAAAACCTCCTGGGTGAGTAAATAAGCTCAATGCAAGTCAGTACCTCTGCCGTTTCTAGTCATAGAGAGTTACCTAGATCACTCAAGATATATGACTTGCCCAGGATCGTATACCTAGGATATGTCAGAAGTGGAATTTGAACTGTTCTTCCTGAGTTCCACTCAGTCCACAGACATTTATTAAGTGCCTACTATTTTTTAGACACTGTACTAAGTGCTGAGGACACACGCAAAAAAGGCAAAAGACATTCCCTGATCTCTAGCACTTCACAAGCAAAAAGGGAAAGACAATATACAAAGAAAGTGAAAAGGAAGAGGTGGGAGGGGAGAAGGAGGATGCCCAGCCCAGAGGCAAGATAAAAATTCTGGAGTCTGGAGGGAAATGAATTGACTACTCTGGGCACTCTTCTTAAATGGGGGAGTTTAGGAGGAGCTCTCTAATGCCCACCTCCAATCAGAGGAAGAAAGGGGCTCTTGGGGCAAAAGTACTGAGGAGGGTGTGAATTTCAGAACTGATGTAATCTTGCAGTGTGATGAGTAGATTGTAGAATTTCACAGTTTCCAAACCTGTTATGGGCTATTTAATGTTCTGAGTGATCTGTGCCCTTGAGCTCATAATTGATGGCCTTTGCTACAGGTAAAAGTGGTATTTGATAGAATCAGAATGGAATTTGCTGAAGGGGAGCAGTAGTAATAAGTTAGTATTTTTATGTTGCTTTAAGATTTGCCAAGTGTTTTACAAGTATTATTGTGTTCACAGTACTAAGAATAGGTGCCATCATTATTATCCCCATTTTACAGGTGAAGAAACTGAGGCTTGGGGAAGTTTAAGCAACTCAACCAGAGTTAAAAACAGCTAGTAAGTGTTCAGGTCTTCCTGACTCTAGAGTCACTAGCCGCCTAGCTGCCTAAGTAAGAAGAGGGACTGGGTCAACCATATAGGTAATTTTGATTATGTTTTTGAGCAACTACAATCAACTATAGAATACCCCTTCATACTTCCTCCTCCATCTTTATTACATTGACTTTCTTTCTCCTTCTGGAGTCCAAAGCCATGTTGGAAAGAGAAGAGACAGGGAAATAAGATCATTCCCATTCTATCTCCCAGACATGGCTACTTCTTGACAAGGTGAACACTCATGGGGCAGTATTTAAGTGAAAACTGATATTTTTTTCTTTGACATAAAGACATCAGTTATGTTTTACTCTCCATCTATTTTTTTTTCCATTTCATTTCTCCCCATTTCTTTTATTTTTGTGCCTTTCCATCACATGATGGAAAGAAAGGAAGCAATCGATGGTCATGAGGGAAGAGAGCATGGCTTGATCATCTCACTTTCTGCTATTTTTCTTCTGGTAATATCTTTTTTCCCCCTACATAGTATTAACCAAATTGTTTTACTTTTAATTTCTTTCCTATCATTTTACTTTCCTCTCCCTTGTCTTATTCTTACTTTGAAAGCTTTCATTGCTTTGGGATCTGTTCCAGGAAGGACCCGAAGATACAAGAAACTGATTAATCAAGAGAAACTGGCTAAGAGCCAATTTCATTTAGGTTTTATTTGGGAGAAAAGTATTGAGGAACAATCACTCCATCTCACATGAATACTTTTTAAAATTCTCTTTATTTATTTATTTACGAAAAGTAGACAGCTGGCTGAAAAAGGAAATTGAATAAAATAACGTGATCCAATAGCTTTTGTTTAGTAGCTTTGGGATCAGGCAATGGGCCAGGAGTGTCATGTAATTCTAAACTAAGAGATTGGGGCAGTGACCAGGGAAGGCCTTTTGCCAAAAGCCCTTGAGTTCTGCTGGGCAAGAATCTGATTAGGTTAATGCCAGAAGCTGCTTCTTTAGATGCCTCAGCATTTCTTTCTAAACTCATAATGATAACAGACTAATTTCTCTATACAAAAGCTGTCTTACTGATTCAGAATCAGGAAGGCATGCATTTTGAGTTGTTTTTTTCAGTTACGGGATTTCTGTTGATCTATCCCTTATACTGTTGGGTAGTTGCTCTCTGTGCCCAGCAGGTCATATCTGTGAGATGGCAGGACTAGGTTAGGCCCATGGTCTTACAGCACTAACCAAACCTCCACCCCCACTCCAGTAAAGGAATATTAAATTGCTTGGTGATAAACATTCTGAGAATGTTTCTAGGTTCCCTTTGTGGCTGTTCAGTCATATCCAACATCCCATTCAGGGTTTTCTTGGCAAAGATACTGGAACAGTTTGCCACTTCCTTCTCCAGCTCATTTTACAGGTGAAGTAACTGATGTAAACTAGGTTAAGTAACTTGCCTAGGAACACACAGCTAGTAAGTATCCAAGTTCAGATTCAAACTTAGAAGATGAGTCCTCTTGACTCTAGGCCTGGCGCTCTATCCACTGTGCTATCTAGCTGTCATATTAAACAGTGTGAAGTTCAAGAGTTGAGAATGAAAATTATTCCTCAGTGGGCAAGAATTCATATGTATACATTTCAGTATTAATTAAAATGACAGTTTATCTGGTAAATGAGTTCCCAGGAATAGTCTCAAGATGATTAGTAATAGTGAATAAGTTGTTGGTTAATATAAGGGGATTGAGAATGATTTCTTTTTAAATCTCACTACCTGATACCATAGTGTAGTAGAAAGAAGGGCTGAACTCAGAACTAGAAAACCTGAATTACAAGTCCTAGCTTCACAGTTCACTAGTTGTGTGTCCTTTTGTAAACGAAATAACCTCTTTGGGCCAGTTTTCTTGTCAGAACATTGAATAGTCCTTATACTACCACAGGGTTTTTATGAGAATCAAATGAGATGATATGTGCTAAGCACAGTATTTGACACACCGTATTGTTGTTCGGTCATATCCAACTCTTTGTGACCCTGTGGACTATGCTATACTTAGTTCATGGGGTTTTCTTGGCAAAGATACTAGAGTGGTTTGTCATTTCCTTCTCCAGTGGATTAAGGCAAACAGAAGTTGTGACTTGCCGTGGGTCACACAGCTAATAAAGTGTCTGATGCTGGATTTGAACTCAGATCTTCCTAACTTGAGGCCCAGTGCTCTCTCCACTGAACCACCTAACTTCCTAGACACATCATAGTTGGTGCTTAATAAATGTTTATAGATTCATTGGCAAAGGCCTTTTCACTCAACAAAAGTAACATTTATTAAACTGGCAAAGTTAGGAACTGAGGATACAAAGTCATAAATTGAAATAACCCCTGCCCCTAAGGAGCTTATAGTCTTCTTTGTAACCTTGGGCCATTAGATAAATGAAAACATTCTGAGTAGCCTCTCCCTTTGAAAATGAGTAAGCAATTAAGAATTCTAAATCTATAAAGTTAAGTTACCCTTTGAGGGTGGTTGTTGGTGGTGGAATTGTAAGAAGGGGAGAGTTTAAAAATGATCTTTTGTCTTTTAAAAAGGGATTTTAAAGTTACACAAGTTGCTATTTTTTAAATTTGGAGGCCATCTGGGTTAAGTGACTTGCCCAGGGTCACATAGTAAGTATCTGAGGCCAGATTTGAACTAAAGCCCTCCTGACTCCAGGGTAGGTATTCTATTTTATCCATTATGCCACTTAGCTGTCCCTGTAAGTTCAAAGGACTTGGCAAATGCTACTTTTTAATTTTTATTTTTAGTAACTATTATTTAATCAAAGTAGGACAGTGAAAAAGTAGGACATTAGGATATGCATAGGACATAAATTCAAAAACTGACCCTACTTTTCAGTTTCCAGACATTTACCATGTTATTCACTATTTTCACCCAGTAAGAGACTAGACTAGTTCCCTAGTAGAAATGCAGACCAATGCAATCCTTTGTAACATTATATACAAGGTTGCCCCAAAAGTTGTAGGGCATTTTCAAACTATTAAAGTTTTAAGTCACACTGAGACTTTTGGGACACCTTATATATGTAATAATTGACTAGTCAATGGAGGATCCATTCCTTGGAGCATGAGGGTTTAGTAAGTAACAAGATGTGGTCAGCTCCTCCATTCCACATAAACAGAAACTCATTTCGCCTCTAGTGCCTACAGGAGGCAGGTAAAACTCTGTAGCTCAAGAGAGTAGCTTGTGTGAGCTTCATTGAAAGCCTGTGGGATAGCCTTCACTGAGCACCAGAGCTTTTTTTTTTTTTAAACCTGCCGGATGCTTGTGGGTAAATGTTTGATCCTGTCTGGGTTCCCTGGGTAGGAAGTCAATACTCCATAGGTTGTAGGTGTAAGAGGTTGTTTATTTAAACTTCTCTCTCTCTACAGCTTGGGAAAACAACAACACACCTACTTGTCTGGGCTTAGAGTGTTCTTCCTTGGTTTTTGTTCTTTCTGCCCATCAGCCTGGAGGCTTAATGGGTGTGGCCAGTTTCGGGTTGCATTTGAGGTTTCGAGAGAAAGGGCTGTGGGCTGGGTCTGTTTAGGTTTGAGTTTGTTTTGTTTTTTTAATCGTGGGATTTTCTTTTTTCTTTTTATTTTGAGGGAGGGGGTTATAATTTGTAATTGTGAGAGGGCCAGTGAACTCATTTGCATGCTCACTGGGTGATAATTACATGTCTACCTTGAGTCTCCTGGGTCTGTTGGCACATAGGAAGATCTCCACCAGCTCTCTGCCTGTTATGTACCTGAAGTTCTGAAGTGTGGGAATAGCACAAGCTACCTTGGGACATTGGGCTGGATGCCTTAAATTGCATTCTTCTGTTTGGTACCTAGGCTAAGCAGCAGGCTGGAAACCTAGGGGCACTCAGCTGACCTTTTTGGTCTTCCTTCCTTCCTTCCTTCCTTCCTTCCTTCCTTCCTTCCTTCCTTCCTTCCTTCCTTCCTTCCTTCCTTCCTTCCTTCCTTCCTTCCTTCCTTCCTTCCTTCCTCCCTTCCTCCCTTCCTCCCTTCCTCCCTTCCTTCCTTCCTTCCTTCCTTCCTTCCTTCCTTCCTTCCTTCCTTCCTTCCTTCCTTCCTTCCTCCCTTCCTCCCTTCCTCCCTTCCTTCCTTCCTTCCTTCCTTCTTCCCTTCCTCCCTTCCTCCCTTCCTCCCTTCCTCCCTCCCTTCCTTCCTTCCTTCCTTGCTTCCTGTTAAATTATTCCAATAGTATTCCAGTTAAATACTAAAACTCCAGATGAATTACCCTTCCTATGTCTAAGCTTCATCCCATTATACACTGCTCCAACAGACAGTAGTAATATGGATGACAGCAGAAAGTATGTTGTATGTTTTTATGTTTGTTTCTGCACTCTTCAGCAAATCAAACTGGAGTAAAACAGTCAGTCCAGTGCATTCAGTATGCCAAGTAGTAAGTGAGCCCTAGCTTTGGAGTCAGAGTATCTAGGCTTTAATCCTGCTTTGACACTGTGACTTTGGGTAAATCACTTTACCTCTGTGGTTAATGGTTCCAATCCCTTATCCCCACTTCATTTTTCAAATTAAGTAGATGGCCTCTGAGGTTCCTTTTAATACAAAATCTGAATCCATCTATAGAGACTGACAGCTGGAGAGGACCAGTAAACTTACTTTCTATTTGAGTTGTTTGGTATGAGGTTAGTGCTTTTGAGAGAAGTTCAGGACATTTAATCCCATTTCTGATGATAAAAACATCTCAGTTTTCCTTCTTCAAGTTTTCCTGAAACTTGTGCATAAACAAACCATGTAATAATAATAATAACAATGTTATGATAATAATAACTAATATTTATACCGCACGTTAAGGTTTTCAAAAGCACTTTACATTTGTTACATCAGAGATGTCAAACACTCAGCTCCATCACAGGTGGCCTACAACACCTCCTCCCTGGAAGGAACCAGAATAAAATATAATTGGAAATATTTAACAAAACAAATAAAAATACAATAGAACATAGATAATATTAATGTGGTTTTCCAAGTCATCGTGTCACCCTCAGGTTTAGTGGCCCTCATTCCTACTGAGTTTGACACCACTGCATTATATCATTTGATCCTTATAGGTAGGAGCTATTGTTATCCTCATGCCCCAACTGGGTCTTTGAATAATACCTAGGAAGAAAATTGTTACCTCCCATGGGAGGCAACTCGATACAGTGGAAAGAGGGAAAGAAGAAAAGGAATAAGTATTCATATAATGCCTGCTATCTGCCAGTCACTGTACTAAACACTTTATAAACATGAACTCATTTGATCTTCACAACAGCTGTGCTAGATTTAGAGTTGTAGGACTTGGGTTCATTTCCCATCTTTGTCTCTTATACTATCTGTGTGATGCTGGGCAAGGCACTTAACAACCCTGTATCTCAGTTTCCTCATCTGAGATATGAGGGGTGTGGACTAGATTGTCTATAAGAGACTTCTTAGCTCAATATCTATGATCCTATCTTTCATGGGATAAAACTTAAAAAACAATTTTTCCCAATTATACATAAAAATTTTTAACTTTCATATTCCAAATTCTCTTTCTCCCTCCCTTTCCCCCTCACTGAGAAGGCAAGCAATTTGATATAGGTTATACATGAACAATTATTCAAAACATTTCTGTAATAGCCATGTTGGGAAAGAAGGAAAGAAAACAGACCAACCCGCCCCCCCCCAAAAAACAAGAAAAACAAAGTGTTTTTTTTTTTTTTAAAGTATGCTTCAATTTATAGACTCTATCAGTTCTTTCTCAGGAGATGGGTAGCATTTTTCATCATGAATTCCTTGCAATCATTTTCGATCATTGTATTTCTGAGAAGAGCTAAGTCACTCAGTTGATCATTGTACAATATTGCTGTTACTATGTATAATGTTCACTTGATCCTGCTCATTTTACTTTTCATCAGTTCACGTAAGTTTCTCCAGGATTTTCTGTAAGCATCCTGCTCATCATTTCTTATAGCATGATAGTATTCCATCTCAATCATATACTACAACTTGTTGAGACATTCCCCAATTGATGAGTATCCTGTCCTAATTCTTTGCTACCACACACACACACACACAAAACTATTATAAAGAATTTTGTACACATCAGTCCTTTTCCCTTTTTAAAAAAAATATCTTTGGGATACAGACCTAGAAGTAGCATTGAAGGGTCAAAAGGTAAAAAAGATAAGCTCAATTTTATGGTTTCTTTTGATTTTTTTAGCATGGTTCTGAATTGCTCTCCAGAATGGTTAGATCAGTTTACAATTCCACCAACAATGCATCATATGTCCCAATTTTTCCACATTCCCTACAAAATTTGTCATTTTCCTTTCCTGTCATATTTATGAGGTACCTCAGAGTTGCTTTAATTTGCATTTTTCTAATCAATAGTGATTTAGAGAATTTCTTCCCTCTGACTATAGATAGCTTTGATTTCTTCCTCTGAAAACTGCTTGTCCATATCCTTTGACCATTTATCAATTGGGAAATTATTTTTGTTCTTATAACTTTGACTCAGTTCTCTATATATTTGAGTAATGATATCTTTATCAGAGGTACTTACTGTAAAAAGATTTCCTCCCAATTTTTTGCTTTCCTTCTTGTCTCCGTTGGTTTTGTTTGTACAAAACCTTTTTAATTAGTATAATCAAAATTATCCATTTTATATGCTGTAATGCTCTTTATCTCTTGTTTGGTCATAAATTCTTCCCTTATCCTTAGCTCTGACAGGTAAACTATTCCATGTTCCCTTAATTTGCTTATGGTATTGCCCTTTATGTCTAAATCATGTATTCATTTTGACCTTATATTGTTATGCTGTGTTAGATGTTGGTCTATACTTACTTTCTGCCAAACTGCTTTCCCGTTTCCCTTTGTCTAATAGTGAATTCTTGTCCCCAAATCCTGGATCTTTGAATTTATGGAAACATTAGATTACTATGCTAATTTACTGCTATATATTGTGTACCTAATCTACTCCACTGATCCCCCACTCTATTTCTTAGCCAACACCAGATTGTTTTGTTGATTACTACTTTGTAATATAGTTTCAGATGTGATATGGCTAAGCCAACTTCCTTCACATTTTTTTTCCCATTGATTCCCTTGATATTCTTGACATTTTGTTCTTCCAGATGAATTTTGTTATTATTTTTTTCTAGCCCTACAAAATATTTTTTGGTAGTTTGAATGGTGTAGTATTGAATAAGTAAATTAGTTTAGGTAGAACTGTCATTTTTATTATATTGGCACAGCCTACCCATGAGCAATTGATATTTTTCCAATTTTTTAGATCTGACTTTATTTGTGTGAAAAGTGTTTTGTAATTGTATCCATATAGTTCCTGGATTTGTCTTGTCAGGTAGACTCCTACGTATTTCATATTGTATGCAGTTATTTTAAATGGAATTTCTCTATCTCTTGCTTCTGAACTTTTTGGGCAATATATAGGAATGCTGATGTGAGTTTATTTTATATCCTGCAACTTTGCTAATGTTATAAATTATTTCAAGTAGTTTTTTAGTTGATTCTCTAAGTATGCCATCTCATATCATCTGCAAAGAGTAATAGTTTTATTTCCTCCTTGCTTACTCTAATTCCTTCAATTTCTTTGTCTTCTCTTTTTGCTATAGCTGGCATTTCTTGTACAATTTTGAATCATTGTGGTGATAATGGGTGCATAGGATAAAACTTCTAATGCAACCAACATACAGATTTTTCCCCATATGGTACAGTGAAAAGAAGTCTATGTAGGAATTCAGAATTCCTGGGTTCAAATCTTAGTTCTGCCCCTTACTACCTCTACAATTACTGGTAAGCCAGTTGACATCTCTGAGCCTCAGTTTCTTTCTCTGTGAATTGAAGGGATTGGACTAGATATCCCCTTCCAATCTAAACTTCTGACCCTACACTACCACTTTTGTTGCCATATCTGATACTATTTCATTGTCAGAGGATTGCTTCCTTAACATTTCTCCTATTTCTAATTGTACGTTTGAATTTCTTCTTCAGAACTCACTTTTCTTAGGATCATCAGTATAAAGGGAGAAGGAAACTAAGGCTATTTAGTTCATCTATTCATTTTATAGATGAGCAACAGAGGCCTAGAGTAATTGTGACTTAAGGTCACAAAGGTAACATTAGAGATAAGATTTGAATGCAGGGCCCTTGACTCCAGAGTTAGTGCTCTTTCCATTGTATCACATTACCTTCCTTTATTAGTCTGTATTGCATTAGAGGGAGTAGAGAGAAGAAACAAGCATTTATTAAGCATGTACAAAATATCAGGCATCATGTTAAGTGCTTTACAAATAGTACCTCATGTTTTATGCTCATGACAACCCTGAAAATTAAGTGCTATTATTATCCTTATTATATTTAAGGAAACTGAGATGAACGGAGTTTAAATGGCTTGCCCAGGGTCACACAGTGTCCAAGTCAGAATTTGAACTCAAGTCTTCCTGACTCCATGCCCAGAACTGTATCCACTGCAACACCCATGATACTTTATACCATCATATGTGTCTTCAAATCCTTAAAAATCTAACTTTGCCATCTTTATACAAGCCACAAGATGTCTCATTCTTAGCCTTTTCTTTCTAAATGGCCTCTCTTTTTCTTTCTCCAAGTTCATAGCACAGTTATATTCCCACAGGATCATCATTTTCTCTCACTTTGTTATTTGTTCAACCTTGAGTCACCATTATGGGATATTTGTGTTTATGGTTTTCAGAATTCCATGATTTTAGACGTGTTGAGCTCAATGTTTTGCTGATAAATCTAGGAAGTTGAATTGACTTCACAGATTGGATTGGAGGTCAGTCCTTGTATTTCTGATAGCCCTCTCTTTCTCTTTTCATTACTATTATTCTCAAAAACAGGAAGTTGCTCTGGGCACTTGGCACTGTGCTGGTGACTTCAAGGAAAATACAGACTAAGCCTCCTCCTCCTTGTCTCCTACCCCAGAGAAGGCAGTTACTTTGAGATTTAATAAATGATGTTTTGTAAACATTTGGCTTGTTTTGCTCTCAGTACTATTGGCCTTTGTACCATTTCCTGTTAGATTTAAACAGAGTTTTGTGTTCTTTGCCACAGTGAGTTGAGAGTGGGAAGATAGGAGAGCATGGGTGCAAATCCTGGTTTTGATACTTTTGACTTGGATGGCCTTAGGCAAGTCACAAAACTTTCTGGGCTTTACTTTCTTCACTTGTAAAATGAATGGTTTAATAGGTCCTCTCTAGCATCCAAGATCCTTAATCTTTGATCCTTGACTGGGAAAGGGATGTAAGGAGAAGAAAGGTAGAAAAGTCTAATTGGAATAAACGATAGAAGCAGAGAAATGATGGAAAGGAAACAGGGGGAGTTTGGAGAAGAAAGACAGCAACAGAGGAGGGGAAAGACTTTGGCAACTTCATACTCTCAACATCACAATTTTTATTTTGACATCTTGTTTAACTGAAATTCTAGGACTCCATGAGTCTTCCATGTGTACTTAAAATGATTAGATAATCCTAGTGATCCCAAGGAGGATACTATTTTCTTGGATGTGTTGAGGAGGGAAGCTACCTTTTATAATTCTACCCTTTTTCTTCCTCTTTTCTAGCTGGTTAGTGCCCTTCCTTCCACTTTAGTCACTACAAGTGATTTGAAGCTTGCAGTCCTCTTGATCTAAGTATCATTGCCATCTTATCTTGGTGCTTTGACTTGGTGATTTCCTTCCTTCAATTGTGTACTTGTTTCCCCTCACATCTTCTCAAAAAAAAAAAAAAAACCCAAACCAAACCACTTATTTTCCCTACCTGCTGGGTCACAAATTCCCTAGTCTATGTCTTTTACAAAGAATTTGACTAATTTAGTAATCCTAATGATTTTGCTGAACCTGGGAAGAAAGCTGTCTGAAGGGGAAAATAATGAGTGTAGTTTGGACCCAGAATATTATATATGTCCTAAAGGGGTGTATGACCCAAGTGGGAAATTATTAACAAAGGATGGTTTGTTTAATTTGTTCTCTTGTTTTAAGAGTATTTAATGAAGAAATTTCTCAGACATCTGATAGGTTTCTGGGACAATACTATCAGTATTGATATAAAAAATCCCAAACTAAATCCATTTCATATTCTTTTTCTATTTCTCCATGTGGGAAGAAAGCAGGCCTAGGAATCTACATTCTTTTCAGCTGTTTGAGGCCATATAGATATAGTGATAATAGACTCATCAAACATAAAAATAATCCCCAGAAGAAAGGTCTAAATTTATATTGCATGTACTTCATAGCAGAATACCATGATTTGGTGGTATTTTCAGAACATAAAACATCACAAGATTAAATTTCATCAAAGGAGAATTCTAGGTTATGAAGAATGGGTATGCAGAAAGAGTATAGGCAATCCATTTTGCATTTTAAAAGTTGCTCTCTAAATTTCCCTGGCATATGAATATTGACTATATCCCAGCATTCATTTTCTTGTATATACAAACCAGCACAATAATCTTTACTCTCATTCTTTGAAAAACAAAAGAAATAAACTTTTGTGTGTGTGTGCTATTAAATCAGAATGGGGAAAAGTTTCAAAAGGTACAAAATTCAGAAACTGAAGATTTGTACTTAAAGAGTAGGGACTGAACCAGAGGCACTTTCAGGTCAATTATGCCCACCCTTTCATTTTACAGATGAGTAAACTGAGGCCTGGAGAGGTTAAGTGACAGTAAGTTGCAGAGTCTGGATTTGAACTCAGGCTCTTGGACTTCAACTCCAGTTCCCTTTCCACTGTAGCATGTTGCCTCCCATTGGATATGTTATTTATTACTAAAACAGAGGATAACTCTCAATATTCTGGCCCTTTTTCTTAACTTTTTCAAATCTGAAGAACTCCAGCCATATTGATTGGTCGGGTTGACCCATGGTAATTTTTCCTTTCATCTTTATTTGAACTGAGGGAAATTCATGGTAAGGTGGTATGTTCAGTCAGCAGTATTGATATAAAAAATCCCAAACCAAATCCATGATTGTGGTCTGCTTCTTAGTGCAAGAATTCTTAACCTAGGGACTATATATGACCTTTAAAAATGATAATTGCATTTCAGTATATTTCCATATAATTGGTTTCCTTTAACTTTAAAAAATTATTCTGAAAAGAGCTCCATAGCCTTCATCAGACTGCCAAAGGGGTCCAAGACACACAAAAAAGTTAAGAACCTCTATCTTAGTATATTTGTCTGACTTGGGCAGCTCCATAGGAATTTGGGGGGGGGGAAAGGATGTTATTTTTCATGATGACTACATGGGAAATGAACAACATGGTAAGAGAGTGAGGGAAGGAAGTACTAATCAGAAAACTCAGTAGTGATGGAGGAATATGTATTGCTTCTGCTCATAGTAGGCACTTTACAAATATTATTTACCCTCTGACTG
Source organism: Petaurus breviceps papuanus (assembly GCF_028583685.1). Classification (NCBI taxonomy): domain Eukaryota; kingdom Metazoa; phylum Chordata; class Mammalia; order Diprotodontia; family Petauridae; genus Petaurus; species Petaurus breviceps. The sequence goes on from NW_027187351.1 coordinate 6,544,425, forward strand.
ATTGTCACTAGGGTATCAATTTAGAGCCATCTATGTGGCAAAGTGGATAGAGCATTGAACCTGGAATCAGGAAGACCTGAGCTCAAATCCAACCCTTAGACATAATATTTGGGCAAATCACTTAACCTCTGTCTGCCTCAGTTTTATCAGCTGTAAAATGGGGATAATAATCATACCTACCTCCCAGGGGTGTTATAAGGATCAAATGAGATATTTGTAAAATGCATAGCCCAATGCCTCACATCTAATAGATACTTAATAAAATGTTTTCTTCCCTCCCTCTCTTCCTCCTTTGTCCCTGTTTTCCTTCCTTCCTTCCTTCCTTCCTTCCTTCCTTCCTTCCTTCCTTCCTTCCTTCCTTCCTTCCTTCCTTCCTTCCTTCCTTCCTTCCTTCCTTCCTTCCTTCCTTCCTTCCTTCCTTCCCAGGAGATATTCAGCCTTTTTACTTTTCATTTCCTCTTGGATGATTGCCCTTTGCTGATATGTCCATTAAAAATAACATAGTCCCTGATCTCAAGGGATGGTCAGCCTATCAGCTTCCTGACTAAAGGAAAAAAAAAGAAGCTGGTCACAAGCCAAAAATTTGGTGGTAGAATGTGAATTCCTCAAGGGTAGGAACTGTCTTTTGACTTTCTCTATATTCTCAACATTTACCCAGTGCCTGGTACCTAGTAGGTACTTACTGAATGCTTGATTGCTGACATTGGAAAGACCTTTAACATTTTGCCTAAAGTTAGGTTAGGTGAGTTTTAATGGATTTGCTCTCCATTAAGGTTAATCTAGTTTTCTTGCCTTTCTTGGCAAAAAAGTTTTCTGCTCTTATGTTATCAAATTTCTACCCTCTGGTGATGAGGGTAAAATATGATGCTGATTAGGAGCAATTAGCTGTGCCCAAGGAGATGATGTTTTGTGAGGAAAAGAGAACATAATCTAAGTTGTGATCTGCTGTACTGTGCCAGGTAAATCAGAATTCATGCTTGTCTCCTTGGGGCAAGGCAAGAAAAGCGTTATCGCAAAGCAGTGACTCCAAACTGGGGAAGCTAGAAGAAAGCCAGGGAGAAAACACAAGAAGAGGATCCCTGAGAGTGAATTCAGTTTTTAGATCCATATCATTTGCTTGTTTGTATTTATTAAGTATCTGCTGTGTATGCCAGGCACTGCTCTAATTGTTTTACAAATACTATTTTATTTGATCTTTGCTATAACCCTGGGAGGTAGGTGCTAATTACTATCCCTATTTTACAGATAAGGAAACTGAGGCAGGCAGAAGTTAAGTGACTTGCTCAGGGTCTCACAACTGATGTGTGACTTAAATGTGTCTGAGGCCATATTTGAACTCAGGTCTTCCTGACTCAGAGTTTTGTACTCTATTCACCGTACCATCTATTTTCTCCAAATAGATTGTGACTGAAACAAGCTGACAAATGGAGATTGGGTCACACTTTTTGGTTTTCATTTTTCTAGTAAAATGGTGTCAAACTCAGAAAGAAGCAGGAGCCACTAATTCACACAAAAGGGTCTCCAACAACTCCATATTGACCTAATTTTAAAATGTAGTGTTACCTGTGTTTTTTCATAGCTTTATTTTATCAAATATTTCTCAGTTACTTTTTAATCTGTTTCAGGTCACTCTAGGGACTGTTGTTGGCCACATTCAACACCTCTGTAGTATGATCATTTCACTGGGTATCTATGTATTTATCTGTGGTAGTCCTACTAGAGCAATTCATGAAATAACTAGCATGAATGCTGCCTTATTCTGAGTCTTTTTTGAAAACGCCTCCCTTACTGCCTTTATCATTGTTTTTATTTGGGACTCGGAAGATAATAAGATAATACATTTTAATCTGGAAGAGACCTTAGAGCCATCCAGTTCGATCCACTCATCTCAGAGATGAGGAGGACACCAAGAATAAGAAGGGTGATCGGAGTTGCCCATGGGTATGCAGTTTCAGAGACAGGACTTAAGCCCCAATTTCCCTACTCCATATCCATCAAGCTTCCCATAGGATCAAGCTTCTTTTATATTTAACACAGTTCAATACAGATGCTCTATAAACGTGGGAAACCCTAGCTACAACCAGACTCTATTAAAGTTTAATAATTTGTTAATTATTAGGGACAGATTTGCTATGTGCAAGCTTAAACTCATTTTAATAGAACTTTGAGCTCCCCTTTGTGAGGTGGGAATTACAGTTGTTACTTTAAATGAACATTTAATGAGGTTTTGATATTACCCAACTGTAATGACAGCCTTCTGGAAGACTATATACCTGTGTGACCAGCCAACAAAGAGAACCTGGGGAAGGGGACAACCTTGGTAATGTGAGGTGTGGGTGGTAGAGAAAGCTTGATTGGGCTCAAGGCACAATTAGTCATCTTAGTACTGTAAAGTAGACAGCCCTTAGGGTTGACAAACATAGTGGGTGCCTCAGAAGTAATATCAGCTTGTGGAACAGACAAAGTTGTAAACTTTGAGAGCTGGAAGGAACCTTAGAAACCATTCCCTTCATTTTATAGCTGAGGAAACAGGCCCCAACAGGCAAAGTGATTTACTCAAGGTCACCCAAGTAGCAAGTAACAGAGCTGGGATTTGGCTCCAGGTCCTCTGACTTCAGTCCACTTTCCATTCTACCACAATGACTTTAAAGAAATATCTGCTTCTCACTGGGGAGGAAGCTGATAGAAAGGGTATTGTGTTATTGAGGCTCTTGGCCACTGCAGAGATCAACCTTCCTTGCCAGTTTAGAATAATGATAGGTGAAAAAACTGAACTCCAGTGAAGGAGAGCCACAACTGACCCACAAATATGCTTCAGATAAACCTTTCCCATATAGAGATGTACTAAGATAATAATGTTCAACTCAATTTAATAAGCATTTATGAAGTGCCTACTGTGTGCCAGGCACTGTGCTAAGTGAGGATACAAAAATTGGCAAAAATGTCGACAGTTGTTGACCTCCAGGAGCTTACAGTCCAGCAGGGGAGGTAACATACCAACAAATATATATGGAGCAAGTGATATACAAGATAAATTGGAAATCATTAACAGAGGGAAGGTACTGGAGTTGAAAGGAGTTGGGGAAGGCTTCCTATAGGAGGTGGGATTTTAGTTGAAACTTAAAGGAATAATAATTATGATTATTAATATTATGTTATATCATTATATGTTATGTTATATTTAACCTGATATATGTTGTAATTTAACATTACAATACTATATATAACATATTAATAATTATATATTACATGATCCTATGTTAGTTATTGATAATTCTCTTAATATGATCACTAACACATATGGCACTTTAAGGTTTGCTTTACACATATCTTATCTAATAGCTCCCTCCTAATCTAAAATCTTTGTCTCATCCTCATTTCCCCTCCCTGGCTACTATGTCCTTGATCTCTTGTATTTGATCTCTGGATTTCTTAAAAAGACTAGTCTATAAATACTGCATATACATTCTCACCAGCTCTTCCTCCTTAACCCTTCCCAATGGAGCTCCTAATTCTCCTATTTTATTCAACTGCTCTCTTTCTCTTTCTGAGTACCAGTGACCTCTACATGATCAGGTTTGCCGGCCTTATCTCATTTTTCCATCCTTTGTGCCCTCTCTGAAGCACTGGACATTGCTGAAGATATGTCCTCTTGCTTTTTTGATCCTCCCAATATCCATTAGCTTCTCTGGCACTTTTCTTTCCTGGTTCTTCTTCTTCTTCTTCTTCTTCTTCTTCTTCTTCTTCTTCTTCTTCTTCTTCTTCTTCTTCTTCTTCTTCTTCTTCTTCTTCTTCTTCTTCTTCTTCTTCTTCTTCTTCCTTCTTCTTGAAAAAGTAGAGCAATTGGGGTTCAGTGACTTGCCCAAGGTCACATGGCAGGGGCCAGTACTCTATTCACTTTGCCACCTAGCTGCCCCGGCTCTTCTTTTGTTAACTAATCCTTAGCTGGGTTCTTAAGTAAAGACATTTATTTCTTGAAGGTCTAACGATATCTCTATTCTTTTTTTTTCTTTTTCTTTCTTCTCTATACCCTCTTACCTGGTGATCTCAATCGGAGTTTCAGCCTTTACCTCTATGCAAATGATTCCCCAATCTACATCTCTAGCTCTCAAGCTCTAGGTCTGTGTTTCCAATGACATACTGCACAGCTTCACCCAGATGGGCCACCTATACCTCAAAATAGACATGTCTGAAATTGAATTCATTATCTCCACCTTCTCACACCCCTAGACCTGTCTCTTCTTCCTGACTTCCCAACTCCTGATGACAATACAAGTCTTCTCATCGCTCAGACTTGAAACCTGAAGGTTATCTCTCTGACACACATTGTATATCAAGTCCCAAGATCTGTCTGTTCAACCTCTGCACATTCATTCCTTCTTTTCATTTCAATGCCGGCAACCTAGTACAAGACCTCATGACCTCTGCATTAGCCTCCCATTGGTCTTTCTGCAACCAGGTTCTACTTGCTCCAATTTAACCTATGTGCTGCTAGGAGATCATTCTTCCTCATTCAGAACTTGAAGAGTGTCAGTTCCCTGCTAAAAACAAACAAACAAACAGCTACAACAAAGACCTTCAGTGGCTCCCCGTTTCCTAATGAATAATCTTATCTTGGTATTCAGGGCCCTCCACAAGCTACACCCAATTAATCTTTCCAACCTTATTTCCCATTGTTGTTGTTAAATTGTTTTTCAGTCGTGAACCATTTCCTTTTTACAGATGAGGACACTGAGGCAAATAGTGCTAAATGACTTGCCCAGGGTCACACAGCTAGTAAGTGTCTGAGACCAGATTTGAACTTAGAGAACAGAGTCTTCCTGATGCCAGGTCTAGCACTCTACCCACTGCACCACCTAGCTGCCTCATTTCCTATTATTCTCCTAGAAAATGTCTTGCACATTCCCCTTTCTATACTTTTGGCATATCATTCCATATACTTGGAATATCCTACCTCTTCACCCTTCACCACTTAGTCATTTCAGTTCAAATCACAAAACATGTAAATGTCTGCTATATGCAAGGTTGGATGTGGAAAACTGATGAATTTAAGAAATTTCCAAGTAAGTAGGGAGATGAGACCTTATACACTAGTAATTAAATGATAGTATGTTTCATGAATATTCCAGTACCGAATTACTACCAATCTTAAAGTCCAATTTAAATTATTATTATAATTAATATTAGTAACATTAATAATAAGATGAATAATAATAGCTAGTATTCCTCTCTCCAGGCTCCACTGCTGACTCTTTGGATTTTCTCTACCATTCACAGAAACCTCCTCACTCTGGCAGTTGATTCCACCCCTATATCTCACAATGAAAAGTACACTCTATCCCAATGGCCCCTTCCTCTGATTGACGGTTTCCTCCTCAAACCATTTTAAAGCAATCACTCTAGCCCATCATGTCTTCAATCCTCTCCAGATTTCATTCTACTCTCAACTTTTTCTACCATGCCCTGGGTATATTCTTTCTTTCCCTTCTCACTGTCCCACTTTCAGCTTCTTTTAAGTATTGTTTTTCCCTTTTGTTTTTCTCTATCCTTAAGGATAGAGATTGTCTTTCTGCCTGTCTTTGTATTCCCAGGCTTAGCAAAACCCCGTGGTATATAGTAAATACTTAATAAATGATTGCTGACTTGACTTAACTTGACTGTCCTTTACAGATATCATCTCATTTTATCCTCACAACTACCCTGAGAGGTGGGTCTTGTTTATTTTTAGCCCTAGTTTATAGATGAGAAAACTGAGGCAGACACAAGTTAAGTGACTTGCCCAGGGTCACATAGTTATGGGTCTGAAGCAAATTGGTTATAGTTAATAAATCCGAGTTTTGAGTACATATTATATGTCAAGCATTGCGCTAAGCCCTGGGAATACAAAGAAAGTTTTTTTTTAAAGGAGGAAAAAGTACAGAATTTGGAGTCATAAGATCTGAGTTCAAATTCTGGCTCTTCCATTTACTTCCTGTGTGACCTTGGGCTAGTCATTTATACTCACTGAGCCTTAGTTTCCTTATTTGTAAAATTAATAGACAAACTCTTAGATACCATCTAGCTCTAAATCTATGATGCAGAAAGCTTCCCCTAATTACCCTGGTCATTCTTTCTTTTGATACCAATCATAGCATTTTGTTTTGTCTTTGATGCACTTATTGTATATAATTGTGTATTAATTCAATTATTAAATGCCTACTACATGCAAGGCACTGTGTCTGGCACTAAGAATACAAAATCCAAGCACACATTTCCTACTCTTAAATTTTTTTGTGGAGATCAAATGTGATATTATATGTAAAAGGCTATATACATGACAGCTAATATTAGCAGCATTGAGAACCACTGAAGGCTTTCTAGTGCTTAAGGCACAATGCCTGGCACAAGGAGATAAGGACTGGACCTGTGATTTCACTGGACTATGGAGCTCCTTGGATGAGGAAGCGCCTTAGTGCCTTCTCAGCAGCATATGGCCTTAGAGAGTTGTCCAGAGTACTGAGAGATTATTACTTCCCCAGGGTCACACAGCAAGTATGTTCTGGATGTGGGACTTCAACCCAGGTCTTCCAGTTCTGAGACCATCTCTCTATCCAGTACCTCACCGATTCAACACCAACGACATCAAAAAGACCCTAGAATAAGAATGGAACTTCTAGGGGCTTTGATCTGTGAAAAATATAATGAATGAGGACAAAATCAAGAGAGATGAAATAAAAAGGAAGAATCTTTGTTGGGTACATAGAGAAATGACTTTTTTTATCCAAGACCCTAGTGTAAAATGTTCCAGCTATATGATCCATGATAGAATGAGAAGCCAAGGAGAGAAGGAGCTGGATCCATTTGTGGACATTGATCTCTATCCCTGCTTTGGTGATCTCCAAACACCTCCCACCTATGCATCAGTCTCTGCTGATATTTCTGAGCCAAGAAATTATCTGACTGTTTCTCTCTCCTGGAACTTGTGGAAAATTATTTTTTAAAAATGGAGGTGGGGAAAAAGAGAAAATGTTGCTTAGACCAGTTCCCATTTATTTCCTCACTTAGACAAAAAAAGGAACATATATACTCACGTTAGTGGTCAGTGGAAGCTTGGTTGCCTAGCTCTGCAACAGAATAGCCATGAAAGTTAATGTTTAAAAACCAAGAAAAGAATGACCCTCTTCTTTTCCACATCTGTCCACCTCTGGTAACCAGCAAGATGAAACAAATCCACCTTCTGCTCTGCCTTCTTCTTCAAGCATCAAACTTCATCTCCACCTTGCCCTGAAAGGGTGAACTGGTGCCCCAGTAGGCCTACAGTCAGGAAAAGTTGAGTTCAAATCCAGCCTCAGACACTTATGATCTGGGTCATCCTTTCAAGTCATTTAATTTCTGTTTGTCTGAGTTTCCTCAACCGTAAAATAAAGTTAATAATAGCACCTATCTCCCAGGGTTGTTGTGAGGAGCAATTGAGATAATTTTTGTAAAAAGTACTTAGGACAGTGCTTGGCACATAGTAGGTGCTCTCTAAATATCTATCGCCTTTCCTCCTATAATGTCTGCAGTTTTCACATTTCTTTCTTTGATTTGTTTTGTGTGTTCTTCATACTGTACCAGAAAAATGATTTTCCCTAGAGCAGGAATTGGCAAACTATGGCCCAAAGGCTAAATACAGTGCCTGACCTGTTTTTGTAGGGATTGCAGAATCATTCTTAGCTCTTATTTGACCCTTGTCCTAGATGATTAAAAAAAAATCATGATTTCTCAAGTATTATTTTATTACATTTTTGGTCCCAACACTTTCAGTTTTATGATAGAAGTCAGTGGTGAATGTAGGATTTTATCTTCAGAAATTTACCTTCAAAAACTCAGAGAAACTGGTAAAATGACTTGGCCGAGATTATAAAGGTAGTACGTAGCAGAGCCATATTTTGAAATCAGATGCTCTTTCTATTATATCATTTTTCAACTCTAAAGTTTCCACCTCCTCCCCACTCCCACCTCATCCTTTTTGTCCTGTGTGAGTGTAAGAAAATGAGGTTTAAGGTTGACAGGACATAATATAGTGTAGTGAGGCAGCATGGTGAACTAGAAGTCAGGAGGATCTGGATTCAAATTCTACCTCAGATGCATGTTAGCTGTATGACCCTGTACAAGTCACTCAACCTTTCCTATCTCAATTACCTTATTGGTAAAAATGAAGAGATTGGACTCCATGACCTTGAAGTTCGTTCTCAGCTCTAAATCTATGACCCCAATGTAACATCTGTATGGCATTGGATACAGCTCTCTATGAATGGTGGCTTTTAACTTCAGACCTAATTTCTTGTTTGTTTTCTGATAATTGTATGTCAATATAATTAATTTCCTTTGTAACTATTTTATTTTATGTGTTAAAAACATTATTCTGCAAAGGGGTCTGTAGGCTTCACCAGGTTGCCAAAGGGATATATGACATTAAAAAAAATTAAGAACTCCTACTTAATGGGTAATTTTGCTATTTGTTAAATTAAAATTGTTTAATGAGATTGTCTTTAAGATACATTACAGCAGCTCTAATAATCTCACAAGAATAAAGAGAGGCTTTCTTATTTTGAGGATGATTGATAGTAGTATTATTTTTCAGGGGTTATGGGGATAGTTCCTTTATTTTGATACTGGATCTATACTTGTTTCCAAAATTTTTAAAAATTATATTCCTTGTTACTTCCATTTCAATTGCTTTTCACTATTTCCTCACCCCTTTCCTAGGCTCAGGATCCATCTTGTGTCCTCACTCCAATTGTAAGCAGGCAAAAAGATAGTCCTAAGTTGTTTTGTTGATTTCTTCCATATCAACATTGCTTGGGATGCTTAAGTTATCCAGGATTCATGAAAACGGGATGGTAATGTTGAGTAATGTGAGGCAAGACTGTCATTTTGAGAATTGCTATAATACCTTTTCTTACATTATCCAAAAACTCAGTCCAAAAATCTTTGATATTCTTTTCTGATCTTCAATAAACAAATTGCTCCCTCAATCTATGAAACTACAAGGGGCAGATTCTTCAAGAGAGGTAGAAAGAATTGTACTAGACATGACCATTAAAGTAATCATGCCTCTCCCATTGATCCTCAGGATGACTTTGATCAATGACAGTGGTCTGAATTAACGTGCTATCTGTCTGGCCTTTGGGAAGTTGGGGATAAAACAGTTTTTGGGCCTTTTCACTGACTCTGATGTTCTCCTTTATAATACTCCCATTTTCCCTTCCTAGAAGGAGAATGAGCACAATTGGCCACGTATATGTGGTCACACATATGGGAAGAAGAGGGAGAAAGTCCACAGAAAATGCTCATGTAACACATGGTCTAGATCAACTATCTGAACTTCCACTTGCTCTGACAAATTGAGTTTTCAGAGGGTGGCTGTATCATCCTTTTATGGATCTAGAGGCACCCTTTAGGTTAGGGATTTTCTTTCTAATTCTATAGCTCCTAAGCCCTCATTGGTGTGCTTTGGGGTTTTTAAAATTTATTTATTTTTGGTCAGGACTGTCAATTGATTATCAATTAATCACCAGCCCTAATTAACGTTTTAGAAAAGGGCATTTGCTAAAGGAATATAGTAAGAGCAGCTGGCACAAAAATTCTCCCAAAGACTATGACATACCTTCCCATCAGCCCACATAAAATCTAGGGGAGAGTGAGTTCAGGCTTAGAGATTATGTGGCCATTGAGTAATTCATAGCTCCTAGAAATCCCTTTTACTGGAATCTTCAAGATGCTCCCCTTAGGTGTGGAGCAAGAAAGGGTTGGCACTGTGGGCACCAAACCCATAGACTATGAGAAGAATCTGAACCTTTACCCTCGAGAGGCTGAGTCACAGCAGGTGCCATAGAGCCTGAAAGGAGTCCTGTTTGTTATATGGCTAATGCCTCAGTGCGCCTTTGGTTTTGGCTAGGACATTCTAGAGTTGGGGTGAATGTTTGCTGACTAACAGTGGTGTCAAACTCAAATAGAAATGGGGCCAGTAAATCCTACATAAGAATTCCTGTGGTCCACACAGTGATTTAGAAAACCACACAATAGCATTATCTATGTTCTATTATATTTTTATTTGTTTTGTTAGATATTTCCCATTTTATTTTAATCTAATTCAGGCCATCCTGGGGAGTGGTGAGGCAACAATCCACAGGCAAGTACTGGACACTTCTATCTACAGTATGTGCTCTGGTACTTAATACGGATTAAGATCAGTCACTGGTCCCTCTGGTGATGAACTCTTTTTTATCCCTATATCATGAAATTTTAATATCCAACCCCCAATACACTCCTTTGGCTGTAAGCATTTACATTTAACAAGCCTTAAGCATCTACCGTATACAGAGTACCTTCCTAGGTGATGCAACACACAGGCTAGATAAAACACAGGTTGTCATGGAGATCAGAGCCTAACAGTGATTAGAGATAAGTACAGATAACTCTAATGCATAATATCACATTTTAGCAATAGTAGAAAGTCAGGACACAAGTTAATTGCCAAATGAGTTGTTTGGACAATGAAAACTCTGTGTTCAGAGGAAGGCTATGGTGGTTTGGAATAGTCTTTCAGGGAAGATAAGGGATATTTAACCTAAGTCCTGATGAATTCATAATATCTGGACAGGTAGGGGAAAGAGGGGAGGCTTTCTATGTACAGGGTTTGGAATGTGCAAGCCATAATCAGGGTACTGGTGAACAAACCAATTTAGCTGGCGGGAGGTTCATTTAGGATGAGATAAAGCCCGAAAGGTAGGCTGGGGTCAGCCTTTTTTTTTTGTGGAAAGCCTTGAATGCCAGGGTAAAGTCTATAATACTAAAGGTTTCCCCATTTCCTGGGACCCTATGTTGTAAGCTGGTGAGCCTTCCTTTATTTTAATGAAGCTACTTTTTCATAAACATCCCTAGACCTGCTTACTAAGGTCTTGTGTTTTCATTTAGACTTGTGAAAAATAGTGTCTATCATTTTGTCTTCTCTTTCCTCACAGGGCACACTTAAGTGGCTTCCTGAGTCTCCCAGGTACTGTGTTGGACTTAACTGGAACCTGCAGGATTCCCACTGGAGCTCATTAAAGGGAAAGGAAAATCTTCACCAAGGTTTTCTGTACAAACTTAGACCAGCCAAAGAAAGCTGGAAGGAAGGAAGAATCAGTCCAGAGCAAGAAGCAGAGGAGTTAGAGGATCTATATGAAAATGTAGGAAGATTCACTTGTTACCTGTGTGATTTGTAACAAATCATTTAACCTCTCTGGGAATTATTTTCTTCCCCTGTAAAATGAGGGGTTTTGCCCATATGGTCTTAAAGTTCCACTCAGTTCTAAATTTGTCACCCTTTGCTCCTAATATCTTTATAATCAGAAAATAATCATGCTAATTATTAATAATAACTAGTATTTATATTATATAGTGCTTTAAGGTTTACAAAGTGCTTTATGAATATTATTAAATTTGATTATTAGTATAAAAAATACCCCCCATCAAAAAAAACCTATTCTGTCTGCAACTGAACCAAGTTAGTTCATTAATGGCATGCTAATACTTAACGATCATAGAATTTACATCTGGAAGGGACTTTAGCAAATATCTGGTTCAGTCCTTTCATTAGAAGAAACTCTTGAATGAAAAGAGATGGAGTTCTATTTACAGTTCTTCCTTTCAAGCCTCCTCATGGCCCCTCCCACCCCCAGATATTGATGTCATCTGGGTCCCTAATAATTGTGATGAATTTGGTTGATCCACTCACATTCTCTGACCTGGTCCTCTTTGTTACAAAAGATACATCATCATCATTATCCCCAGCACTTATATAGCAATGTAAGGTTTGCAAAGTACATTGTATGTAGTTTTTCATTTTATCCCCACAGCAACCTTGTAAGTTAGGTGCTCTTATAAGTGACTTGCCCAGATTCACAGCTAGTAAATATCTAAGGCTGGTTTTGAACTCTGGTCTCCTGCACTTCAGGCCCAGAGCTATACATTGTACCATTCAGCTATTTATCACAATTGAATTCTAGTTTACCTTTCCAAGCTTCTTCACATTCTTTTCCTTTGCACATAGGCAAAGGCAAGGTGTTACAATGCCTCTGGAGTCCAAAGATCTGGGTTCAAATCCCACTTCTGAAGTTTATGCTGTGTTCCTCTGGGACAAGTCACTTAACTTTCCTGGGCCTCAGTTTCCTCCTCTATAAGACGAGAGGGTTGGACTACATGGCCTATGAGGATTATTTTAGATTTAGATTTATGATCATCTACTGCCTACTCTGACATTCCTCTCCCTCTGGATTTGCTAATTGCCCACCAGATTTTACCTTATATCTACTTTGCACATATTTTATATTTAATTTTTTGTTGTCTCCTCTGCTCCCCAAACAGAACATAAGCCCCTTGAGGCTACATATATGTGCACATATACGTATGCACATATATGTGTAATGTATACATGATAAATTATCCAAGCACCCAGTGCCTAGTGGAAGGTGGTTAAATGAATGAGTCTCCACAGAATAATCAAGATATTGCTTTCTCCAGTAGGACTTGTTGGGAGGCTGTTTCATTTTTGGTACCACAAGCAGGAGAGAGAGAAAAAAATTGTTTTTAATAAATTTCATATTTCACACGAAGATCAATGAAAAGAACGAAAAATCTTGAATGTGATGGAGAACTAGAAATATATTTTCTTAAATTCAACAAACTTTGATTAAGCACTACTGTGGGCCAAGCTCTGTGCTAGACCTTGGCAATAGAATAGAAAAAAAAATCCCTACCCTCAAGGAGCTTCTGTTCTACACAGATAAGTAAACACAAGTAATTTCAAGAGATAGAAAGCACTAACAATTCAGGGAGGTGGGGGAAACTAAGGAAGGCTTTCTGTATAAGTGGCACTTGTCTTGAAGGAAACTAGGGCTTTTATTTTATTTTATTTTTTTACCTGTCAATTCTTGCTAGGTGTGATACTGACCTCTAATGCCTGCTACTGAGGTAAGATGAGGCTTATAGATCCCTTGAGCTAAGGAGCTCTCAGCTTCAGTGGGCTTAGCTAATAAGGTGTCCAAACTAAGTGTGGCACGAATATGGCGAGTTCCATAGAGTGCAAGCCACCCTCCTGCTTCAGGAAGGGAGAACCAGCCCTGTTCAGAAATGGAGCAGGTCAAAGCTTCCTTGATTGGGCCAGTCAGTGGCCGTGGTATTTCCAAACTGGGTGATATAGGGAAATCCAGTCGCAAAGCAAAATAAAACAAAGAACAAAACAAAATTAGAAAATCAATTCTTTTTATTTATTTTTAATTTTTATTGCTATTTTTTTGTTTTTCACATTTTGAGTTATCTTTCTGCCTTTCTCAGAGAGTATAATTAGAGCTTATAATTATAATTATAGTATAATGTCTTATAATTAGAGCTGTTGTACAAACCTGAAACACTCCCAAGTGCCCCCCCATTAAATTAAAATGTAATTGGGAAATGTTTAACAAAGTAAACAAAAATACAATAGAATCTCTATAATGCTAATATATGGGTTTTTAATTTAATATGTGGCATCAGGGATCCTTACATATGGTTTAGTGACTGCTCATAACAAAGAATGAAAAAGAAAAGAATAGATTAATAAAACTAATTACCTTAACAAAATAAGATGTTATATGCAATATTTCATACCCTTTGTCTTCCACCTCTATCTACAAAAATGAGAGAAAAGTACATTCTAATATTTCTTCTTTGCAAACCTTAAATCACTATATAAGTGCTACCTATTCTTTAAGTCCAAGGAAGGAGACTAGGGTTTCAAAGGGCAGAAATAAAATTAGTGTCTTCTTGGCATGGCTAAAGATACAGAGATGAGAAACAGTATTTGCATGGACTGATATTTTCCACTCAGTTGGCCCTCTTTAAATTTGTTTTGTACTTTCCATCCTTGGTCTCCCAGCTCTGGTCTAATATTAGTATTTGTCTCAGAGAATTTAGCCAGAACTTCTCCCTCCCACTGGTGGGATTTGAACAATTGACTGGGCATTACTTGTGACAACTGTTCTGTTTGGTCCAACCGCTTCAAGAGAAAGTCCTTTCCACAAAGAACTCCAGGATCTTTGGGGATGAAAGGTGCCATTTTTTTTTTTTTTGATATTGCTGAGGGTTTCCTTTTTTGTATTGTGATTATTTATGGCTGTGAATCTCATTCTCCCCCAATCACTGGGGCAGTTTCTTCATTGAATTGTGTGCTAGTTGTTTTTGATTTCAAAAACATGGTGGTTGGGTTGATCAGACTTGATTATTCTTTTCATTGTCAACTTCTTTACAGGTTTTACTACATCCTTTCTGGGTGTCTTCATAAAATATTTACATTTTTATATTGTTCAGATTATTTTGTGGAGAACCTATAGAAATAAGTGATTTGTAAATGCAAAAGCCAAAATATTCAGACATGGCAGTGCCCTCAGAGGCATGATGCAAGCATGAAGGGTACAGGTACAAAGGATAAAATTCCAACTTTGGGAAATTTGATGAAAACATTACAAAATAATTATATGAAAATACAGTTATTGAAATATATATATATATATATATACATATATATATTTAAAGTTTATGAGCCCCATCTTAAAGTGTCTTAAAGTGATTGCTTTTCCTCTTCACTTATACATCTTACAACAGGAGCCTGCATCCCAGATTTCTGGCAGTCTCTTTGATCCTGGGGAGACCACCAGGGACCCAAGAACCACCTGGATAGGTTTCCATGAAAGGCACAAAGCAGCAGTAACAGGAGGGCTGCTTGCTGAGGCTAAAGGGAAGGGGCAGATTTCTCTCATTCCTTCAGCTGATCATCTTCACACCAGGAGCCACAGGTTCCCTGAAGAAGCCCAAGGTCACATTCCAGGAACTAGAGAGCTGATGCAGCAGCCTTTGAAGGTAAAACATTCTGATGAGAAAAAAATGTAGTCAGTCGCCACCTTCTCCTTGTATGCTTGTTCAGTGTGATCACTTCAGTGTATTTCCTTCTCCCCCCCCCCAGTAAATTAGAAAAGTAAAGCATGATTTTTGTAAAATATTTTTCTGTAGCCCCAACTCAGGAATTAGAGTGTAAAGTACTGTATGATAACATATGTAGCTGTGGTATGTGGAAAGAATGTTTGATTTGATAAATGAAGAAAGGAAACAACAGGTTTTAGGTACCAAGTGTCATATATAGGGAGACAGGCTCAAATTTACCTGACACATACAGGCTGTGTGACCCTGAGAAAGTCATTTAACTTCTAAGTGATTTAGACCAACTCTAGATCAAAAGTTCTTAGGGGTCTGTTAACTTGGATAGAAAAAAAAACTTTTGTTCTTCATTAGGTTTCTGTTTCTCTTAAAAATTCTGTATTTTAATTTTGTTTATTCAAAAACATTATCCTGAGAAAGTATATTTAGGCTTCCCAAGACTACCAAAAGGGTCCATGACACAAATAAGCATAAGAATCCATGCTATAGATGATAACTTGCAGAGAAGGTGGTACCCTCCACTAGTACGGGAGGAGAAATTCTTCACTGGGAATTCCCTCAACCAAAAAATTCACAGGTCTAGTTCCTATCTCTATCCCTATGTGCTAAGCAATGGAAATACAAATCCAGAAGTGAGACTGCCCCTACCCTCAAGGAGCTTACATTCTAATAAAGGAGGGGACATATAGAGTTGGGTGGTCAAGGAAGGAAATTTTGTCTGGGAACAAGGATAATAGGTAAAGCCCCAAGGCAAGGTCATTTTTAGGCTCTTTCTAGAATTATTATTATTATTACCTACTAGTGTGTGTGTCTTTGGGCCAATCACTTAGCCTTTCTAGACTTCCATTTCCTTATTAGCAAAGTAAGAGTTTGGAACTAGAAGATTTAAGGTCCCTTCCAGTTCTAAAAATATACATTTTTAAAATTTAAAGTTTGTAAAACGCTTTGACCTACATGTGTCATTTCAGCTGATCCTCATGACAACTCTGTGAGGTAAATATTATAGGGTTCTATTACTATCTCAATTTTTTTTAAAGCAATTGGGGTTAAGTAACTTGCTCAAGGTTACACGACCAGTTATACTATCTCAATTTTATAAATAAAAATGACAACCTAGAGAAGTTATATGACTTGACCAGGGTCACTAAGATACTAAATGTCAGAGATAGATTTTGAAACCAGGTTGTCCTGGCTCAAAGTCCATAACTCTTTCTACTATATGATGCTGTTTTGCCTATGATTTGTTTTGTAAACCAGGCACGACAATTTAATGGTTAGCTATTATAATTAATCCATTATTGAATATTGAAAACCCCAAATGACGTAACTCAGAACTAAAAATGATCAGATATTAGTGGATCATCATTGCAGAGCTTACTGCATCTTCTACAATGCAAATACTAGCTAATTTACTAATTCAAAACTAATTGTATGTTTAAGGTTGTTCAAACCAGGGAGGAAAATACTGTCAGTCCTCTAGGAATTTACAGTTTTAATGTAGACAAAGAGATTGGAAATATACCAGTTGGGATTGTGGTGGAGTCTCGGGTGTATAGGTCCTCCTTCATTTCCATTTCCAGTCATTTGCTTGGGAATGAGATGGGTACAGAATGGAAATATTAACTCAGAAATTCCACTTACTTTTTCTCTTGAGCCTAAGGGTATTCATTTTTTTGAGACTGATAATATTATGTGTGGTTTCTCTAAGAGAGGTGTAGGATGAGATGGGAAATGTAATGTGTTAGATTTAAGTACTTTTGAAAAGTAGGACAACCTAGGGTTGTGAGTCAGAAAGAAGAGTGCCAATAGCACAGCAGCATGCAAGGAGTCAAATGAGAGAATATTTGTTAAAAAAAAAAAAAAAGAGTGCTTAGCATAGTACCTGACAAACAGCATGTGGGATAGAAATTCCTATTCCCTTCCCTTCCCATCCTATTCCATGCTCCCTGTGAGAATTGTAAGAGATCTTTTATACCCATGAGAAACAGAAATTAGTGGCCTCTCTCTACTTTCCTTTCTTTGAATGATTTTGCATTATACTAAGCTGGCATCTTGTGTGCTATCTTTATTTGGCATAGGAAGTTTGTTTTTGAGTCATTTTTCAGTCATGTCTGACTCTTTGTGACCCCATTTGGAGTTTTCTTTGCAAAGATACTGGAGTGGTTTGCCGTTTCCTTCTCCAGCTCATTTTAAAGATGAGGAAACTGAGGCAAACAGGGCTAAGTGACTTGCCCAGGGTCACCCAGCTAGTAAGTGTCTGAGACCAGATTTGAACTCATTAAGATGAATCTTCCTGATTCCAAGCCCACTACTCTATCCACTATACTGTCTAGCTACCCTTGGTGCATGGAAAATTAGCACTATCTTCAAGTAGAATGGAGGTAATGAATCTCCCCCCCCCTACTCCCCCCACTGGAGGTCTTCATTCAAAAATTGAATGCTCGCTCATTGAACATGGTGTAGAAAGAATTCTTGGCCAGAACTAGATGGCCTCTAAGGTCTCTTTAAATTCTATAGATTAAAGGACAGAGCCTGAAGAAAGTTTGGAGCCCAGAATGGCAATGAACCTCTTAATGATGAAAGCCAAACACTGGAAAGGATCACTGACAGGCTATTAGATTTCCTTCTTTTGGAGACTTTTAAAAACAAGATTTTAAAACTGATTTAACTTTGCTACAGGAAAATAGACTGAAAGGGATTTCCCAAATTTTGAAAAGGGGGAAAAGAATGGTTTTCACAAACTATGGGCCAGTAAGTTTGACTTTGATTCCTGGAAAATAATTAGAATGTATTGTCAAAGAAGGGGCTAGTCAACATCTAGAAAATAAAAGAGCTAATAAATAAAGAATTGACATGGCTTTATCAAAAATGACTTATGTCACACTAGCCTGTTTTTTTCTTTTTGACAGCGTCTAGATTGTCTAAACTGGTAGTTCAGGGAAAAGATGCAGAGATACTTGTTGTAGGTCTAAATATGCTATAGATATAACAGATCTAGATTTTAACAAAGTATCTCATGCTATTCTTGGGAAAAAGGTGAAGAAATGTGGGAGAAGGGAACAAATATTTATTAAGTACCTACTATGTTTTAGGAGTAGGTAAATTAGATAGATTGATGGGTTTGGAATCAGGAAGATTCAACTTCATGAACACAAATCTGATCTTGGACACTTACTAGCTGTGTGACCCTAGGCAAATCACTTAACACTGTTTGCCTCAGTTTCCTCATCAGTGAAATGAGATGGAGAAGGAAATAGCAAGCCACTCTAATATCTTTGCCAAGAAAAGACCAAATGGAGTCACAAACAGTCACACATGATTGAAAAATGACTGAACAGGAATCTTAGGTGCTTTTACAAATAATATCTCATTTGATACTCACAATAAACTTGGGAAGTAGGTACTATTATGATCTCCATTTTACAGTTGAGAAAACTGAGGCCTACAAAAGTTGTCTTTATCTTGGGTTTCACAAAGTGTCTGAGGATGGATCTGAACTCAGGTTTTCTTGATTCCAAGCTTAGCACTCTATCCACTGTGCCAGTATATTAAGATCGAATCAGAACTGATTTGAATGGTCAGAATCAAAGGGTCATGAATCATTAATGGTTCAATGCTAGCTTGGAAGGAGCTGTTCAATGTGGTACCTAATGGATTGACTTGGCCTTATGTTGCTTAACAAGTTTATCATTGACTTAAAGGGATATGTTATGTTTTTTTTTTAATCGAATTTACAAATGATACAAAGCTGGGAGGAATGGCTAACAATGGGTGACTGAGCCAGGAGCTAAAAAGAAGTTCTAGAATGTTGTGCTGAATTTAATAAGATGAAATTTAACAGGATAAACATAAAGTCTTATACTTGTGTTCCAGAAATCAATTTCACAAGTACAAAATTCATCTAATTTCCTCTGCCTTATAATTTTGTTATCCATCTTACCTATTTTTTATCTCTATTAATTCACTTATTGTTCATTTATATTTTTATTTATTTAAAAGCATTCAAACTTTTTTTATATATCTTGATGCTACTTTTTCCATTTTAGTATTTCCCTTGTTGATTTATCTGATTTTGCTTTGTGTTTTAATGGAATTTTCTTCATCTTGAGATTTTTTGTATTCTTAGTCTTTCCCCCTTTTTATATTTTAAAAACATTTACTTATTTTAATCAGACAAAATCTGCCTTCTCACCTTCCCACTCCAACTTCTCCCCATTCCCAACTGAGAACACAAGAAAAACAAAAACCTATTAAAAAGGTATATTTAATCAAAACAAATTTTAACATTGACCACAGCCAAAAAGAATTTGCTTCATTCTCTATTCTGAATTCTTTCTCTCTGTATCTGGAGGTGGGTAGTTTCATCATTTGTTTTCTAGAATCATGGTTGGCCATTATGCTGAGAGTTCAGCATAATAGTATTCCATAGTATTTATATACCATAACTTGTTTATTATCCATTCTCCAATTTATTGGCATCTTCTCACATTCCCATCCTTAGTTGCCTCAAAAAAAACCTATGAATATTTTTATACATCTTTAGAGCTTGTTTTGTTTAATACCAATCTCTTCCTTAATCTGCCCTCCCTATAATTTCCCCTCTGACAATTCTACTTTTCCTCCTATTATTTTTTTTATTGTGAAATGTATTTTTGTACCAGAATCTCTGTTTCTCTCTTTCTCTGTCTCTGTCTCTCTTTTCTTCCTTCTTTTGACCAGTTCTGATGAGAGTCAAGTTAGAGTGTCAGTTCATAAATGGAGCTCCTTTCTGTCTAAGTATTAATTGATCTATCTATATTGATCTATATATACTTCCCCAACCCTTCCTCTTTGTTCCTATAGAAGTCTACTTTGGCATCTTCATGATGTGAGATATTTTTTCCTAACCTTCCTTTCTTCCCCTCTCCACTCCTACCCCAAGTTTTCCTCATCTCCTCTCTTTCCATTCCTTTCTTAAGGTCATCAAGACATAACAGAACCATTCCCAGGCCTTGTCTAATTGGACTCCCTCTATGAAACTTGATGATGATAGAGATCACAAAGGACAAATGTATCATCTCCCCATATTTGAATGTAAGCAGTTTATCCTTATTTAGTCCCTATTTCATTGAAGATCCAATCCCTTTCTCCCCCCCCCCCTTAGTGTTATACTCTTACTAGCTAAGTTACTCTTGGCCATAAGCTTTGAGCTTGAGATCTGAGTTAAACCATTGCCGCTGCTGGCTTCTGAACTTCCTCCTTTCTTCATATACTGCCCAGGGCTCCCCTACCTGGGAAAGATAACTACATCAGTAGCTTTACACAGCTCCCCTTCTCACTACTGGATCTGAGACCCAGGATTGGAGAATGGGTGGTAAAGCTGCCAGGAGGCACCTGCTCTTTCTGTGGCCTACTATTGTGTCCTGCTGATACTATTATGTGAATGAGCTATTATTAAATAACCATTGTGAACACCAAGAAAATATGAAAGGAGAGATAAAGACCAGGTGATTATCTTCACTAATTTAAAAATATTAATAGCTGTTTGTATTAGAATGAGTTGGTGATGTCTGCTAACTGGTCATGATACTAAGATAATTAAACCCTATTCTTATTAATTATAAATTCTGGTAAAATACCATTTTCTATGTGCAGTCAAATGAAGAATCTTGTATTAACAGTCCTTCTGGAACAGGGTTTTTTTTTTCCATTTTTAGAAAAAGATGAGATCATTCATGATCTTAGATAATTGAAGGGAGGTACACATATAGGAGAGGGATTTTGTTTGACATTTGCATCATTCATGTATTTCTTTGGAAGCGTTTGTCTCTTGGGCTTATAGGAAAAATAAGAAAGTCATCTGCAGTTGCCTTCAGAGACTGAGACTTATATCTATCCAAAGGCCTAAACCTTGGGACTTTTTTGAGGAAGGATATGCATAGGCAGAGTTCTTGGTAACCACTTGGACCACTTAAGGGTCAATTGATGATTAAAGAGGCACTTGTGATTCTTTTTACTCAGTCTACTTTTGAAGTCCCTTCTCTTATTAGATTTTCCCCACTGTAGCTAGGGATAGAAAGACAGAATTTCTTCTTTTATCTTCTCTTTGGGGTTAGAGGATATGAAGGACATGGCCTTGTTTCTGTGGAACTTGGATCTAAAACTGTCAGTTCATAAATGGAGCTCCTTTCTGTCTAAGTCTTAATTGATCTATCTTTGAAAAGTCTTCTTTCTGGGTCTTAGCTAGTGCCTTCCCTTCCATAGTTATTGTCAATTTGCTTTGTGTCTTGGACATGGCTATACACACTCTATGTATACCTGCATGTGTGTAAGTATGTATTTATGCATGCATGTATCCATCCATCCATCCATCTATCCATCTCTCTCTCTCTCTCTCTCTCTCTCTCTCTCTCTCTCTCTCTCTCTGTCTGTCTCTCTCTAACTCTCTATCTGTTGTGTAAGTGAGAAGGTACAGGGATAGAGCACCTGACCTGAAGTCAAGAAGGCTTGAGTTCAAATCCAGCCTCAGATACTTCTTATCCATGTGACTCCAGGTAAGTCACATAACCTCTGTTTGCCTCCATTTCTTCATCACTAAAATGGATATAATAACAGCACCTACCTCCCAGCTTTGTTGTAGAGATCAAATGATACAATAATTGTAAAGTGCTTGCTATGCCTGATACATGGTAAGTGCTATATAAATGTTAACTATTTATTATTCCATTAGAATGTGAACTCCTTGTGGTCAGGGACTTTGAAACTAGAGTAGTTAGCACAGTGCCTGATAGTTGTAGGCACTCAGTAAATGCTCATGGATTTGCTTGTTTCCCCCTTTGTTTATTTCCCTTACCTGCTGTCTGTCATGGTTTCCCAACTGTACAATAGGGTTAATAATAGTGCCTATTTCCCAGGGTAATTGTGAGGAATAAATGATATTTATTAAGTGCTTAGTATAGTGCCTGGCTTATTGGTAGGCACCATGCAAATGCTAGGTCTCATTATTAATGTTATTAGTATTGTTTTCATTGTTATATAATTATCTTTCTAAATTTATTTCTGATTGTCATACTTTCCATTTTGATGACATGATAGTATTCTGTCACATTTTTGTTGTTCAGTCATTTCAGTTGTGTCTGACTCTTCATGACCCCATTAGTAGTTTTCTTGGGAAAGATACTGGAACAGTTTGCCATTTCCTGTTCCAGCTCATTTAACAGACAAGGAAACTAAGGCAAAAAGGGTTAAGTGACTTACCCAGGGTTACACAGCTAGTGTCTGAAACTAAATTTGAACTCGGGAAGAATTCTTCCTGGCTCTAGGCCAGAAAGACTCTATTCACTGTGCCACCTAGTTGCCCTCTGTCATATCAGTGTTCCACAATTAATTTAATCATTTTTGTATTGTTGGTCACATAGGTTGCTTTTTTTTTAAACAATTACATAGAATGCTGCTATGAAAATATTTTCAGTTTTTTTTCTTTTCATAGTACTTTCTGGGTATATTCCCAATACTGGAATTATTGTGTCATAGAGTCTGTCTTTTATTCCTTTTGAAATTTTAAATATGTGTCTTATTTCCCTAAATAGATTATAAATTCCTAAAGAGCAGGGACTATCTTATATTCTTCCATCCCACCGATTTATAGTACCTAGTGTGGTGTCATACACATAGAAAGCACTCAGTTCTTGTTTACTTGAATTTTCTTTTTAATTAAAAAGAAAATTTATTTTATTTCTTAAAATACTATATGCAAGACTATTCTATTAAAGACTACTACTCTACTATCCTTGAAACTGAAAAGTGTTCATTATTCCAAGTTTAAGATCTTTTTCTATCCTTTGTCATTTTTTTTGTCTTTCTTCCAGCTTTATCTTTAAATGTCCCTGAGACAAACTTTCTTATCTAGTTGACCTAAAAAGCTTTCTTTAAATTGTTTTTTATCTTCTGCATGTTCTCTTTGTTTTGTGAATTGATATTGCTCATAATCTCCTACCATTCTCTTTCATAAGTTTTATTTTTTAAAATAAATTTGTTATTCTTTTAAATGTCCTTTTCCTTTTATATTTTAAGTTCCGCATTTTTTCCTTCTCTCTCTCTCCCCCACCACTGATATGGCAAGCAAAATAATCTTAATTATACATGTGAAATCATGCAAAACATATTTCCATATTAGCCATATTGTTAAGAAAAAGGCAAAAAAAAAGAAAACAAAAGAATTTTAATTCAATTTGCTCTCAGAATTCATCAGTTCTCTCTCTGGAGGTAGATAGTATTTTTTCTTCATGACTTCTTTGGAATTGTGTTGGATCGTTCTTGCTTTGGCAGCACATATACATATACAATAAAGAGAAGAGTAGCACGGCCCACATGCAAGGATGACATGCAAGTTCGTGAAACAAACATTACATATAAAAAAAAGGAATTGTCTTAGATCATCGTATCGATCAGAGTAGTCAAGTCTTTCACAATTGATCATCATCACAATGCTGCAGTTCTTCTCTCTTCACTTTGTATCAGTTCATAAAGGTCTTGCCATGTATGTTCTGAAACCATCCCTTACAACACAATAATATTCCATCACAATCATATGCTACAACTTGTTCAGTTATTCCCCAATACATTTATAATTTTTCAAAAGTTTAAAATGTATTTATATATACATATAAAATATATATATTTAAAGTTAATAATATATGTGTGTACATATATATATTTGCTTTATGCGATTACCTCTTTATTTTAACTAATTTATCAGTAAGACACTGATTAAATCAGATCCGGTCAAATAACAAACAAATCACTCAACTTCTCTGTACCCCAGTTTCCTAGTTGGCTTCTGAGGTCACTTCTTGCTCTAGGTTTGTGATTTTATGACCCTAAATTGGAAGTAAAAAAATAAGAATGTCATTGTTTGGTTCATCTCTTGGGGGGGGGGAGTGAGTAGGGCTGATTTCTGTATCATTTATCAAAATATGATGTGTCTGTGAAACATAATAAAGGTGTCTTAAGCTGTTCCTATATCTGGTTTTCTATTTTTACTTTGAAAGTGAATGTGTGGGAGACCTATAAAATGAATGTAGAAAAATTAACTAGCCTTAGCTTTGGGAATAGAGTTGAGCATACATCTTTGAAAAACCCAATTATTTTTTTTTTTATGTTTCTTTATCAGAATGTCAGACATGTGGGATTGCATTTAATAAATTGTCTGTGTTCTCAGGGAATTGTTTCTGCCCAACTGTCCAGAGAAAATTCAGTAGAAATGACTGAAATACCAGCAAGAAACAAAGAGCCAGAGGTATGGCAGATAAAGAGATGTCTTTTTAACATAATATGATTTTATTTACATAAAACTTCCATGAATTAAAGCTTTTTATTCTTTCCAGGATTAAGCATTTAGGATACTTCCCACATCACTTCATATTTTCATCTTGTTATTTGTAGACAATTTAAAATGAATGAAATTTGTTTCCTTAAAAAAGTCACATACTTAACTAAAAAAAATAGGTATTAGTCTTAGATCTGGTCCAAATGGAGAGCTTAAAAAGCCAATTCTAATTATTTTTCAAGCACATCATTAGATGAAAAGAACCACTTGAATTGTAGACTGTAAAAGCAGCATTATTCTGTTAGTACTTTTCAACCTGAATACATATGATTGAGTCTAATGTCCTTGATAGTTGCTAGAAAATGGAAGGGATGAAAAAAGCACTTCCTGTGTGTGCGAGTTATTGTGCATATTACAAAGAGTTACATTAGGAGACATGAACTTTCCCCACCAGAAATTTGCAGTTGGTGAGAAAAGGTACACAAAAAAGCATGCTGCCCACCTCCTGTAATTAATTGGTTCTATAAGGAGCAGTTTTATAAAGTGATAATTAGGGTCAGCTAGGTGACAGTGGAGAGAGCAAGAGCCCTGGAATCAGAAAGACCTGAGTTCAAGTATGGCCTCAAATACTTTTACTAGCTGGGTGACCCTGGGCAAGTCACTTAACCCTAATGGCCTCTAAAAGGAAAGAAAGAATAAAGTGACAGTCACATATCATTAATCAAGTTTTCATAACATGACAGTGTGTTTTTTTTCTTTTAAATTGAACTTGTGATCTTATTGGCATACAAGAAAACTGATAAGTAAACCCCCTCTACTAGAGTGGGTTAGCACCTGCTCAGGAATTTATAGTTTTGGGAAGTTAGCTGGGGTTACTGAGAGATGAAGTGATTGGTCACAGGACCAGTATGTTGCATAGGTAGGATCTGAATTTATCTTCCTTGCTCCATGGATAGCCTGCTAAATGGTGCCCCACCCTGTCTATTGTATACTGTACAATTGCAATGCAACATCAGGGAATCTTGTGTGGTGCATGTCTGTATGAACGTGGAATATGGCAATGATATAAGGCATGACACAAGGTTGCATTGTATTTGATTGCTGAATAACTACATTAATGTTTTTTTGAGTGCT
This sequence comes from Petaurus breviceps papuanus, assembly GCF_028583685.1. NCBI lineage: Eukaryota > Metazoa > Chordata > Mammalia > Diprotodontia > Petauridae > Petaurus > Petaurus breviceps. The sequence goes on from NW_027187351.1 coordinate 6,569,842, forward strand.
GACTGTGTGCCAGGCACTGTGATTTACAATTAAAAAAAATTACTGGGGAGGCTAGGCGGCACAGTGAATAGAGCATCGGCCCTGGAGTCAGGAGGACCTGAGTTCAAATGCGGCCTCAGACACTTAACACTCACTAGCTGTGTGACCTTGGGCAAGTCACTTAACCCCAACTGCCCTGCCTTCCCCCCTCCAAAAAAAAAGCAAAAAAAAATTACTTATTTTTAGTTTATAACATTCTGTTCTACAAGCTTTTGAGTGTTAAATTTTCTCTCCTTTTCTCCCCACCCCTCAGATGGCAAGCAATCTGATACCATTCATATTAAACATATTTTCACATTAGTTATGTTGCAAAAAATAATGACCAATGGAATGAGCCATGAGAAATAAGAAACAAAACAAAACAAAACAAAAACAAAAAAGAGAGAGAGCAAATAGTCTGCTTTGATCTGCCTTCAGACTCTGTAATTCTTTCTCTGGATGTGGAGAGCCTTTTCCATCATGAGACTTTTGGAGTTGTCTTGGAACCTGGCATTGCTGAGGAGAGCCAAATCTATCAAAGTCAGTCATTGCACAATGTGGCTGTTACTGTGTACAATGTTCTGCTGGTTCTGCTCCCCTCACTCAACATCAATTCATAAAAACCTTTTCAGATTTTTCTGAAGTCTGCCTGGTTATCATTTCACAACAATATTCCATTATATTCATATACCACAACTTGTTCAGCCATTCCTCAATTGATGGGCATCTCTTCAATTTCCAGTTCTTGGCCAGCACAAAACAAGCTGCTTTAAGTATTTTTGTACATGTAGGTCCTTTCCCCATTTGTATGATCTCTTTGAGATACAGTCCTAGAAGTAGTATTGCCGGGTCAAAGGGTATGCACATTTTTTTTTTTGCTTTTTTTTGGTTATTTAAAAATTTTTTTTGGAGGGGCTAGGGGAGGGCAATTGGGATTAAGCAACTTGCCCAAGGTTACACGGCTAGTTTATGCACATTTTTATAGCCCTTTGGGCTGTGCTTTACAATTATTATTATCTCATTTGATCTTCACAACCACCCTGGGAAGGAGATGCTATTATTATCCCCTTTTTACTGATGATGAAACTGAGACAAACTGGGGTTAGAAAGATACTGGAATGGTTTGCCATTTCCTTCTCTAGGTCATTTTGCAGATGAGGAAACTGAAGCAGATAAGGTTAAGTGATTTACCCAAATTTCAACTCAAGTCTTCCTGACTCAAGGTCAAGGGCTCAATGCATTGTGCTACCTAGCTGCCATAAGAAAGAATTAGTTTCAGTTCAACTGTGGCTGGATCTACAGAAGATTCCTTGGTCTGACTCAGGATGGCATGAGTTTTTCATCCTATTCTTTTCCATTTATTTCCTGTGTTCCTCTCTAGAAGAGGGGTAGCCAGGTAGTACAGTGGATAAAGCACCAGACCTGGAGTCAGGAAGACTCTTCTTCCTACATTCAAATTCAACCTCAGATCCCAAATGGGGTCACAAAGAGTCAGAAACGACTAAAAGACATACATACATACACACACACACACACACAGAGTGATACAGTAAGAATAGCTGGTCCAAACATCTTCATCACTCTTCTTTGCCTCCCTCCTCCAGTGCTATAATGTTCTTTCACAAGTACTTTTAGAATCTAGGGGGAAAGTGGTCTTTTAGGCATGATGTAGCTTTCTGCTGAACTCTTTGTAGAAACTTGAGTCTTTCCTTATTATGTTTTCATTTTGTCCTTGGCTCCTACTGTGGATGTTACCATATTGTTGTTTAGTCATATCAGTCATGGGTGACTCTTCGTGACCCCATTTGGGGTTTTCTTAGCAAAGATACTACTTAGAGTAGCTTGCCATTTCCTTCTCCAGCTCATTTTACAGATAAGGAAACTGAGGCAGACAGGATTAAGTGATTTGCTCAGAGTCACACAGCTAGGAAGTGTCTGAGGCCAGACTTGAACTCAGGAAGATGAGTCTTCCTGACTCCAGGCCAAACACTTTATCCAGTATGCATCCTAGCTGCCTTGGTCACTACTGTAAACCTCTATTATGCCAGGGATACTGCTAGGATGCCCATGAGAAGTCTAAATCCTCTGACCAGCTGAAGTTCACAAGGATGTATGCTTATCAAAGAGGGGTGTATGGAAAAGGCTCTCCTCCTCCCCACAGATAACAATTTACTCTTAGGCTTGGGTGAAACTGTATTGTCTTTTATTTTGTCAGACACAGAAATTTTGGGTTCCAAACTAGCTTGCTACTTAATAGAAAACCCCCAGGGCATGTCATAGTGTACATTAGATGAATGCTTTTGATTAGCTGATTGATTCAATAGAGGTGTTATCACCTGACAAACTATCCAGGGTTAGTGAATTATGTTAGTCACTCTAAGTGGGATGGGGTAACTGGTTGCCTCATGATGGCTCCTCCCTTACATAAGTAAATCTCTCTAGCACCCAGGACTTTGCCTTGCTTGTCTAAGGTATTTGATAATGTTTTTGAAATAAACAAAAAAAGGAACTGGATATTGTGTAATTATAACGACTAATCTTGGCCCTGAGAAGAACTGAGAAAATATGTACTCTGGGGCAGGGGACTATGAGTGTGGAATATTGAATATACTGTCAGATATGGTTAATATGTTGGTTGGTTCTTAGTGAACTGCTTTTTTTTCTTTCTTTTTTAAATTCTTTCTTACAAGGCATGGCTTAGTAGGTAGGTAAGGGAAAAGGATATGTTTGGATATAAAAGCAATGTGAAAAAAAAATGTTTTTTGAATGAATGAAGTAATGATAGGTAGAAGCTGAGCCTATGTTGACTGATACTCCGAAATTCTTCTTATTAGAATTAGCAATCTGGTAATGTTCCAAATAATAGGACTCTTCATAATAATACAATTATTAATAAGAGAAAAGTTGACCGTCCTATTATTTTTTAATAGTCAACTGAAATATTTTTGAAGGAGGCCTGACTATGAATGCAGTTATTTGAAAAAAATTACAAATAAAGTAATTTCTCATATAATCTCTTGTTCTTTTTAGTTTCCTTCTAGGATAGACTTATTTATCTATCTTTATTTTTATACAGAATACATAATAACATATTTGTAAAAAAGAATGCTGTTTGGGGGTGCTGAACCCAACAAGTGGTTGAGCCAGAGAGTCTCTAAGGCTATTTTCATATATGAAAGTCTAAATTAAATAGGTTTACAAGCTTGAAGGAAAAAAAATCAATCGAACTAAATTTGTTAAGCATAGACTAGGTTCAAGGTATTGTTTAGGTGCTTGGAGTGAATGACTAAAAAAAGAAATTATCTTCTAGATTTTCATATTGAGTATTTTTAAATGTAGTGATCTCAGCACTAATATTTCAAGTAATATAGACTGAGATATTAACTATTGGCTAGCTAACGATGTTTTATTTCTACAATCGATGTAAGAGTGATGGTCCTAGCTCGTAGGATCCTAGTTTAGATATATGAGTACTTGTAATTTTTTGGTATACCACCAGATGGCAATGTGATCTAGGATTCAAACAGAATCCAGCTATATTGTGTTCAATGTGCTAGGATTCAAAAGTGTCAATTTCAGTTTATTTCATCATGTACATCTATTTTCACAAGCACAGAAGCCCCTTTAAAAGAGCAAACACATACACACACATATATGACATTCACTTATGAAATAGGCTTCTCAGTAGCTTTTCTATATTTTCAGTGCATCAAGTCAAAGAAAAAAATGACAGTTTTGAAAGGGATTAATGAGAGTTGAATTTTGGAATATTGCTTTATCATAGATTTGGAATTACAGTCCACATCATGTATTTTGAGTGTTTTCCAGTGCCCACGGACTGATTGTAAAGACAAAATTGTTATTCAGTCATTTTCAGTCATGTCTGACTCTTTGTGATCCCATTTGGGGTTTTCTTGGCAAAGATACTGGAGTGCTTTGCCATTTCCTTATCCTGCTCATTTTTACAGATGAGGAAATCGATGCAAACAGGGTTAAGTGACTTGCTCAGGGTCACATAGCTAACTAAGTGTCTGAGGCCAGATTTGAACTACAAAGATGAGTCTTCCTGACTCCAGGGCTGGTATTCTATACATTGTACTACCTAGCTGCCCCAAAGACAAGATGGAAATGAAAATATTTGAAAGAATTTATTTCAGCTCAAAGGTGACTCAATTTTAAAATATTCTCAGCCTTTGAGGTGGGTGGAGGTTAAGTACTAGAAAACCATTTGGAATATGAGCTTGAGAATGCCTCTTTGTAGGTTTTGTAATAAGAGGCAACTTCCTGTCAGACATCCTTTACTGCATCTATATTACAAGTGTTTTGCATGATTTTAAGTACAAAAAGTTTATAGGAGAAATTTAGTACTATAGGACTATGGTCAAAAGTGATAGATGTATTACTGAGAGAGAAAAATGGGTTGTCAGGTGTGTCTGAGTAGAGCCACTAAGGTAAGCTAGGGTACTGGGATGCCTGAGTTGTGGGAAGTATAGCTGGGGCAGAGTATTATGGGTGGCAAAAGGCACTGAAGAAGGCCATCATGATCTGAGTGGAGTTTTGCTGTGTCAGAGATGGAACCAGTCTGATTTTGAGTACTCAGATTCATAGGAAGGTAGGTGTGGGCTATGGTACCTATGGCTTTACTGGTAGTGAGTAGGAAAGGGCATGGGGTGGGAAGGGAAGTAGGTGAAAAGTAGACTAGAAAATTCTATACACCAGTGCTCCCTAAACCTTTTTCCTCATTTCCTTAATTTATAGTGAAATTTCTTATTCAGAACCTAGGAGGAGGGATTTTTTTGTTGTTCAGTTGTTTCAGCCATGTCTGACTTTCCATGACCCTATTTTGGGATTTTCTTAGCAAAGGTACTGGAGTGGTTTGTCGTTTCCTCCTCTAACTCATTTTACAAATGAGGAAATTGAGTCAAATGGTTAAATGACTTGCCTAAGGTCACAGTGTCAGAGACTGGGTTTAACTCATGAAGATAAGTCTTTCTGACTGCCAGCCCCTAGAGTGGGCACAAAAAGCACTGGACTAGGATATGTATTCCAGCAAGTTATTTACCTCTACCTGACTCAGTTGACTATCTGCAAAATGGGGATAATAATAGCATCTACATTTTAGGGCTGTTTTGAAGATAAGATTAGATAATATTTGTAAATTGCTTGGCAGACTTTACGCCATTATGTAAATGCTAGATGATGATATTAATAATAATAAATTGCCTGTCTTCCACATGAGTAGTCCTGAGACAAAGAAGCCTCTAGGACTTTCTTTTACAGTGGGAAAAAATATTCCTCCTCCAGGAATTCACAGACAACTTACTTATTAAAGTTTTGGGGGGATTATTCTTTTCTTTTTTCAGTAGACAAAATGTAAAAATTCTGCAGTACCCCAGGGATTCTGTCCAAGTTGGAAAATCAACCAATTCGGGCTCTGTCCCTCAGCAGCTAAAGCAACCTTTAGCTGCTCTAGAGAAAACATCTCAATCTGGGAGGTTACAGAGGACAGTAGCAGTGAGTTATTGTTTTAAAATATGCTATGATTTCTTGTGTTGGAATAAATTTTTTTTTTCATCAAAGCACCTTGGAAGTTGTATTTGGAACGTTTGTTTTGGGCCTCCTCCACAGGGGCTAAGGAGAAAGGGTGTGGATTTATTGCCCTCCCAGGCAATGTTTTAGTAGGAAAGGTCACCAGCAAAGCAGATGAGGGTCTGCTTTTTCTACCCTCAGACTTACTGAATTAGGAGCAAGTCAGAACATTGTTTCTTCTGTGTCTCTCCCTCACCGCATTGCCAATAGGTGCTTAGTAATTGTCGAATGAATCACTGGATCTTGTCACCTATGGGGTTTGTGTTCTGATTTAATAAGGTGAGTGGAGGAGCATTGGATGTCCTTGATTTATTGAAAATTCAGAATGAGGTAATATATAACGGTCATAAAATAAGTGACCTGCTAAAATAATTGTCTGTCTTTCTTACTCCTTTCCTCCCCCTCCTCTTCCAGGAAACCATTGTCTCAACATCGAACTCCCTGGATTCCAATGATAGCTTTATCTCCAGTCCATTCCGGGCCATGAATCACATCATGACAGTAAGTTATGTTCACAGCTTATTTCTGGGGTGGTACACAGGATTTAGGTAACTATTTTGCAAAAGACATGCCCAGATCTTCCCTTGCCTTATTTCCTCAAGTTGGTCTGATTCTATATAGTAGCTATTATTGTATCCTTCCAAGCAAAGCTGACTAAATGATTTTAGTCATTTTTGCATTGGATATTTTATCTTTAAGGGCCAGGGTTTTCTCCTTCCTCCCCCAACCAATTTTGGATGAAAGAAAACACACTTGCTAGAGAGTCTTACATGGGAACAATATTCAGACTGGACTGAACTGAAAAATCTCAATAACGATGCTGAGTGAATTTATCAAATACTATTCATTTTTGTATTAGATATATGTGTCTGTGCCCATAAATGTGGTGCTTTTCACACATGCAGATGGTGCTGTTGACCCACTCTTCATAGATCATGCCTTTTGAGTTCTTTTTTCCCATCAGTGATTGAGTGGCCAGTCCCACAGCCAAGAACAATGTCCCAGATTTGAATGGGAGGAGGATCTCCAGCTGGATTCCATTTGGGAAAGTGGGCAGCACTCTCAATCGTCCCAAGCTGCTTACTGCCACAAAAGCCCATATTATTTTTTTTTCCCACCAACATTCTCCCAGGGATGTTATGTGGCTGGGAATCATGGAATGTCACCACTTCAGATGAATCAAAATTGCAGGTAATACAAAAGGGCTACAGACAGATGCATGGCGGGGATAAGTGGGCCACAGCAGTATACTAACAATGATTTGCTTGGAAGAGGCATAAAACCATCACTGGGGACATTCATGAACAGATAGGTAGGTAATTATGCAACAAAATGAAGGATAACAGATGGACAGCTTGAGCACTAAAATGGTATTGAAAATATAGTAAAAGAACCAGAGGAGAAATCTAGGGTACTGAGTAGATTCCATCTGGAAGATTTGCAGAAAGACTTGGATGGGCACCATGGATTGGAGAGACAGGATTTAGGTAACTATTTTGCAAAAGACAGACTTGGATCTTCCTTTACCTTATATTTTTTCCAGTTGGTCTGATCCTATAGAGTGGCTGTTGTACCCTTCTGAGTAAACTAGCAATGATTTCATACACTTTTATATTGGACACTTTGTTTGTAAGGGCCGTGGTTCCCCCCTCACCCCTGCCCCTACCTCCACCACACCCCCAACTTTGAGTTAAATAAAAATACAAGGGAGTCCAATGTGGAAACAATATTGAAATAAGGATTATAGTGGGTAATTTCAACAATGATGTCATCTGAATAAATTTAGTGAATAGTATGTATTTTTGTATTAGATGCATTTTTTTTAAAGCAATTGGGGTTAAGTAACTTGCTTCAAGGTTACATGGCCAGTTATTTCTGGATGTGGTGCTAAGTATTGGAGCTGAGATTCGATCCCAGGTCATCCCAACTCTGGGGCCAGTGCTCTTACTCACTTTGCCACCTGGCCACCCCTAAGCAATTGGGGTTAAGTAACTTGCTGAAGGTTACATGGCCAGGTGTTTCTGGGTGGGTGCTAAGTGTCTGAGCCCAGATTCGATCCCCAGGTCATCCCGACACTAGGGCTGGTGCTCTTACTTGCTGTGCTACCTGGCTGACCCCCTAGATGCATTGTTTTAGTGGAGGTAATAGCCACACCAATGGAATCCTAGAAGCTTTGAAGTATTAAAAGATTATTTAATTTAGTTGAACAAGCATTTATTAACTGCCTACTGTGTGAATGGCACTGTGGTAGACTTGGGGGATCAAAGACATAAATGAAAAGCAGTTCTTGATCTGAAGGAGTTTACATTCTGCTGGGAGATTTAAAAAAAATAAAGTGATAGGCATTTGTGTTTGTGTGTGTGTGTGTGTGTGTGTGTATGTGTGTGTAAGATAATTTGAAGGGGAAGTAAAGACTATTAGGGGGATAAGGAAACACTTCCTGCCAGGGTGAGGCATAGACTGAGACCTGAAGGAATCTAGAGATTCTCCAAGTTAAAATGAGCAGGAAGTATATTCCAGATGTGAAGAGAGCCTATGCAAAGGAGAAATAGAGCCCTACAACTGAGAAAGGCTTATTTGGCTAAAATATGTGAAATTACTGGAGAGGTTGGCCAGAGTCACATTGCGAAGGGCTTGAAATGCTAAACTGAGGTGTTTGTATTTTATTCTAAAGGGAAGAGGGAGCCAATGAAAATTCTTTTTTTTATTAGTTAATTTATTTATTTTTAGTTTTCAACATTCACTTCCATAAGTTTAAAATTTTCTCACCCTCCACAAGAAGGAATATAGTCTGATATAGGCTCTACACATACATTCCTATTGAACTCATTTTCACATTGGTCATGTTGCATAGAAGAATGGCATTGAAAATTCTTAAGCAGGGGAAGGACATATTCAGATGTGTGCCTTTTGACAGATGTTTGGAGGATTGTTTGTAGAGGAAAGAGACTGGAAACTGTGAATCCAATTAGAATGTTCTTGAAATGGTACAGTTGAGAGTTGATGAAAACCTGAACTGCAGTAGCAGGTGAGTGGAGAGAAGAGAATGGATGTGAGATATTAGTGGGGTGAGAATTGCCTAGTGTTATCAACTGATTAGATGAGGGGGATAACTCTAAGGTTTTATACCTGGGTGACTAGAAGAGTAGTGAGGCCTTCAGACAGAAATGAAGAATTTTGGAGGAGTGACAAGTTTGATAAGGGTGAGATAATGAATTCTGTTTTTGCACTTGGGTTTGAGATACCTATATAGTAATATGACAGTAACAAATGTGGAACAATATGATAGAGACATCAAATGATAAGTAAGGGAAAGTGACCTCATGCACAAATTTAAGACTAGCTCCATCTAAGGGAATCTAGCAGTAGTGCATTTTTGTAGTTGGGTTCAGAGAATGGGAGGTTTATTGCCACATATAGATGATAAAGGCATGGTCTTTCCCTTGTAAGGGGAAGCCAGGGAGTGCTGTGGATAGAACATCAGACGTGCAATCAAGAAGACCTGAGTTCAAATTTGGCCTCAGACACTACTAGCTGTGTGACCCTGGGTAAGTCACTTAATCCTGTTTGCCTCAGTTTTTTTCATTTGTAAAATGAGCTGGAGAAGGAAATGGCAAACCACTTCAGTATCCTTGCCAAGAAAACCCCAAATGGGATCACGAAAAGTTGGATCTGACTGAAATGACTCAACAACAACAACAACGGGGTGAGAAGCCATATTTCAAGGATTTGAGAACTGAATGGAAGGTGAGAAAGTAGAGTGAATGAGACTGGACTGATTTTTCTAAGGAATAGGATGATAGTGAATGGCAGAGTCAGGTAAAAGATTTTGAAAGAATGGGGGAGAATGGAGTGTATTTGGTAGGCACTAGGGAAGGAGTTAACAGATAGGAGAGAGAATGAGAGAGCAAGAGAGACAGAGGAAGGGAGAGAGAGAAAAGGAGGGTGTGTGTGTGTAAGAGAGAGAGACAGAGAGAGAGAGACAGAGAGAGAGACAGAGACAGAGAGACAGAGAGAGACAGAGAGACAGAGAGAGACAGAGAGACAGAGAGAGAGACAGAGACAGAGAGACAGATAGAGATAGAGACAGAGAGAGACAGAGAGACAGAGAGAGACAGAGACAGAGATAGAGAAGTGGTAAGTACCTAGAGTAGGTGGGAGGGGAGGGAATCTAGGAAAGTAGCAGAACAGTTGGCCTTGGCAAGGACAAAAGCCAGCTTTTTGTCAGAGACTGTAGCCAAACAGGAGAAGACAGGATGATGTAGAGGTTATAGAAGTGGGGAGAAGAGGAAATAGCTTCTGTTGTCTCAGGAAACTAGAAGGCAAAGTCCTCTGCTGAAAGAGGGAAGGAGGAACGGTTTTGAGAGGTTTGAGGAGTGAAGAGACAGTTTAGGAATAGCTTCTGCAGGAATATGATAGAGAGTCAATCAGGGAAGAATAAAAGGATTGTCATACAAGTGAGGACCCAGTTGAAATTAGATAATATAAATTTTTAGTGGATGTATTCAGCTGGCTTTGTCATTTCTCCATAATGGCACTATAATGACCTGTATTCACTCTTCAGTTCCAATATACCCTTTCTAATTCTAATGGATTTATAAGAGTTAGTGTACTTTGTTACAACAGAGCAAAGGAAAATAAGTACCAAGCAACCCAATATGTAAAAACTATATTCAATTCTACAAACATTTATTCTATGCCTTTTATGTGCAGTGTATTGTCCTAGGCACCTGGGAAATAAAGGAAAACCAACATAATCCCTATCTACAAAGAGTTTGTGATTTATAAGACATGACTACAAACAAGTTTAATTATTCAGGATGGAGTATGATAAGTTTATCAAAGGTTAAATAAAAGAGAGGTAAGAAATTAAGGAGGGGAGATTACTTTCTAGGTGAAAGAATTAGACAAGGTTATATGGAGGTGTTACCTGAGCTGGGTCTTAAATATTTCAACAGGCAGAGAATTGGAGGAAATCCATTCCAGGCATGGGAGATAAAAGGAGATGGGAAAGGACAGGAAGAAATTAGGGCAAGTTAAGTAGTCTCCGTTCATGTGAATATAGAGGCTTGATTCAAAGGAGAATAGTGTAAAATATAGCTGGAAAAGCAGTCAGTCAGCAAACATTTATTAAGCTCTCAGTATGTGCCATAGCAGTGGCCATAGATGGAACTACAATGCCATCATTGTACTGGTGAGAGGGGGAAGATGGTGGAGGAAGTCTAGAGTGCAACTTGGAGAGGCATGAGATATGGCTGGCCTTGGCATGCTCCTTAAATGGAAATTCTGGGAAGAACCATCCAATCAGAGAGAGGAGTTGCAGGGACAGAGAGAACTTCCAATGTGTGAAGCAGATTGGAACCACCTTATCTAGGTCCTTGAATTGATCCACCAACAGGCATTTATTGAATGGAGGAATGAAAAACTTTGTCAATCAATGTCTCAGTCTTCACTAGCTGTAACTGCAGCACCAAAAGAAGCAGTTGCTATTCTGAATTTCCTGAATGTCGCATTCCAGGATGATGGCTTAGTCTGAGGACTGTTGTGGGAGCAGGCCCAGGGGATGCTGATATTCTCAGGACTCTTGGGCTTACCCACCTATCAGTGCCAGTTGGTCAGATCCTTGAGTTGGTGGTGGCAGGTGAGCTCCTCCTTCACAGTGATTGCTCCCCTCAATGATTGACTATTGGATCTGGGCTGGAAACAGGATCAATGGCCTAGAGCAGGGCATCTTAAACTTTGGGTTGCATCCCCATATGGGGTTGCAAAGAATTTGGCAGAAGTAAAAGGTTTCTGGATGTGCAATGGCCAAAAACTAATTAAAAAACAAACGCGTAATGAATCCAAGGTGTTTCTGGCTGAGGTTGCCCAAATTGCCTAATGAAACTTCACTGCAGCACTTTGTGGCTGTTCATACCCTTGGGTCACCTAACATCAACAAAAGCTGCTGAAAGGTGAAAAGGGGTCTCTAGTGGAAAAAGTTTCAGAAGCCCTGTCTAGAAGACAGTGTTATTTTCAAGCTCTAGAAGTCTTGCCTTGGGCTGTCTTCACTGGGCTGATTGGAGTTGGTGGTGGTGACTTGACTTGCCTGATAGCATGCAATGCTCTTGTGAGAGTGCCTTGCAGCTTTAGCCGGGCAGGCTTGCTTGCTCCATAATGGATTAGATAAAATAGATAACATAATGCTGCTTAGTAATAATAATAGATAAACAATGACAAGGATAGTGATTATGATAAGAACTTAGTATATTCCAGGTGCTATACTAAGCACTGAGGATACCAAGAAAACCAAAATTAGTCCCTGTTCATTCTTTGAATATCTACAATTACAATTTTATCCTTTAGGCGACAATAATAGTGATGATGATAATTAACATTTATATAACACTTACTACTTGTCAGGCACTGTGCTGAATACTTTACCTTTATTTCCTCATTTGATCTTTATAACAGTCCTGCGTAAGTGCTATCATTATCTCCATTTTTTTGATGAGGAAACTGAAGCTTCTTGAAGTGACTTGCCCAGGGTCACACAGCTAGGAAGTATCTGAAGCTGGATTTGAACTCAGGTCTACCTGACTACAAGTCAGGCACTCTATCCATTGTGCCACTTATCTGCCCATAATGGAAACCACTGAAAGTCTTTGAGTAGAAAAATAGCAATGCTGATATGTTAGACTATTTTATGAATGAATGAATGAAAAAGCACTGATTAAGTACCTACTCTATGCTATGCCCTGTGATAAGTGCCAGGGATACAATTACAAAAGCTTGACAGGTCCTGCTCTTAAGGAGCAGACATTTTTTTTGGGGGGGTCTTTTTGGAGAGGGGAAGGCAGGGCAATTGGGGTTAAGTGACTTGCTCAAGGTCACACAGCTAGTAAGTGTTAAGTGTCTAAGTCTGGATTTGAACTCAGTTCCTCCTGACTCCAGCGCTGGTACTTTACTCACTGCACCACCTAGCTGCCCCAAGGAACAGACATTCTAAAAGAAAGGGAGAACACATATAGGAGGGCAAGGTCCAATGATCTTTATGGCATGGCAACAAAGTGGACGGTAATACATTTTCTTTGATGTCATTTCCATTGTTGAAATCATATCAGTTTTTTATATTGAACTATTTAACACGGTCAAGGGCTTTGGTAGTTAGGACTTTCTTTCCTGGGTCTTTGGTAGTTGTAGCTCTGAAGGAGATAGGAGTTCCAGTAGTGCCCGCTAGATTTTCTGGGTTTGGTTGCCTCAGAGGTTGCTCTCTCTGGATTCTGACTGCAGGGACTGGATGGATGCAGGGCCTGTGGCCCTGGGTGCTTGCTGGGGGACTGCTATTTTTAGGGTCCTAGGACACAGGGTTTCTGGATGCCTGTGACTGGAGGGTCACAGGGGAGCTGGTGCTTAAGATTATAGCAGTGATTTGGTTCACATGGTACATGTCACCTCCCTTCTTTCCTTCCATGTGAAGCATTTATTGGAGAGGGTAGACTAATGGTAGGAATATCCATTAGAATCCTATTACAATAGCCCTCCTTAGAGTTAGCGTCAATGTAATTGAAGGAATAGACCTGAGATATTGCAGAGGTAGAGTCCTGGGGCTTAACAGCTAATTAGATATGGGATCAAAGTGAATAGAATGGAATGGAAAAACATTAATTTATTAAATACTTCCTAGGTGTTGGCGCTATGCCAAGTGCTGAAGATACAAATATAAGCAAGGAATATGGTCCTTTCTCTTAAGGAACTTACGTTCTGATGGGGTAAAGAACATATATAGGAAGCAGTAACCAGGGAGGAATATTTTGGTAGTGTTGAGTTGATCACTGTTCTAACTAAAGTTGGATGGTGATGGGTTAATGGGGTGTGGAAGAAAATGTTATGGCATGAAGTTGACTAGTCATTAAGTCTGTTAGATCAGGGCTCAAGTCCAGAGGAAAATATGACATGTTTTCTTTCTTTTTTTTTTTTTGCAATATAAAAAGTTTATCATGAACAAATATGATTAACAGAAATATGATAATAAGATGATGTTTCAATATTAGGGAAGGTTAGTATATAACTAATTCCATTGATAAGAAACCCCCCCAAAATCATATACTATCAATAAATGAAAAAAGGACCTTTTATGGTTAGGAGGACCATTTTGTCATTAACAAGGGGGAAGATGATGAGTTCAATTTGGGATATGTTGCGTTTGAATTCTATTGGAACATCCTGGTAGAGACCAGGCAATTAAAGATGAGGAATTGCTGCTTAGGGGAGAGGTCAGGCAGTTTTGAGAGTCTTCTGCAGTGTGGTAATAATTGAAACCATGGAAGAAGATAAGGTGAGAACATAAGGAGGAAGGGGTGGGTAGAACCTTTGAGGCTTACTTAGGGGTGTAGAAAGAAGAGGAGATGAAAGAATAATAATTAGGGATGAGCTAGTATGAAGGAGACAGTGTGACAAGATCCCTGGCTCTGGAGTCAGAGGACTGAGGTTCAAATACAGCCTCTGATACTACATCGAGCAAATCACCTAACTTTTTTGTGCCTCAGTTCCCTCACCTGTAAAACGAGAGAGTTGGACTAAATGGCTTCTGGTTTTCCTTCTCACTCCAGATTTCAGTGAAATGTTATGTAGTGCAAATTAAATATACTTTCTTCTAAATATCCTTCATCTTAATTTTTAAAATTATAGTAGAATTCAGCCTTTTAAAAAATGAAAATAGAAAAAAATTAGAAAAATCTCCAATTCATGTTCTTGAAGAGACCTTGTGAGCCTGATTGTCCAGCTGCCTGTTTTCCTGTAGGATTATGAAAACATTTCAGAGGTTGTAGTTCTTTGCAGCTTCCAAGCTCTGGTTTTCAAAAGACTCAGTACAATTGTGCGTGGGAGTGCTGTTCTCCTGAGCAGTTAGAAAAACTTAGCTGTGAGTGCCATCACTAAATGATTCTTCTCCCCCAGGATGGCCTTCATTCCTGCTTCAAGGAGAACAACAATGTAAAGCCAAGAGTGCTCGGTATGAAGCAGGGAATTAAATGGAATCTCTGTTCTATGGGTTTCCCTTCACAAATCCAAGGACTGAGAGAATGGGAGTGGAATGAATGGAAGAGGACATACACTCAAGTAGTTAAGTCCAAGGAGGGAGCTTTTCTTGGTCCCTACAAGGTCTCATAACCAGCTTTGAGTTTTGATCAAATGAATCCTATTAAATTGTGACCTCCTTGAGAGCTGGGGCTATTTTTGTCTTTCTCTGTATCCCCAGGCATAGCACAGTGCCTAGGCTCTTAATTCATGCTTGTTGACTTGGCATGACTTAAAAAGCATATGTGCCTTTAGAAGTCCTCCCCCACCCCCAAAGCCCCACATTATAATCAATGATCCTTGAGATCTTTGTATTGCCAGCACCTAGCACAATGTTGAACACATTGTAAGCACTTCATAAGTGCTTGTCAACTGACTTCTTAAATAAGCCAGGGATGACGCAAAGAAGGACCTCTAGATGGCAGTTGCTTGACACATGTTTGTTGAATCAAATCAGAATGTATTTATAGGATCAGAATCATAGGATTTAAAACTTGAGGGGAACTTTGAAGCTATTCAGTTCAAACCTCTCATTTTTTTTCTTGATGTACTTATTTAATTTTTTTTACTGATATTTTCAGTTCTTATACCACATTAATTTTGCAGTATAGCTCTTTCCCCTTTTAACCAATTTAACAGTCCTTTATAATGAAGAATAAAAAGGGAGGGAAAAAACTCCTACAGTTCAGTATAACTATTACATCATCAAAACTGGCAACGTATATACTATTCACACACATAGTGTCCCACCTCTACAAACAACTGAAGGAGAAGAATTTCCTCAACTTATCTCTCAAAAAGCCAAGCTTTTTGACAACCCTCTCATCTTACAGAGAAGGACGTCAGAGGGAAAGTGACTAGCTCAAAGTCATACAAATGGTAAGTGACAGAGCTGGAGTTTGAAAATCTTTGAAAATTCAGAACCAGCATACTGTCCACTGAGCACAGGGAATAATAACCTAACCAAATAGAACTCTTGTCCAAAAGACAGATCACCTTAGCATGTGTTTAAATGCACATAGAAAGTAAAATAGTAAATTATGAATATTGAGCATTTCTATTCTGTGGCATAAGGGAAAGATCATTGACTGTAGAGTCAGGATCTGTGTTCAAATTCTACCAGGTGACATTGAGCAAGTCACTAAATGTCTCTGTGTCCCAGTTTCTTCATCTGTAAAATGAGGAGGTTGGATTCTAGTTCTAAGTCTATGAGGTAGATAGAGGTTTGGACCTGGAGTCAGGAAGATCTGAGTTAAAATCTGGCCTCACACACAAACTAGCTGTGTGATCTTAGGTTAGTCACTTGACTTTGGTCTGTCTCAGTTTCCTTATCTTATAAAATGAGAATAATAATAGCATCTACCTGCAAAGCTTATTGTGAGGATAAAATGAGATAATATTTACCATGTTTTTTTGCAAACCTTAAAATACAATGTAAATGCTAGCTATTCTTATTATTAATTATTATCCATGATGCATGCAATCCTCATTGACTTAGAGTTACAATATTTCCCTGTGAAAGGCTGGGCTGGCAAAATTCCCTTTGAGGGTTTGGCTATTGCTTGGAGCATCTCCTCATTCAACACCATTCTGATCCCTAAGGAGGTTATTCCATGCCCAAACCCCAAGATATCATGTGAAGTTTCAGTGATCAAAACTTGTATTCCTTTGGGCAGAACCACTACATTTAAGGGTATGATTCCCTATGTGGACAGAGGGAGAGGAAGGAAGAAAGGAAGGAAGGAAGGAAGGAAGGAAGGAAGGAAGGAAGGAAGGAAGGAAGGAAGGAAGGAAAGAAGGAAGGAAGAAAGGAAAGAAGGAAGGAAAGAAGGAAGGAAAGAAGGAAGGAAGGAAGGAAGGAAGGAAGGAAAGAAGGAAAGAAGGAAAGAAGGAAGGAGTATTGCCTAACTGGAACTGGCCAGTTGGGTCCCCAGTGGGGCAGCTACTACTAATCACAGATTGTTTTTTTGTCATTTGTTCTTGAAGAGGACCAATGATATCAGGAGGGTGATATCTTGATTTGCAAGTGAATTGGATTTAAATGAGAAAGGGCTATGCAAAGTCATCAGCCTTACATCATCATCATCATCATCATCAACCACCCATGCCCAAGTTTTGCAAGTGAGAATACTTAAACAGTGAGATTTAAAACATTTTAGCAAGGCATTAATATACCACTGTGGTTTTACTGTTATTCACCGTCCTAAGGTTCTGGCTCTCTGACAGGCTAGTTTAAAAAGATTTTTATTCACTCCAAGAAGTGGAGTTGAACCTGATAGTTTATGAGACCTTTCAGGTGAGGCCACTTAATCCCATTATCAGTCACTTGGTTGTTTCTGGGGAGATGAGCTTGTGAACTATAGATATCAGAACTGGGCAGCAATAACTTTGCTGCTATGAAGTCAATTATAGGAATACAAAACTGGCAATCTCTTTTTTGCTCCATGAAGCCTCCTTATAAACGAAACTTTTGGTTTCTTGGTATTTCTCTAATGGATCAAATGTTCTCATGCTGAAGTATTAGTTTAGACTCTTTGGACAGGGGAAGGGGCTGATGTCATAATAGTGGATGACTGCTGCCATTACCTTGGGGCTCCTCAAAGACAAGATAGCTGGCTTATGAGACTGGCTTACTAAGTGAAATATTTCAGCAAACAGATTCTTTAAGCCCTTCTGGCTTATCTTTGTTCCCTAAAAAAAAGTATTTTGCCTTTTTTTTTTTACATCCCTTGCCTTTCTCAAACGTATCCTTTTTCTCTCTCCTTCCCAGTGAATCATCCTTTATAACAACAAAAAAGGAAACAAAATACAGATCAACAAAATTAACCAATGTATCCCCCTCCTCCTCACCCTATCTCTCCCCCATTAAAAAAGGAGAAAAACAAACCTCTCGTGGCAAATAGGAATCATTAAGTTAAACAAATTCCTACATTGTCCGTGTCTAAAAATGAACTGCTAAGTCCCAATTAATGTGAATAATGAATCCTCTAAAATGGTCCCATTATTTGAACTCATACTGTATGTTGTATATCTCATTCTGAATCACCATTCTTTCATGGCTCATATGATTCATCATTGTTCCCTGGCATTTTGATTACCAGGTCTTTGCATTGATCAGCAATCTTAAGTCTTTCATAATTGTCTTTCTTTACTCCTTTCTTGTATAAATTGTTCTCTTGGTTCTTCTTACTTTACTCTGTATCAGTTCATACAAATCTTCCCAGGTTTCACTGAAGTCATTCTAAGCATCATTTTACTATGGCATACTAATTCCATACATTAAAATACCATAATTTGCTCATCTATTTTCCAGTTGTTGAGTATCCCCTTAATTTCTAGTTCTTTGCTGCTACATCCTTTTTTGGGGAAGGAGAAAGATAATAATGATAATAACTAACAATTATTTAGCATTTACAATGTGCCCGGTGTTGTGCTGAGTGCTTTACAATTATTATCTCCTTTGATCCTTACAACAACCCCAGGAGTCAGGTGCTGTCATTCTTCTCATTTTTAAAATGAGGGAACAGAGGCAAACAGAGGTTAAGTGCTTTGTTCAAAATCTTACAGCTAGTAAATGTCTAATGCTGGATTTGAACTCAGATCTTCCTGATTTCCAGGCTAAGTGCTCTAACCCCTGTACCACTTGACTGCTTTTTTGCTTCAAGAACAAAGTGTTCAGCCTCCTTCAGAGGTGGAAGAGAGTTTATCTTTGCTTTTTCCCTCTTGCCAATCTGGACTTTCTACTTCACTGACAGACAAAAAGACCACTTGCTGGCTACTGCTTAGCCAACATAATCCCATGTCCTCTGATTCCATATTCATAATTCTTTTCGCTGTACCATAAAAAACTGTAATGCAGTGATTTGAATGACATGATAACATAGATAGGTTGCTTGATTTGGAGTTCAGATTTGCCTTAGCTGTGCAAACCTGAGTATATCATCAATCTATCAATCAAAAAGCAATTAGTGAGCATTAATTAAGTGTCCTATGATGCATCAGGCACTGTGCTAAGCACTAGAAACAAGAGGCCAAACACGGTTCCTGCCCTCAAGGAACTTATAATCGAATGGTAATCTCTCTGTGCCTAAGTTTCTTGGTCTGCAAAATGGGGATGGAGGATGGAGTTAATGACTTCTAAGTTCTTTCCAGGTCTATGATTGTATGCCTTGCCTATGGTTGTATAGCTAAGAAAGTGTCTGAAGCAGGATTAAAGGCTGATCTTTTCCTCTCCAAGTTCAGTGATCTAACTACACTGTAGTCCTCCCTTTCTCAGTGCTTTCTCAGTCTTTCTGGCTATTTACCTCTTTGGTTCTGTCTCCATCTCTGTCTTTTTCAGTCTCCCAAATTATTTCTGAATCCCTCAAGCCCTCTTATGTTCATGTGCACATAATGATGCTTTAATCTGTCACTGTTGGGTGTAAATAATGAGCAAATTTGAAAACAGTGTACTTTGAGACCTTATCAAGCATTATTTCTCCATAGAGAAATATAGTTGAAGCTGTGGGTGAGTGCATACATGGTGAAGATGCTTTAGTAACACCTAAAATAATCATTTATAAGTTAATATCTACAGACGTACCTTATCTCACTTGTAACAGAGCTCTTTTAAATGTACCATATGCTTGTATCTTTGTAAATGGCTATGTGGTGTGGGATCAGTTATGTTTCCATACAGGTAAGGAAGAAATCAGTTTACAACATTGAAGTGGAGTGTTAAGATAATTTTCAAAGGTTTGGGAGCAAAGAAAGAAAGAGCCAGTAGGTGTCAGCATTACCCAAATGGTGGGAATGGTGGTGACCTTTATATCTTCTACTTCAGGGGGAAAGGTATTATTGTTATGATTACTGAATGAATTACAGAAGAGTCATGGCTATGTGGGTGCCCATTTTTAGCAGATCAAGGACTGCTTTAAAATGGATGACATCTTGCTTTTCTATTCCTCATCCCACTTCCATCTCCAATTCTGTACAGTGTATTGTATTTAACATAACTACTACAGTGGGTTAGAATCTCTAATTCTTGGGGCATCTATGCATAATTTAGCAAGTGAACTAAATTTGGATTTTTTCTAAGGTGATATGACTACAAGGAACATATTATTTTAATATTAACTTTCTCTGGGGTGGTTTCCTAGCAAGTCTTATATATCTCATTCTTAGAATCATGGATTAGGAAGGTAAGAAGAACTCTTAGTTAGAATGTAGTCTAATCCCTTAATTTTATAAATGAGGGAAATGAAGCCCAGAGATGGAAAATGACTCACCAGAGTCAGGAAGTCATATATAGGGATAGGAGAACTGGGCCTAGAACTCAGGTTTCCTGATTTCCAGTACAGTGCTGTTATTATTTTTTTTCCTACCAATCTTTTTTTTTTTTTTGAAGATTTTTTTCTTCTAATTTTTCATTTCTCTGGAGTCCCAAAGGGTTTAGTTTCTTGGCAAGCTTGAATGTTAATTCTCTAATTCAGTTGGGGAATCTGGAGCTGTTGGTGACTGTCTTGATTTTAGGGACTGTCAGCTGTAGCCATTTCTTTACCCTCTGGGATTTGCTGGATCTGAAGATGGAGGCTGCAGACGGAGTCTAGCAGTTGGTTAAACCCTGGAAGTATTCTTGAGTGATTATCTTCAGGAAAATCCCCATAGCAACCTAGGAGAGTGCCTACCCTTAGTAAGATGATCAAGATGATTATGTTAGAGAGGGAAAGAAAATCATGGGGAACAGCTGGATTGAAGAAGGGTGATTATGCACATCAGCTACTGGAGTTGTTTTTCATTAGACAATGCAGACATTGTGGAGCTGGCTGTTTCCCTGTCTTGGTATAGTGGAAGCACAGAAATGAGATTCTTTAGATAAGGTTTAGCCTCAGCTCTGCCACTGGTTTTCTTGTTCTACCTTAGCCATGCCATTCCATCTTCTATCCTGCCTTTTGCATGGGCTATTCCCCATGTCTGGAATACTGTACAGTCTTTCCTTGTTATTTTTGGCAAAGATACTGGGGTAGTTTGCCATTTCCTTCTCTAACTTATTTTACAAATGAGGAAACCAAGGCAAATAGGGTTAAGTGATCAACCTAGGTCACAGAGCCGGTAAGTGTCTGAGGTTGGATTTGAACTCATGAAGATGAGTCCTCCTAATTCCAGGCCTGGGACTCTATCCACTGTGCCACCTGGATGCCCCTGCTTCAAAATTTAAATCAATCAATCAACATTTACTAAGTGCTCATATGCATCCCCTCTTGTATGATATCTTTCCTGAAACCCCCAACCACAAGTGTACCCCTTCTCAAGGAAATGATCACAATTATTTTGTGTTTATTTGTTTTTGTTGCTTTGTGTTACAGATTTTGTATATGCTAGGTTTAGTAGAGGCAAGAGCAGTGGTAGCAAACTCAAAGAGAGATGGGGGACACTAAACTGTACACAAGGATCCCTGGGGGGTTTACATATTTACTTAGAAAGTTACATATTCACATTATCTATATTTTGTTGCATTTTTCTTGCACTTGGGAATGTTGTGGGCTACATGAAGCCTGCTGGTGGCTATGTGTTTTGATGCTTCTGGTTTAGACCTCTGGATTTGGTGTCAGGGAGACCTCTGTTCAAATCTTGACTCACACTATGTGACCATAGACAAGTCACAGCCTCTTTCTGTCTCAGTTTCCTCACCTGTAAAATGGGAATTAATAGCATGTAGCTCATAGAGTTATTTTGAGGATTTAGATAAGATATGTAAATTGTACTGCAAAACTTAAAAGTTTTAATTATCATTAATTATTTTGTATATAATTTTATCTGCAGGGGCAGAAAATCTGTAGCTTTGAGGTCCCAAATGGTCCTCTCGGTCCTCATGTGCGGCCCTTTAACTGAATCCAAACTTCACAGAACAAATCCCCTAATAAAAGGATTTTTTCTGTAAAACTTGGATTCAATCAAAAGGCTGCACCCAAGGACCTAGAAGGCCACAGGGGGCCTCAGGTACCAGGTTCCTCAACCCTGGGTGTTTATGGCATTTCCCATTATAGAATATAAACTACTTGAGAACAGAGACTTTTTCAGCTTATGTTTTTGTATCCCCAGAGCCTAACAGTGCCTGGCATGTAGTAGGGGCTTAATAAATGCTTTTTGACAGATTGTATGACCTTGGACAAGTCACTTAACTCTTTTGGACCTCATCTGTAAATTGAAGTGGTTTCTTCATCTGTAAATTTAAGTGGTTGAGCCAGGTGATGTCTGCAATCCTTTCTACCTCTGGCATTCTATGAAAGTAGAAAACATTTGCTAAATACTTAAATGCCAAGGTTGCCTTAGACTGTTGAACTGAATACCAAGAAGGACTCTAGATCATTTGTCTTCTTCCTACTTAAATGTATGGAAAATAAAGGACATTCTTCTAGCCTTTCCTTCATTGTGTGTGAGATTATACTGAAGCAATCTCTGTACTGCAGTATCTCCTAGACTTTAAGACACTGGATAGAGGCTGATATCTGTTTTCAAGGCACTGTGTGCCCTAAACTTGATAGACGAAACTGTTATCTGCAAACACATGGGCAAATTAAAATACATTTACTTTAATGAACACTTTTCCTAGGACTCTGTCTCATAGTTCAGTAGAAAGAGCATTGGATTGAAACTCCAAGGTTCTGTGTTCAAATTCGTACTCTGTTAATTCTCTACCTATGTGACCTTGGGCAAGAGACAATCAACACAACACAACAAAATAGAATAGAATGTATTACAATACAATACAGCATACATTTATTAAGCACTATGTGCCAGGAACTTTGCAAAGATCTGGAGATATAAATAAGAAAAAAAAATGATCTCTTCCTTCAAGGAGCTTACAATGTAATGGGGTGTGTGTGGGGGAACAAAACACAAAAATAAGCTGAAAAATGGGGGGGTGGGGAGAAAGTACTCCACAGTAGGGCATGATGGTGGTTGTAAGAAATGAAGAGTTGGCTGGGCTCTGATCCCTATTTAAGTGAAGTCTTTGAAAGGAGTTTTTTCTTTCCCCCTTCAGTCCTCTAGTCAGAGGAGTAAAGGTTATGGTTATATGGATGAGGTATGAATAGCAAAGCTGATGCAATGGCATGATGAGTTTTCAGGTGATGAGTTTTTCTCAACTTTACCTTTCTGTCCTCAGTTTCTTTATTAGGGGTTTGGACTAGATGACCTCAGAGATCCCTCCCAACTCTAAATCCCTTGATACTCCTATGGAGTGAAGATTTCCACAAAATATATAGGGCAAATTCCTTTGGCTTGGGGGACCATTGGGCAGTTTCATAGTCCAGGAGGTCAATGTTGTCTTTCCTGACTTCTCAGAACATTGGGGCTTGGGGGGAAAGCTGTTTATAGGGGTTTCAGATCACATGTGGGAATGCCTTCTCTGGTTCTCTCCCCTCTCCACTCCCCCCCACCTCCCCAAGAGCTGGTCTTCACTACTTAAATACCAGTTTCCGTTAGAAAGTCTAAGTGCCTTGTTTCCTTTTGGATAGTCTAATTGCTCCCAATAGTCCCATGAGAAAGCTGATTTCTTCAGGTCTTTGCATATGCATCACAGAGAAGGAAAAAAAAACATGCCTAGTATAAGGAGAGAAGGTTGATCAGGGAGCTTTTGTCTGGGACATTTGAAAAACACTTCCTCCTCTATGTCTTAGGACAGGACCTTTGGAATATTGTTAAGAGAATAAAGGCAACTTCTGATTAGGTTTCAGGGACCCACCCTTTCTTGAGCTGAGGTCAGAGGCCTGAGAACTTAGAATCGACTTTCCTTATCCAAGAGATAGCAGCAACATCTCAATAGAGGTGGAATATCAAGAATTTCTGCATCAGCTTATGCATGCCAGAAACACACAAACACACACACATACATACACATACACCTACATATATATGCTTACTCATAGGGCCCAGGAGGAGAGTTCATGGATAACGTCCCTGTGGACAAAATGGATTCCCTAGGCAGCATAACCTTAGACTCTCCTAGCATTAAAGGGGGATTTCTTGGCAATGACAACTTTAGGGGTTCCCTCAAAAGTAGATCCCTTTCTTCTTCATTTCTCACTTGGCTGGACTTCTCTATTATATTCCTAGAAGATCACTTGAACCCTGGAACTCACTCTGGGAAGTACACTCTACCCTTGGGGCCCCTCCCTCTGATTAGAAAGAGGAGAGCTCCTTCCAGAACTTCCTTTTAAGTGGGTACGCAGGTCGACGTCTTTTTATTTCCCATGAGCGGCATTCCTTTGGATTTCGCTATCATGCCCATCCATGCTGGGCACCTCATTTCAGCTTCCTTTTGCGTATGGTCTGCCACTATTAGAATGTAAGCTCCTGGAGGAGAGGGACTGGCTTTTGCCTTTCCTTCTTTCCTCAGGCTATGAATGATGACTGGTACTTAGTAGGTGATTAATAAATGCTGATTGACTGACTAGCATTATAAACCATGTAATTTATAGAGCTTATAAGAGTCTCTTAGGCAATGTAATGATATAAAAAGAATACTGCACTCTGGGTCATGAAGAGTAGGGCTCTTGCCCTAACTTCATCTTCAACAATATGACCTTGGTTAAAGCTTCTAACTTCTCTATATCTTATTTCCCTCACTTAGAAAAAAAATGGGGGTAGGGGTGGAGGTGAAGGTGGAATAGATGACTTCTAAGGTCCCTTAAAGGCTAAATAACTTATAAAACTATGACTTAGACCACTTTGTATTCTTCTGCACTAGAGAAAAAAACCCACATCTAAACCACTTGTATGCTGAATCAATCAATCCTCAAGTTTTTATCAAGGGCTTACTGTGTGCCATTGACTGAGCATACAATAAATGAAACAATTCCCTCCCTCACAAGGACCATGTGTACACTCTAACTATTCTAACTGGAGATAATAAGCACCCATGTAAACATAAACACAATAGATCCCAATTGGAGAGGGAGAACACTAACAATTGAGGGGACCAAGAAAGGTTTTGTGTAGGAGGGGATTGAGCTGCTATTTGAAGGAAGAGAGTCATTCTATGAGGCAGAGGTGAGGAGAAAGTACATTCCAGAAATGGCTCCAGTTATCCTGGGTAGGTAGCTAGAGTTAGAACCAGTGATTAAAGTTCCAGGTATGGAGTCAGGAAGACCTGAGTTCAAATCTGACCTCAGACACTAGCTGTGTGACCTTGGGTAAGTCACTTAACTGTCCTTGCCTCAGTTTCCTCATCTGTAAAATGAGTTGAATAAGGAAATGACAAACCATTCCAGTATCTTTGCCAAGAAAATCCAAAATGGAGTAATAAAGAGTGGGACATGACTGAAAACAAGTGAACAACAACATCCTGGGCCCAATGCAAAAGTATGGAAAATAGAACTAGGAAATGCAGCTCTTTTTTTGAGGAAAAGAGAAAAGATCAGTTTGACTGTACCTCAGAAGGAATGGAGATAATGTTCAATGAGTTTGGAAGAATAGTTTGGGACTAGTTAATGAGGCAAGTTAATATTATGCTGAATTGTTTAATAACTAATATTACTCTGTAACCCATCTTATTTTCCATTTTGTCAAACCCCATTTCTCATTCTAGCTTACAAGACAGTCTCCCAGTCCAAAGTAAAGGCATGGTTGAATGATGTCATTACTCCTAGTCCAGGGTTTAAAATATGATCCTGATTTTATTTACAGGTAAACAAAGAACCAGCTTGGTCTTGGCCCTCCTAAGGGCATGACTCTCTGGTCTTTGCTTTTCCTCCTCCAAGTTAGAGGTGACTCAGTCTCCAAGGGGAGAGTGGGAGTGGAAGGTGGGAGGGGATCCTGATTGGAATAGTTCTGTTTTTGTACCCAAGATTACTAGAGGTAACTGAGTCTCATAAAGCAGTTAGTACACCTTAATTGTCAGAGAGGGACATGGTCAGCCATACCTGAACACCAGCCCACTTTTTCCAGCTGTGGCTAATTATAAGACTTTTTCTACTACCCTGTGGGGACATCCCTCAAGGGGGGGGGTCTCAATAAATATGTTTTTTTAGTCCCTGTTTTCAGGCATTATTAATAAACTGTTAACTTTCCCAGAAAACTTGCCTCAGTTTAATTTTTACCTGCCATATTTGTGAAGGTCTTTAAAAGCTGAACAACCACTCAACTAGCATGTATCAATCACCTACTATGTGCCAGGCACTGTGTTCATGCTAGGGATACAAAAAAGAAAAAAAAAACAGCCCTCAGAGGGTTAAAAAACAACAACCCCACTTCCTGTTCTTAAGGATCTCAAAGTCTAATGGAAGCTTATAATTGCTCCTAGAGGCAATAGGGAGCCATTGGAGTTTATTAAGTAAAGGGGTGATGTGGCCAGATCTGCACTTAAGAAAAATCACTTTGGCAGCTGATAGGTTGTAGTGGGGAGAGACTTAAGGTCAACAAAGATCAATCAGGAGACTATTGAAATAGTCTAGTTGTAGAGGTGGTCATATCCTGAACTAAGGTCATGGTTGGGTGAGTAGAGACAGGGGTCAGGAGGGAGGAATATTTTTGTGGTAGAAACTGCAAGATTTGATGAATGACAGCATACATGGGCTAAAGGAGACGGAGGAGTCAAGGATAATGCTGTGGTTATCATGGGGTGCTTGGACCCCAATTCTAAGATCACATTTCTTCCTAGCTTCAAAACACTATGCTTGACATTTTTCTCCCCACCCCAAGGACTATACCTAGCAATAACTCATGAGTAGGCCCCATCGAGACAAACTACTTTTCCCCACAATTACTTATGAGTGGGCCCCAGTAAAACAGTCTTTCTCCATCATAAGAACAAGCTGTCCTCTGAAGAAATTCTCTTCTAAAAAGAGGACTCTTTTGTAACCACAGAATCATCATGTATCGATTCCCAAAGTTATTGTATATAATCCAGAGGTCAAGCTATAGTCATCAACTCTCAAAGCTATCTTGCTACTGACATAACAGACCAAAAATTCACCCCTTAGAAACTCCTTCCCGTGTTTCTAGTAATGAATGATGCCTGTGACCCAGGTTGTAAGTCATCACCTAACCATTTTCCTATATAAGCTTTAGTGTCATTCTTGTTAAGTGTCAAGCTCCTTTAGGAGCTCTGCCCACCATATTGGCATTACAATAAACCTTTGCCACCTTGACTTAAAGAATGCTTGAGTCCATGAATGCATTCCAGACAACCTTCTCCTGTACTTCAGTCCTGGAGAGGTCCCTGAAGCCCTTAAGCCACATCAGTTACGAACTTGGAGTAGTGCCCTCCACAGAAATAGGGAATTTAGGAATTTAGGAAATGTGTTTCAGTGGATGACTAAAGGCATTTTTGACCAATAAATGTAAATAACATACTATTATATATACACACAAGTGTATATATACATGTGTACATATGAAATGTTTATATTCCTTCATCTACTAACTGCATATACACAGTTCTGGTCTGTGACCACAATGGTCATCCAACTCACTTAGTACTGAATAGTGACAGGCACATCTTCTGTTATTCTGGGGACATTGATGCTATATGGACATATTCTGTTGTGTTAGGCCATGACTAGGATTGTCCAGTAGACATTTCAGTCACTTCACATCTTGAGAAGAGTAGTTTGTAAGTAGTTGGGAAGAAGTGAGCTAGGTTAAGGGACAGGAAAACAACAAAAAAGGGGAAATCTATAGGAGTCAGGAGTAGTTTCTGGCCTTAATAATTCAAATGTTATTATACATGTAGTAACATTTGTTGATGGTTTTTATTGTTTACATTTTCCAATGCAAATGATCACTTCCCAAAACAACCCCACTCCCATCCAAGCCACTCTTGTCATAGTCAAAACAATAAAAACAATTAAGCAAAATTGAATGAATAAATGAAAAAGCATCTGTAGGGGGTGGCTAGGGGGTGCAGTGAATACAGAACCAGCCCTGGAGTCGGGAGGACCTGAATTCAAATCTGGCTTCAGACACTTAACACAAAACTAGCTGTGTGACCTTGGACAAGTCACTTAACCCCAATTGCCCTACCTCCCCCCCTCCAAAAAAAATCTTAAAAAAAAAAAGAAAAAGCATTTGTAGAGTCCTAAGGGTTGGGTCTGGGAATAGAAAAGCGAGACTGTCTCTGCTCTTAAGAAGGTCACATTTTTTGGGGCGGCTAGGTGGTGCAGTGAATAGAGCACCAGCCCTGCAGTCAGGAGGACCTGAGTGCTGAGTTCAAATCTGGCCTCAGACACTTAACACAAAAACTAGCTGTGTGACCTTGGGCAAGTCACTTAACTCCAATTGTCCTCCAAAAAAAAAGTTCACATTTTAACTGAAGGAGACAACAAATAATAGGACCTAAAAAGGACTAATACTAATAGCATATTATACATTATTCCCATATTCCCCCATCTCTCCTTCATACAGTAGAAAATGTGTTTTATCATTTATCTCTAGGCCTGAGACGGTCACAGCAAATAATCTGATTTTGGTTGCCAACTTTATGCTTTGAAGACCGCAATGACACAATACAAAGCATGTTTCTATTAGTTTCAATACAGTACTTAGGTAGCAAAGACATGAGAGAGAGAGAGAGAGAGGGAGAGAGAGAGAGAGAGAGAGAGAGAGAGAGAGAGAGAGAGAGAGAGAGAGAGAGAGAGAGAGAGAGAGAGAGAGAGAGAGAGTGAGAAAGTGTGTGTGTACGTGAGAGAGAGATACAGAGGCAGAGTGAGAGAGAGTTAAAGAGAGTATGAGAGAAATAAGGAGAATTAAAGACAGCAAGAGAAGGGGGGTGAGAAAGATAGAGTGTATATATGAGAGAGATAAAGAGAGACAGAGATAGAAAAAGGCAGGGAGGGGCAGCTGGGTAGCACAGTGAGTAAGAGCACCGGCTCCAGAGTTGTGATGACCTGGGATTGAATCTGGGCTCTGATACTTAGCACCACACCCAGAAATAACTGGCTGTGAAACCTTGAGCAAGTTACTTAACCTCGATTGCTTTAAAAAAAAAAAAAGAAAAAGGAAGGGAGACATGGGGTTCTGGAGAGTATCTTGCTCTTAATCAGATTTCTTACTGAAAGAATCTCTTTCAGAGAAGAAAGCAGATCATATTTGAAAATAAAAGAAATATATATTTAAGTATGTTGCCAAATTATAGAAAAACATGTGTTTGAGTCTTGGAAATTTTAATGAGAGCAATTGCCTTAAAGAAAATTGATTATCAGTGGGAGTTAATTGTTTCTAAGACTGGGAAATAATGTAACAGTATTACTGTAATTAAGGTTACAGTATACTCCAGTGGTTTTCAACCTTTTTTTTCCCTCACAGAACAATACTTCCCCCATCTGGGAGAAATCACAGCATGCTGGATGTTTAAATTGGAGACAAAGAAGGCCTCCTGGGCAGGAAGGAGCCTGGACTCATTTTCGGGGCCATGGCATTCCTCTGCTTCTCTTCTTCCTTTTTCACTCTTGTTTTACTTCTCCAGAACTCACAGAGGAGGATGTGTTTCCATAGTCAGAGGGGCTATTTTACCTTTGGGAAGAATTGGGTAGCCAACTGCATCTGGGAGAGGGGACTGAAGATTTCATGGCACACCTAGAGAAATTCACCCTCTTATCCAGTACAATCTATGTCCTGTAAATCTTACAGAGGGTGTCCATTCAATGTGCTGAGGACCTTCCTTTAAGTCTCTTGAAATTGTGTGGATGTCAAGGAATACTCAGGTTGTCTATCAGATATCCTTTGCTCCAGCCATGCAACTGATCCACCTTTTTTCCAATTAAATGTCTTTCTGATGATATCTTTTATACCTCTCTTGCTCAATTCCTTGTTGGTGATGTGTTACAATTTACTTATGTCAATCATGTGCATCTCAATTTCCTTTTGGGTAACCTCCAAATTCAATTCTTCAGAGTCTGTGGTACTCCATGGTCCTCAACTAGAAAGCATAACTGGAAGGATAATGGTGGATCTCATTTTAGCTTCAGAACAACTTTGTGTTCAGTACAATTTTACATGTCACTCCTGTCCCAAGATCCATTGGTATGGGATCATCTCCTTATTGGTGTTGGTGAATGTTCTGCCCCGTGTGAGGGTAACAGCTCTACCTTTCCTTTCACACAGGGTAAAGTATTCATCTGCACCAGTAAGGAGAGAGTCCCATACCAAAGAACCTTGGGCTAGAGATTGCATACAAATAAGGAAACTGAGGATCAGAGGCAGGAATTAACTTACCCAAGTTCACATAGCTAAGAAATTTTAGAACCAGGACGCATCCCAGTTCTTTTGACTTCAAATCCAATCTTCTTTCCACAACACCAGACTACCTTTCCAATGCTTTTTGTTTTTGGATCTTATTATTTTGTCTGTGAATAGAACTCCCAGTGAGGAAACTCCCTCTACCAATGAAAACTGGTACCTACTTTGCACTTTAGAGTCTTAGAGAGTTGCTTGGGGGTACTGAGAGATCAGAATCACAGAGCCAGAAGGTATCAGAAGCACCACTTGAATACAGGTCTTTCTGACTCAGAGGCCAACTCTCCATCACTGTCACTAAACCTTTTCCTATAATTTCACAAATGAGAATTCTTCCCAAGTTACCAGAATCTTGAATTCCAATCTGTTTTATAGAGGCTAAAAATATGTAATTGATTGAAGACAGACAGACAGTCAGAGAGGAGGGAGAGAGACACATGCACAGAGAAGGAGGGAGTGAGGCGGGGAGAAAGAGACAGAGACAGAGAGAGACAGAGACAGAGAGACAGAGAGGGAGAAGAAGGGGGAGACAGATTTGGCAAAGGTAGAGAGGGAAAGAGAGAGAGGGAGAGAGACAGACACACACATGCACAGAGAAGGGGGGACTGGAGGGGGGGAGAGAGAGAGAGAGAGACAGAGAGAGAGAGACAGAGAGAGAGAGAGACAGAGAGAC
>NW_027187351.1:6600494-6608422 GCF_028583685.1 Petaurus breviceps papuanus
AGAGAGACAGAGAGAGAGAGAGACAGAGAGAGACAGAGAGAGACAGAGAGAGAGACAGAGAGAGACAGAGAGAGAGACAGAGAGAGAGAGACAGAGAGACAGAGACAGAGAGACAGAGACAGAGACAGACAGGCAGACAGAGAGGGAGAAGAAGTGGGGAGACAGATTTGGCAGATGTAGAGAGGGAGAGTGATAGACAGAGAAAGAGACAGAGACACACACAAACAGAGAAAGAGGAAGAGAGAGGTCCTCTTAGGTGCCTTCAAATTGCTTGTATGCATATTTCCCCTTGTCGGACATTATGTTTTCCTCTAACATCTCATAAACTGAATTTATTGTATTAGTATTTGAATGAATGATTTTGCCAGAGTGCCTTGGCACAGTGCTCCTTTGGTTTGTCTGCACTGTAAATTCAGAGGACATTTCATTACAGCTGGTGCTGACTGTAGTAAATTCCACAATTTTTTCTTTCTTTTGCATCTCTCCCTTGACCCTTACGAGGGTTTGATTTCTCTCTCCACCATTTTTCTGCTGCTTTTAGGTGGCACTATGGATAGAATGATGCACTTGGAGTCAGGGAAAAACGAGTTTGAATCCTGTCTCAGAAAACTAACTTTGTAAAGTCTGTGCAAGTCATTTAACTTCTGTCTGCCTCAGTTTCCTCATCTGTAAAGTGAAGATGATAATAATGGCAACTACTTCCCAAGGTTCTTGTGGGGATCAAATGAGGTAATATTTATAAAGTGCTTTTTCAAACCTTAAAGTTCTATGGAAGCACAAACTATTATGGCTATTATTATTAATAGTTTCAGTTCTCTGTTCTTTCCATTTGTCCATCCATTTATTTTCTGCCTGCCTTTAGTCCCTGTATCCTTTGGAAGAGCTTTTAAAATAATTTTCTTTATTTGCTCATGGCCCTCTAATAGTTTTTTGCCAGATCCTTTACCCTTACTCTGCTCCCCCCTTTCTCCTCCCCAGCCTAGTACTTCAGTTAGGGATCTTTTTTCTATTTAATTCTATACCACATTTCAACTACCCCCCCCCTTTTTTTTTACTTAGTTCATGCATTAGTGTTCATTTTCTCTTCCTCACACGGTAGTGAATTAAAAAGAAAAACTTTTTTTTATCTGTTCCCTCAAATACAGGCTAATGGTCCTTCTAAACAACATGGGGATAATCAGGACAATGTGTAGAAGGGTTTCGACTTGTTCTCATATACTTATTTCTATCCTGAGTGTCACTGCTTAGGATTTTGAAAGGCCCATTGAGAATGTTCTCATTTTGAGATAAAACTTCAATTAGGTCTCAGTCTTTTTCACAAGATGTCTTACGCAGACGTTCTGAGTCTTTATTAAGAAACTGCAAAGGAGCCCCAATTCTGTTCTATACTGGAGATGTTCTTTAGGAGATATTTTTTTCAGGTGTTTATGGTTCTCTCCATGACAGCTAAGTATTGAAAGTATGTACAGGATGTCACATGTGAGCAAAAAGCAGTAATAACCTTTAAAAAATGTCTAATGGAAGGAAACACTCATTTATTGTGTACTAGTTTAACAAACATAATTTTATTTGATCCTTGTAATCATTTGAGAGGTAGGTTATATTATTTATCACCGTTTTACAGTTGGGGAAACTGAGTCAGACAGGTTAAATGTCCTGCTTGGCATCACACAACTAGTTAGGAGCCTGAATTCCGCTCTTCTTGACCCTAGGGTCAGCACCCTATGTACTGCACCACCTTCTCGTTGTTCAGTCCCTTCAGTCACCTCTGACTCTTTGTGACCCCATTTGGAATTTTCTTGGCAAAGATACGGGAGTGGTTTGACATTTCCTTCTCCAGCTCATTTTACAGATGTGCCACCTAGCTATTCTTTATCCTTTTTTTTTTTTACATTGTTACTTTCCAAGCTTTCCATCCACCTCTCCTCAATAGAATCCCCCCTTTCCTTGAAATAGGCATTGGGGTGGCTAGCTGGTGCAGTGAATAGAGCACCGGCCCTGGAGTCAGGAGGACCTGGGTTTGGGTCTGGCCTCAGACACTTAACACAAAAACCAGCCATGTGACCTTGGGCAAGTCACTTAACCCCAATTGCCCTCCAAAAAAGAAAAAAAAAGAAATAGGCATAGTCAAATAAAACAAATTTACACTTTGATTATCCCTGAATATGCATGCATTATTCTGTCCCATTTATGTATCACTTCTCTTAAGAAGTTAAGAGATGGGAGGCAAAATAGTAACATTCTCAGAAAAATTTTCAACTCCTGGAAACCTTCGCATAAAGGTGGCATAATGGATAGGGCTTGGAGAAAGACCAAGGTCCAAGCCTCATATCTGATGATTACTTGCTTAGTGGCCTTGGGTAAATCAGTTAATCCCTCTGAGCCTCTTATAATGATGTAAGATTTCTTTACTAAGTCACTGATGGGTTGAGATTTGTACTGGTTGAGGGAGTTCCCATACTGGAGTAATCCTTCATAATCTGTGATTTGAGACTTAAAGGAAGAAATGAGAATAATTCTTTGGAAATGGATATATTTTATTGGATAACTCAAACCTTCTTCTTGTTTTTCAGTGGAGTCCAAATGCTTAAAAAGCCACGATTGTACTTTTCTTTTTCTTTTCTCTAGGTTGGTGAGATACCTTGTTTCATTAACCTTTTATTTGACCAATTCTGCTTGTCAAAATTTTATTTCCCCAAGGAATACATAATTTTTTAAGAAATGATTAGGTATAGGGCGCTTAGGTATTATGTTCTGAGTTCAAATCCAACCTCAGACACTTAACACTTACTAGCCATGTGACCTAGGGCAAGTCACTTAACCCCAATTACCCTGCCTTACCTCCCCCCCCAAAAAAAAAGCAAAAAAAATGATTTATTCTATATGTGTACACAAACTTAAAGACAATACTAGAAGGCAATCAGATTTTTGAGAATATACCATATACAGGTAGGTGAAGTAGACAGAGCACTGGACTTGGAGCAAGAAGACTTATCTTCATGAGTTCATACCTGACCTCAGACACTTATTAGCTGTGTAACCCTGTGTAAGTCTTATACCTGTTTGCCTTAATTTCCTCATCTGTAAAATGAGCTGGAGAAGGAAATGGCAACCACTCCAATATCTTGCCAAGAAAACTCCAAAATGGGGTTTCAGAGAGTCAGACACAACTGAAATGATTGAACAATGACAACAACAAAATCATGTGTAAGATTCTGTATATATATAGTAGCAAAAATGGAGTGGGGGTATATTCATAGGATAAAAGTTGGAAGGGATCTTAGAGGTCATTTAATTGGTTCAACTCTCATTTTATAGATGTTGAGGCTGAAGCCCAAGCTCAGAGTGATTAAATTATTGTCATAAGGCAGTAAGAGGGAGATTCAAGATTTGAACTTGAGCCTTCTGACTCTAAATCCAGCTTTTTTTCCACTGTACCATTCTATCTCTGTCTTTTGTTCCATAATTAGAAATAAAAGCCCTGGAAATACTTGGTTTTTGATTTTTTTTTTAAATCGGGGGGAAGGCAGGGCAATTGGGGTTACGTGACTTTCCCAAGGTCATAAGGCTAGTAAGTGTTAAGTATCTGAGGTCGGATTTGAACTCAGGTCCTCCTGACTCCAGAGCTGGTACTCTATTGACTGTGCCACCTAACTGCCCCCAATACAAATATTGGGAGAATTAACAGTAGTTTGAATGAATTTTCATCAAATTATGTGTGATTTTAGCTACTGGGGTGCTATTGACCAATGCCTGACTCTATTTATACTAGGAACTGGTAAGGTTAGTTAAATGTTCACTTGCTATCTTCTACACACACCATAATAGTAAAGGTCAATCTGGAGTCATGACCAAACTCTTGCTGGCTATCAGAGAGCTGTCTGCTTTTCTTGTTTTTACTTAGTTGCTTCACTGGTGACAATGCTTATCTTATTAGTCTATTTTTTTTCTTCCAATGTTTATATTTAGCCAATCATATCTTGGCTCTAGTTTCCATTCAACCAGAAGAACTCTTCCCCTTTATTTCTTTCTTAAATGTGTTTATTAATTACTCCAGCCTACATGCATATTGGAGGCAGCAACTTGGTGCAGTAGATAGAGTCCCAGGTCTGAAATCAGTAAGACTTATCTTCATGAGTTCAAACCTGGTCTCAGATGCTTCCTAGTTGTGTGACCCTGGGCAAGTCACTTAATCTTTTTTGCTTTAGTTTCCTTATCCATAAAATTAGCTGAAGAAGCAAATGGCAAACCACTTCAATATCTTTGCCAAGAAACCTCAAATGGGGTCATGAAGAGCTGGATACAATTAAAATAACTGAACAGCAACACATGCATACTTAGATGAATATTTGGCCAAAGTAATAAAAGCATCTCAAAACAGGATTATCAGTCAAGTAAGGGTTAGTCAGTCTCTCATATCCTTGCTCATGTGGCCACATTGTTATCTTCCAGAGTCGGGTCACTTTGTTCTCCATCCAACCCCAAGAATGAAAAAGGAATCTGGGGTGAGAGATACAAATGTGTTCAGAAGATACAGAATGCACAGGGAAGCAATCTTTTTCAATTTTTGCTCAGTCAACCAGTTACTTGATCAGTCAAAAAGTATTGTTGAGAGTTTCCTCTGCACTAAGCACTAGACACTGTGCTAAGCTCTAGACCTGTCCAAAATTGCTACTATTTCCTAATCTGAAACTCCATTCGACTTCAGTGTAAACTCACAATGTCTCAAGTGGAAATAAGTGTGTTTTCAGCTTCTCTAATAGAGCTCCAGCTAGACCGTCATAAGTCTAACATTCACAGTGTAAGAGAATCTTTCTGTGCTTGGTCACCTAAATTATGTTCTTTACTCCATCATCTTCAAAAC
This sequence comes from Petaurus breviceps papuanus, assembly GCF_028583685.1. NCBI lineage: Eukaryota > Metazoa > Chordata > Mammalia > Diprotodontia > Petauridae > Petaurus > Petaurus breviceps. Next base: position 6,605,359 of record NW_027187351.1, read on the forward strand.
CCCATGGTATGTCCCAGGCCCATGTCTGAAGTCAGTGGGTACAGTCCCTATTTAAATCTTGACAGGTAAACTTGTCAGTGCTGGTAAGGGTCATCTGTTACATGATTCAATCAAATCCTTCCCTGGTTTTATAGTGTAAGAGTGATAGAAAAGAAGACCATTTGGAGATCCTGAAAGGGAATGGAAAGGGGTGCCACTGAGGGAGGTAAAGGAGGAGAAAAAGAAGACTGATGGGCATCATGGTGTAATGGAAAGAACATTGGATTTGAAATCAGAGGGCCTACATTAAAATCCTGACTCTGCCACTTATTACCTATATAATCTTAGGCAAATCATTTTACTCCTTTGAGTCTCAGTTTCTCCATTTGTAAAATGAAATGGTGGAGTTTGAACTAAATGGCTAAGAACTCTTTTAGCTCCAAATCTGTGTTCCATAGCTGACAAACTTCAAAGATTTCCCATTTTACCTAGGTTAGCCTCATTTATCTTCATCTGTTTTCAAATGCAGATGAATAAAAAGAAAACTGTATTCTTCAGCTGGCCAAGAGACATTAAATAATGTAGGGACCAGAGGCAGAGTAAGGCTTGACCTCAACAACCTAGGTAAGCAGTCATGGCAGCAGGGGGTCACGAAACTTTTATGATAATTTCAATTTTATTCCTCAAAAAGTAGAGGAAATGATTTGAGAAACTGCTATTCTAGAACTGATTATAACCAACAAGTGAAACTAGTTGACAAAGAAACAATAGGAAATTTGTGACCAAATGACCCATCACAGTTGGATTTTAAAAAAATATTTATTTATTTATTTTAAACATTCTTTTCTTCTAATATTTGAATTACAAATTCTCTCTCACTCAAACCACTCCACTATCTACTGAGAAGGCAAGCAAAATGATATCAATTATGCATGTGGAATCCTAAAAAACATTTCCATATTAGTCATATTGCAAAGAAAAAGACAAAAAAATAGAGAAAGCAAGAAAATTATACTTCAATTTGCACTCAAAGTTCATCATTTCTCTCTGGAGATGAATAGCATTTTTTTTCATCATGAGTCTTTTGGAATTGTCTTGGATTGTTGTATTAATCAGAGTGTCCAAGTCTTTCACAGTTGATCATCATTACAACATTACTGTTACTGTGCACAGTGATCTCCTGGTTCTTTTCATTTCATACGGCAAGACTTTATAGAGGTTTTGGCATTTTCCCCCATAATTTCTTTTAACATAATAGTACTACATTGCAATCATATACCACTGATTGTTCAGTCATTTTTCAATTAATGAGTATCCCCTTGTTTTCTAATTCTTTGCTACCACAAAAAAGTTGCTATAAATATATTTTTTAAGCAATTGGGGTTAAGTAACTTGCTCAAGGTTACACGGTGCCATAAATATTTTTGTACATTATAAGTCCTTTTCCTTTTTCCTTTGATTTTTTTGCTATGTCAAAGTATGCTCAGTTTTATAACCCATTGGCCAAATTGCTCTCCAAAATAGTTCGATCAGTTCACAACTCTGACAATAGTTCATTGATGTAGCTCTTTTTCCTCATCCCCTCCAGCATTTGTCACTTGTGATGGGGACCATTGGTCCTCTTTGAGAATGAAGGGTAAACAACAATGTCATTTCTGATAGGTGTCAGGTGGGACTTCAGAGTTGGTTTAATTTGCCTTTCTCTAATCACCAGTGATTTAGAGCATTTTTGTATTACTATTGGTAGCTTTGATTTCTTCTTCTGAGAACTGCCTGTTCATATCCTTTGACCATTTACCAATTGGAAAATGGCTTTTATTTCTATAAATTTGACTCAATTCCCAAAATATTTGAGATATCAGATAATATCAGAGAAACTTGCTGTAAAAATTTTTGATATTACTTCATTGTCTATGAGACCCTTAATCAAAAAGCAGTTTCTCTCATCTATTTTAATTAGGTCTGTTTTTCTTTTGCTTTGTCTGAGATCATGATTGCTCTCCTTGCCAATTTTACTTCAGCTGAAGCATAATAGATTTTTCTCTAGACCTTTATTTTAATTCTAAGGGTGTCATTTGGGTTCAAGTGTATCCTTGTAAACAACATATTGTTGGATTCTGATTTCTAATCCATTCTGCTATTGGTTTTAGGGGTAAACAAATCTCATTTACATCCACAGTTATAATTACTGTGCACTTCCCTTCATCCTATTTTCTTCTGTTCATCTTTCTCTCTCTTTTTTCCTTGTCCTTCCCCAAAAGTCTGTTTTGCTTCTGACTACTGCCTCCCTAATCTACCCTCCCCTTTATCATTTCTTCTCCCACATCTCTTTTTCCCTTCCCCTCCTATTTCCCCATTAAGATAAGTTTCTATACCCAACTGAGTATGTATATATATTCTTCCCTCTTTGATCCAATAATATGAGTGAGTTTCAAGCATTGCACCCCCTACTTCATGCCTTAACTATAAAACCTCTTGTTCATATGCCTTATTTAAATATGAATATTTCCCTATTCTACCTCTCCCTTTCCCCTTCTCTCATTACACCCCTCTTTCCCAGCCCTTCATTTTATTTTAATTTTTGGATAGCATTCCAACATAATTGACTTAATCCATGCCCCCTCTCTATTTAAACTCTTTCTAATTCCCTAATAATGATGAAGTTTTGGGAGTTACATGTATCATCTTCCCATATAGGAATGTAAACATTTTAACTTTATTAAGTCCTTATGGTTACTTTTTCTTATTTACCTTTTTATGCTGTGTTGGAATGTCAATTTTCTATACATTTCTGGTCTTTTTTGTCAGAAATGTTTAAAAGTCCTCTATTTCAATAAATATCCATTTCTCCTCTGAAGGATTATACCCAGTTTTTCTGTATATTATTCTTGATTGTAATCCTAGCTCCTTTGCTTTCTAGAATGTCATATCCTAATCCCTCTGTTCCTTTAATGTGGAAGTTGCAAAATCTTGTGTGATCTTGACTGTAGTTCCATAATATTTGAATTTTTTTTCTAACTGCTTGCAATATATACGTGTGTGTGTGTGTGTGTGTGTGTGTGTGTGTGTGTGTGTGTGTGTGTGT
>NW_027187351.1:6608432-6625954 GCF_028583685.1 Petaurus breviceps papuanus
TGTGTGTGTGTGTGTGTGTGTGTGTGTGTGTGTGTGTGTGTGTGTGTATCCAGGAGCTCTGGACTATAAAATTCCTGGGAGTTTTCATTTTGGGATTTCTTTTAGGAGGTGACTGGTAAATTCTTTCAATTTCCATTATTACCCTCTGGATCTAAGATATCAAAGCAATATTCCTTAATAATTTCTTAAAATATGTTGTCTTGGCTCATTTTGGAATCATGTTTTCAGACAATCCAATAATTCTTAAATTATCTCTTCTTGATCTATTTTCCAGGTTAGTTGTTTTTCCTATGATATAGTTCACATTTTCTTCCATTTTTTCATTCTTTTGACTTTGTTTTATTGTTTCATGATGTCTCATAGAGTCATTAGCTTCCACTTGCTCAGTTCTAATTTTTAAGGAATTATTTTCTTCAATGAGCTTTTGTGTTTTTTCTATTTGGCCCCCTTTCTTTCTTTCTTTCTTTCTTTCTTTCTTTCTTTCTTTCTTTCTTTCTTTCTTTCTTTCTTCTTCTTCTCCTTCTTCTTCTTCTCCTTCTCTTCCTCCTCCTCCTCCTCCTCCTCCTCCTCCTCCAGTTCTGCTTTTTAAGGAGTTCTTTTCCTTAATAAATTTTTGTGCCTCTTTTTTTACCATTAGGCAATTCTGTTTTTAAGGTGTTATTTTCTTCAATATTTTTTTGCCCCTTTTACAAAGCTATTAATTCCTTTTCATGATTTTCTTACATCACTCTAATTTTTTTCCCTAATTTTTACTTTACCATTTTTATGTCTTTCTTTAACTCTTCCAGGAATTCTTGTTGGACTTAGGTCCAATTAGCATTTTCTTTGAGGCTTTGTTTCTAGCTGTTTTCACATTATTGTCTTCTGAGTTTACATCTTGATCTTCTCCATCACTATAGTAGCTTTTTATTGTCAAGTTCTTTTTTTGTTGTTCACTCATTTTTCTTGCCTATTTCTTGACTTTAAATTTTATGTTAAAGATGGGTTTTACTCATCTAGGGGTGAGGAGGCACTGTTCCAAGCTTCAGGCTTTTCATGCTGCTTTTAGAGCTAATTTTGGGGGTCTATAAGTTTTTGGTGCTTCCAAGGTGGTGTTATCCTGGGAGGGGTGTGGTCACTGCTCTCCTTGTCTGTGTTGTAACCCTTATTCAGTAAGAGTCCTTGCTCCCTTGAAGTTGCCAGTGTCAGTGCTCCTCTTGGCCTTGGAACTGGTACCAGGACCCCTGCTCTCTTGTGCCCAGAACACAAGCACTCCCCTACACTCTGGAACTATGACCCAGAATTGCTTATGGGCAATAGAATTGTCAATCAGCGCCAGTTGCATTCAGTGTGAGCAAAGAGTCCCCTGTAATCCTTTTCTGACCAGTTGTCCAACACTCTTACCATCTCTGGGCTGAGAGCTCCTGAAGCTGCTGTCACAGCTGCCTCCAAGGCCCACTGCTGGTGTTGCAGCTGCTCTCACTCCAAGCTGGCACCTATCCCAGTATCACAGAGCTTTCCTGCCAACCTCCTAAGTTGTTTTAGGCTAGAAAAGTGTCTCACTCTGACCTACTGTTGACTCTGCTACTCCAAAAATTGATTTGAGGAGTTATTTTAAAGTTATTTGGAGGGAAATGTTGGGAGAGTTAGGCTGGACTATTGCCTGTGCTCCCCTGCAGAGTTCTTGATAGAGGAAAGAAAAGCAAGGCATAATCTAGCATGCCCTTTAAATTTTGGGGAAATAGATTTCAGAGTGTTTAGGGTAAAGATGTGAAAGGATTTTACAGCCTAAAATTCTCTAGAAAGATAAGTAATCTCAAGAAAGATCAAAAGCTTCTTTCCATTCAAGAATGGAAGACATAGAGAGGTGATTTCAATTAGAAGAAAAAGGGAAACTATGTAAAAAGACTCATGTGGTTCCAGAGGGAACTTGGGTAGATTACAAATCCTTGGATTGTAGAAAAATGTGTACAGAAGATGGAAGAAAAGACAAGTGTCTGCAGATAAACAGAAAAGAGGAACGTGACCCCATAAAAATAGTGCTAGGGACAATTAAGCCCAGAATGAGCTGAAGGTGGCAATACCTGCTCCGGATAGTCAAACTCACTTATTTAGCCATGTCTTGGGGCATGAGGGAGACCAAAGGAGAATAGGACTGCTGCCTGGGGTGGATAGGATGTTGATGATGGATGACAGAGAAGAGGCAGAATTACTTGAATGTTATTCTGTTCCTATTTTCTTCTACAAGATGAATGACCTCTGGACTGGGAAGGCTAGATCAAAAGGTTATCAGAGATTTAAACCCCCCCCCCCCCATAACTGTGGAGTTAATAAGAGAAAACCTACCTGTCCTTAAGGATTGCAAATCAAGAAATAGCAAATTATATTCTAGAATACTGAAAGAACTATCATATATGATTGCTGGATTGTTGTCAGTGATTGTTAAAAGACCATCCGGAATGGCAGAAGAACTATAGAGTTTAAGAGACCAAATGTCTCTGTTTTCCAAAAAAAGAAAGAAAGCAGAGACTGCAATCTCTGCAGAGATTTTGACTTTTCCTGGCAAAAATCTAGCAATGTTATCAAAAGAATATTTTGCAAGCATTTAGAAAGGTGTCACTATTGTCATTACCAACTCCCTACCAACAGGTGCTAACTCATTTGGTCCTTGAAGCTTTTAGGGGCTATGAAGGAAAGAACTAGTAGGGCTTCATGACGAACAGGTTAACAGTGTATGCCACAATGACCTCATTCTCCCTTGTGATAGAGAAGAAAAAAACTTAGGGGGCACCGGGGGCATGATCACTGTGGTTAACTATTTCAAGGATTGTCTTGTAGAGGAAGGATTAGGCTTATCTGGCTTCTTCCCAAAGGCAAAACAAACAAACCCAAAACAAAACTAGGAGCTATGGTCAAGTTGCAAGAAATAAATTTTAGGTTTGATGAAAGGGAAAAAGAAAAATAACTTCCTAACAATCTGAGTCATCCCAAAGTGGAATGCAGTTCCTCCTGAGGTACCTGGGTTCTCAGAGGTTTTTTAGAGCTTTGATCATCACTTGTCAGGTGTGTTTTATAGGGGATTCTTGTTCAATCGGTCTATCAGCAAGCATTTAAGTATTTATGAAGCACCTATTATGTCATGCGCTGTACTAAGCCCTTAGGATACAGATACAAATAATGAAACAATCCCTACCCTTGAGGAATTTATGTTCTAATAGTGGAGATTTTTACATAAACACACATACATACTCACATATGGACATCAGTATACATGTATATACATGTTTGTATATGTATGCATGCATATACTTAGAACATAAGTGTATACTCATGTACATATATGTGTATATATGTGTGAATACATATAGATATACTTATAAACTTATATATACATATATATGTGTATGTATATATGTATGTGTATACATGATAAATAAGAAAAGAATAACTATGAATATGTATAAAGCCGTTAAATACAAATCAGGAAAAGCATCATCTGGAAGGTGGTGTTTGAGGTTTTTTTTTTTTTTTTGAAGGAAAAGAGGGATTTTATGAGGTAAAAGTCAAGAGGGAGATGGAATACTATTTATAAGGAACAAAGGAAGGCCAGTTTGGCTGGATTGGAGAGGACAAGGGTCGAGGTAATGTACAATGTGACAGGAAAGAAAAGTTGGGGCTGGATTGGTGAAGGGATTTAAAAGCCAAACAGGACTTGGCATTTTATCCTAGGAGGCAATCGAGAGCCCCTGTGTAATGTTGTTGGGGGGGGGAGGGGCACTACCTGATCAGATTTGCTGCTAAGGAGCATCACTCTAATAGCAGTGTGGAGGATGATCTGGAGTGGGGAGAGATGATTCCAGGAGACCAATTAGGAGACCAGTTAGACCAGCTGTCCTGACTTGGATTGGACTAGATGAAATTCTTCCCAGTCCTGAAATTGTGACTTCTGACTGCCATCATGAAAGACTTCACTGGTGTATAGGAAAGAATACTCTATTTGAATTCATGGGATTATAGGATCACAGTTTATATAGAGAGTTGGTAATTTCAAACCCTGCATTATGTCTTCCCTGTATGGCCTTGGGTAAGGTTCTTTACCTGTCTCTGGTCTTGAGTTTCCTTAACCATAAAAGGAAGCAGTTAGATTGAATGGCTTCTAAGTTCTCATCCTGCTCCAGAGCATGTGATCTTTTTTTTTGCTTTTTGGAGGGCAATTGGGGTTGTGATTTGCCCAAGGTCACATGGCTAGTTTTTTTTTTTTTTTGGTGTGTGTTAAGTGTCTGAGGCTGGATCTGAACCCAGGTCCTCCTGACTCCAGGGCCGGTGCTATATTCACTGCACTACCTAGCCGCCCTGAGAGTATGTGATCTTTATGCATAAAATCTTAGTGAATCAAATTATGAAAGTGTTAAAGTTGGTGTATGACGGCCACTTTCTGAATGAAACCTTATGGTTTCTATTTGTTTTTTTTTTCTTTCAGTTTTGAAATTACATCAACTTGGGCATTTAGGACAACAAATTTTTCATCTCAAGTAGAATCTTTGGCAATACACAGTAATCAGAGTAGCTAAACTCAGACGCTTGTTGGCAGGAATTTGAAAATCTGCCCTCTGGCTTCTTTTGCTTCTCATCTGTATTTGATAACATAAAATTAACAAGAATTTCACATAGATGAAGTCTGCCTACTGAATGATGCTTGCAAATAACACATTCATCAATTAGCCTTTGGGTATTCTGATTAAACCATTTTTGCAAGTGATTTCGCTTTAGCATCAGTTGAAGAGCATAGTTAGGAGAAAAAAAAATGGTTTTGGCACAGGACATCCTTATGTCCTTCCATTTAACAGAACAAAAAGTAATATCAATTTCAATGTGGCCCTTTTCCTATTCAGGTAATCTTTTTCTCCTGCAACCTTTAAGGTCATATGAAACATAAAGTAATAGGAATTGTCATAGAGAATTACTGTTCCAATTTCAAACAAGGCCAAACAATGACTTCATCCTTTTATTGATGCTCTACCAGAGCTAATTGCACAACTTTTCCTTCTCCAGTCTGCTGTTTAAATCTTTTGTCTTGATCTCAACGTTCATATTTAAGTCACACCTTTTTAATTGCATCAGTTCTATTATTCACATGCATTATGTTTTCTCCTATCATTCAAATAATTTTTTCTCTTTCTGTATTTTTTGTTTAAAAAAATTGCACATATATATATGTATATATATATATATTGTTAACAACCTTTAATATTCTCCCCTAGATACCTCGAATCATCCTAACTCACCCTTCTACTTCAGATGAGGACACTGACCTATTGTCTCCGGACCCAGATGACTTCAGGATGGAAGACTTCACTATTGATGGTGTCCCCCTCCATTTGGACTGTCTGAATAATACTCCTCATCCTCCCTGATAAAATGATCCCAGTGAGGAGCTTGCTTTTCGTTGTTAGACTTTGGCTAACACTGAACCACAATGCCTTATACATAATTTATCAAGTTTCCACGAGTGTCGACTTTTAATTGGAACAAACAAAACTCATTACTGTTCAATTCAACTCGCCTTCACAGTAATAAAGATGATTCCTTTGGGTTTCTGTGCACTTGGAAAAGTAATGATTTGAATCAAGGGACATCCATGGTTATCTTAACATTTCATGTGTCCAATTTTAAGTGAATTTTCCAAGCAGAGAGAACATGAGGGTAGTTCTAATCATTACATTTCACTGGGGGAAATGGTAAAAGTAATTTTATAGATTTTTACCTTATTCTATTATGTTCCCCTGATGTGGCCTATTCTTTGCTTCATTTATAAAATCCCTTAGCTCCCGAAGGTTGCTCATATGTTGTTTTCTATTTGAATAAAATGTCACTTTCAGTCTAGTGAATGCCTCCCCCCCTCCCCTTATAGCTTTGGCATGTTTTTTTTTATAAATATCTGAGCCACTAGAATTTACAGTAACTATTTCCACAACCCCTGTACTCCCCAGATCCTCAGCAGTAGTGTCAGACAGACACTTTGCTCACACAGTACTTTGTTTCTCACCAAAACCTGTGCCTCAACTCCCAATACACTCCTTTATCCACTAGCCACCACTGCTTCTCTTCAAAGTATTTTTAGTTCTGAGTCTGAGAAGCAGACTATAGAACTGCTCTCAGAGGATCTACAACCTGAAAACTGGAAGATTTAATATTTCCTGTATGGAATAACCTTCTGAAGTGATGCCATAAAGTACCATGAAGGTTTATCCTGATCATGTTATGATTTTTTATTTTTGTCTGCATGAGTACCAAGATTATGTGACATCTTGGCAGAACAGTAATGATAGCAATGAGTTCTTATGGGGATCAGGCTGGCTGGGTGAGCAAAGGTTAACCACCAAGCCAGGACTGGCAGTTTTGTGCTTATGGTCTTTATTCTTTAATAGTTACTAAAAGCTAATATTTTTATAGTGGTTGCTATGTTCCAGGCACTATGCTAAATACTTTGCAATTGTTACCTCATTTGAACCTCGCATCAGCTCTGGGAGGTAGGTGCTGTCATTATCCCCACTTTACAGATGAGGCAAACAGAGATCTATGACTTGCCCAGGGTCACACAGCTTTTAAGTATCTGAATTCAGAGTTGAACTCAATTCTTCCTGACTCTAGGTCAAGTGCTCCACCTAGCTTGTGTCCTTTAATGTTTGGGAGGTAAATTGAATCTCATCCCAACCTTTCCTAAATTCTTTGATTGTGACCAGGCTTTGTAATTTTAACTGTAATAAATATTTATGAATTGCCTGCCATACAAAGGACACTGTGCCATATGTGAGAGAGATGAAATGATAAGGCAAGACAAAGTCCCTGCCCTCAGAGAACTTATAATTTAGTAAGAGGGCGTTTAAACAAAATAATTCAAATAAGAAATGATAATTAATTCTTCTCCAACTAAAACTCCCCAGGTTCAAAGTGCTCTGTTTGTTCACTCAAAACTAAAGCCTTTGGGGTCCTATTAACTGTGGCTAACTTTGTCAGTCATCTGGAGAGTAAAATTGATTTTTGAATGAAATAGCATACCAGCAAAAGCAATAATAAAACATGATAATAGAAGAAATAATAAACATTTCCCCTCTAAGCCTGGGGCATGCTCTCCCACAAAAATATAAATAGGGAGAAATGAATCACTTTCCCGCTTTGAGTGTAAAGAGTGCACATGTAAAGGGAATGCACATGGTGGGAGTGCTTGTGTAGAGGGCTATTCACAGAGGGACAAGGTGTCCCTAGCACTGTGGAGGAGCATATAGAGAGAGAACACATGCATGTGGCAAAGATACATGCATGGAGAGGCAGTTCCTATCTCTGACTCTGAAGGACCTTAGATAATTATTGGTGATATCACTCACCTGTTCTCACTGTCTCGTGCAGTGCATAATATCCACTTGACGTGTTCTCTGCCGGACATTTTCTTGTTCCTCTGCTTTAAATGTAGTCTTCACTGAGTTTGATTCCTACTGTTCTCCTGTGGCTGCTGCTCAACATCATACCATTCGCCCTACCATCACGGCCGGTCTCTTCCAGATGTGACTCCATAGGTTTGCCGCTGGAAGTGGATGCAGAAGTAATGTAGTCCTCCCCCTCATTTTACAAATTGGGAAACTAAACCTGGAAGAAACTATGTAATTGATCTGAATTATATCAATTACATCAAAGGGCTCGAGTGGGTAATGCCAATATTTGAAACTAGGTCTTCTCATGCCAACTCCAGTGCCCTTCCACTGTAGTACTGATGGAGCTTCTAATTCTAGCTTCTAGTTTCAGTTGGAGTCCTTAGCTGGGGTACTCTGTTCCTCACGAGAGAATGAGTGGGCTCTCCCATGCTCCTTTAGTTTAAAGTACAGAGACTTTCTGTGTTACAGCCTTTTTCAGAAAAAAGGCAGAAATCCAAATATAGCCAGTCATCACACTAAGGGAATAAACAACAAAACAAAAAATCTTAGTGATAAGCCCTTCTTGCTTTTTTGTTTTGTTTTGATTTGGTGTGGGGTGTATGGGAGACCTCTCTGTTTTTCTGAGTCTTGGTTGTAATGAACAGTTTCTCTACAGAAGGGAGAACTTTACCCCAGTTGTCTACCTCTTTAGAACGCAGAACAGGCCTGACTAGCTAGTGTACTAAGACCTAAGGCAATTAAATAGATATAGATATAGATATATAGATATATATTTTCTGGTCACTGAGCCCTGCATCTCCATCAGAGACTGTTCTCTAACTAAGCATAGGAAGTTTATGAAATTCCTTGTTTAATTCCCAACTGGGGATCGTGTTCCCTCAAATTCATTTCAGAGAGAGCTTAGCTCCCAAAGTCCCACAAAGTCAGGTGAGGTTGTTCTCTTCCAATATCTTCGTAGGACCAACATGCTTTGTAACTGCTACCCAAATGAAACTAAGGCAGCACAAAAACTAAACCTAGGAGTCAAGGTCATTATCTTCTACCTCACCGCATTCTTAACCCTTCATGTCCATGTGTGCAGACAAAACCTATTTCAGACTTTGAGCTTCTCATACAGATACATAATAGGTAAAATAAGACCATAAGCCAAGAACTTTGTGGAATGGGGCTCATGGGGCTGACTAAAGTGGGTACTGATTGAAGAGGAATATTGGTTATTTCATGCAAGTCTAGCCATGTTTTTCCACAATCAATGAGCTCATCATTTCTTATGGCATCATGATCATATACCACGACTTGTTCAGTCATTCCCCAATTATTGGGTATTCCTAAAATCTCCAGTTATTTACCACCACAAAAAGAGCTGCTATAAATATTTTAGAACACATAGGCTCTTTTCCTTTCCCCCTAGTCATCTTTGGAAATAGACCTACCAGTGGTATTGCTGGGTGAAAGGGTATAGGCAGTTTAATAACTCTTTGGACAAATTTTCAGATTGCTCTCCAAAATGGATCAGTTCAAAGTTCCACCAACAGTGAATTAGTGTCCCAATTTTCCCATATCCCCTCCAACATTTGTTGCTTTATCCTTCAATCATTTTGTAATCATTTTTTATGCTACTATGTAGTTAAAATTCTTGTGTTATTTCATAAATTAAAAATAAAAAAAAATTAAAAAAAGAGGAACATTGGCATTTATCATACTGCTGTGACACCAGGGATGGGAATTAGGATTGTGATACCTGCTAAAATGTATGGGTGAGGCAGATTGTGTCTCTGCTACAACTAATGCACATTCAAAGTGGAGATAGCCATGAATAACTTGGACTGAAATATTTACCACTTGACAATAGTCAACAAACATTTATTAAGCACCCGCCATGAGCCAGACACCATGCTGAACAGTGTTCTATGACTAAATCACTTTCATTGTTGCGTCCCTTAATTTCCTTATCTCGTAAAAGGGAGACTAATATTTGTTCTACCTGCCTCAGAGGGTTACTATAAGGAAAATGCTTTGAGAGACTTAAAAGACTATAGAAATAAGAGCTCTTTATCATAAAACCTCCAAGATCTTGCATCTGGATGCTTAAGCAATACCAGTTGAATCAAAATGAAATAAAGTGTTGAGCACACATTTGCCCAGCTAGTTTCTCACCCAGAATGTGTTATTTTGACATATGCCATACTTAGGCTATAAAGGGAGATTGGATGGGGAAAGAAATAGGGTGCTTCAGCAAAGAAATTGACACTTGAGTTACACTGAACATTTGCAAAGAGGATGCTAATAAAGAAATAGCCTCAAGATCAAAGAGAGGAATGTTGACCATAGGCAGAATCCACAATTAATCCACATAACCTCAGTATGAACTAAGAATGAATTGAAGCCTGTAGAGGCCCTTATGAATTGACATGTGCAAGGTTACAAAAACTGTGATAAACAGCAAATGAGGCAGGGCATCTGGGAGGTGAGAATGAGTAAAGTTTGGGGAGTAGGAGGAGAGGAGTTAGGCTTTTGAGCATCATGAGGTTGGCAAAAGAGCAGGATGAACCTTCAGGTATGTGCTCGCCTGTGTTGAGATGCAGAGATTTACATCATGGATGCATAGCAGGTCTATTTCTTATACTTTGTAGCTGGAACTATTTAGACTCAATTAAGTATTTGGATAAATTCTAGTATCCAAGTTATTTTGGAACCTGAGAAGTTCACTGCTGATGTGTGTGTGTGTGTGTGTGTGTGTGTTGAGGGAGACTGGTGGTAGCAAATTCACTCTAGGTAATCAGCATATCCTTAAAATGGTGCACTTAGAACTTGAGCATAATACTTAAGATACATTTTGACCAGAGAAGAATTCAGTATAACTATCTCCTTGCTCATTCTGGATAGTATGTTCCTTTTTCTCTTACTTCAAGATAAGATTACTTATTTGAGTTATTGTCATATTGTTGAAGAATGTTGAGCTTGCAATCCATTAAAAATCACAGATTTTTCTTTTAAAAAAATATTTTTTTATCATACAAGATCTGTCTTCTCATGCTTCCACCCCAAATTATTCCCCAACTCTACTGTGAAACTAAGAAAAATAAAACCCTTTAAAAACATGTATTGCAATATATAGCCAATTAAAGCATATTTCCACATTGTCTATGTCCAAAAATATTCTTCTCATTCTATACTCTGAGTCTATCATCTCTCTATCAGCAGGTGGAAAACGTTTCCTCATTAGTTCTCTGAAAAACTGATTGGTCATTATGCCGATAGGAGTTCAGCACAATATTAATCTATCACATTTATATACCATGACTTATTCAACCATTTCCCAGTTTATGCTTCTCCCTTAGATCACATTCTTTGCCACTTCAAAAAGAGCTATGGATTTTTTTATTTTTACATAAAATATGTATTTTGCATGAAATATGGTTTGTTTTATTCTTGAAATTGTTGCTTATCCTTCCTTTTAGAAGAGGAGAAATGATGATGACTTGATTTTGAAAATGAAAGGAATTTAGGTGAGGCAGAGTTGTACAAAGTTATCAGCCTCAACTCTCTCTTCCACGGTCATTGGAGTCCACTGGCAGGACAAGAGTCAAGATTACTGATGGTGGCCTGGGATGCAGTAGATGACTTTGGCATCTGTAATGGTAATGGTAATTTGAAGATCTTCCTTGCCCTTAATAAGACAAAGGGAATTTAAAGACCTTCGCTATTTTGAAAATAAACTCTTCCCCTTAATAGGCTGAATGTAATCACAAGGAGCCTGTGATGGGAGGAGTTTGCTGAAGGGTGGAGCAGAGCTCACAGGAGACTGGGAGTCAGAGCATTCTAGATGGTTGGGAGGAGAGGATGCTTCCAAGGGAGACATATAGACTTGTGAGTAAATATTGTTCTTATGTTAGTTTGTGGGAAGACTAAAGGATGTTGTGGCTCTCTACTACATTGTGGTGCATTAACTTCTACGTCGCTATGATCGATTTGGTTTCCTGGTATTGGGATTTGGTTTTCTGGTGTCTGAATAAATGTTTTGCTTTTATCTTGTATATGGATAGTCTGTTATATTTTGTGATCAAGCACCATGTAGGAATATAATAAATATGATAAATATAATAAAATATAACATAATAGATATGTATTATATAATATATGTAATATATTGTAATAAAATGTAATATAAATATATAACTTTGGGCACTGTGAATATTGCATTGGTGCTACAGCATCTTTGATGCTTGACCAAAGGCACTCTACAGTGCCTGCTTCAGATGCCTTCATGACCATTCAAACAAATTATTCTCATCTGCCTATTCCTCTGGAAGAAATCTTCACAAGTTTGGGGTAGACATCCTGTTAACTCACCTAGAGATCTGAGGCCTCTTAGTTCCCTCAATCTGTTTTAGCTTGTCTGAAGAGATGTTTTACCAGAGAGTGGCCATTGATCATGCTATAGCTTTTTGGAGCCACTGGTAAGAGTTGAGTGGACACTAAATGTGAATGAGCAGCCCTTGAAAAGGGTTTGGTAAGCCCTCATACCAGAAGTGCTAGTTCTTCCTGAATACTCCATACACTATACATGAAATATAATTTATTTTGCATAGACCCAATCCCTCCCTTAATCTATCCCTCTCTCTTCTCTTTCTCTCCTCTTTTCCTGTTGAATGAAATGTGTTTCTGTACTCAATTCTGTGAGTGTATATTCTTCCTTCATTGAAACAATTCAGATCAGTGAGGTTCAAGTGTCAGCTGTCTCCCCACCTTGCTTGTGTAAATGTCTACATGTGCACCCTAATTATGTGAAATCATTTCCCCCTAATTCTCCTTTTCCCCTTCCTTTCTATTTCTTTTCTTAAGCTCATTAAGACATAACTGAACCAATCCCAGCTTTAATTGGACTCTCTTTGTGGGTCCTGGTGATGATAGGGTTCAGAAAGGACATATATCATCTTCCTTTATTTAAATATAAGCAGTTTATCCTTGTTTATTCCTTTCTCATTGTTCATTCATGTTTACTTTTTTATTTTTCTCTTCATTCTTGTGTTTGAACTTCAAAGTCTTTTCATCAGGAATGCTTGGAAGTCCTCTATTTCATTAAAGATCCATTCTCTCCTTGTGGGAGGGGGGCCTGCATTGTATTAGACTGTTTTACTATTCAAGTTAATGTTGGCTATAAGCTCATATCATTTGCCTTCTGGAATATTAAGTTCTAAATTCTCTACTATTTTGTAGTGATGGCTGCTAAATCATGGACAATCCTGACTATGGCTCTCAGTACTTGAATTAATGCTTTTTCATTTCTTGCAATATAGGTATGTGTATGTATGTGTGTACATATACATATGTATACATGTTTGTATATTATATATTTGTGTGTATGCATGAATGTATATATACATACATTATATATGTTCTAGAGTCAGGCTCGCTGACCTATACTTCACAGATTCTGTTCTTTTCCCTTTTTTTGCAGGACATTTGCTTTCTTACAGTCCCTGTAGTAGCTCTTCTATTCTCCACAGTCTTTTTAACGATCATAGACAGCAGCTCATCAATCACAACTGCCACTTTTTTCAGTCCTCTAGGTTTGTCTGAGCCTGGTATCTTGAAATCACTGAGGACAGCTAAATGCATCTTTACTATCCTCTCACTTATTGGAGATTTTAACTATTGACCATTTTGACTCAGTCTTTCCAGTCCAAAGATCATTTTCCTTGGAAGAAAAAAGAGAAACAAAATTCTGATTTCTCTCTGTCACCTATTACCAACATTTTATCAACCCAGAGCAACAATCACATACTTTCTTTGTTCCTGCTCATGTCCCTTATATAGTCAAACAGACTTGCTTTGCTGTCCTTAGCATTCACTGAAAGCCTCAGCTTCTTCTGAGCCTTAGTACTCCTAATACTATTCTTACAAGGCCATGTTCTTTCTATGTATCTCCCTCTCCTTTTCCTTCTCTCCAAAGAAAGGTAAATTTTGATAGCCAGAAGCTGCCCACTTAACTTGGGGTTTACTGGCTAGATTACTTCCTTCCTTCCTTCCCCCCTCCCTGCCTCCCTCCCTCCCTCCCTCCTTCCTTCCTTCCTTCCTTCCTTCCTTCCTTCCTTCCTTCCTTCCTTCCTTCCTTCCTTCCTTCCTTCCTTCCTTCCTTCCTTCCTTCCTTCCTTCCACAAAACCTTAAACCCAGTTCACTCAGAAGCAATAGGTCCCTACCCAAGAACCACTTAATGGCTGAAAATCAGACCCTCCTGGCTTACAGTGAATGTCAATGACAACTGTTTATCTTTGCAACAGCAAGCCTGAAGCTCTCCCCCTCCCAACTTGATTTTTTTTCTCTTTTTCTTTTTCTAATTAAAGGAGCCATCCCTTGACTCACTTCTTAAAGGGGCCTGTTCACTCTCAGTGAGTACCTCCAAAGTCCTTAGCCTAAAAGGGCCATGGTCTTCCATTGCAACCAGGGTCATCTCCAGTCATTCTGATGTATTTCAGGTCATTGGACCCAGATGGATATGGAGGAGAAAATGGGTCTGGTGACCTTGCACAGCCCTCCGTCACTCAAATCAAAGTCAACATCAAGTCATGTCATCATTTCCCTGATGCCATGCTCTTCTTCAAAAATGAAGGACAAACACAACACATGTATCTTCCCCTTTCTTCCATTTTCTGTATATATCTTCTCAAGATCTGAGTTGGTCAGTGAATTCCTGTAGAGTCACATGGATTTCTTTAGAAAGCTCTTCTTTTCCTACCAATTGGAATAATTTCTACTTTTGTTCAGAATTTTCATTTTTGAGGACTTCTCATCTTTCTTAGGTCAATTTTCCCTGTGGAATTTTAGCCATGGGATGTTTCTTATATATTTTCTGCAACCCATTTCCTCAAAACATGGGGATTTTTTTCTGATGAAACCCAGCTCTCTTCTCCTTTTCTATCAGTGATAGACTAGGTCACTTGTCCCCAATATTCCCATTGTTTTCACTTTAGTCTATAGTTTGTTGTTTAAAAACTGGTGAACAAACAAACAAAAAATCTCCCTCCCCCATACCGCTTCCTCTACTTTTTGAGGAAATAAATTATTAGGAAAGATTCCTGATCATGTGTTATAAGAATTGTTATCTTGGTTCTTGGTCTCAATCCTTTCTTTGCTCTCCAGTCCCTAGAGATTTAATGACTCCCTGGCCTGCTGATTTCCTGAGGTACACTGATTTTCTGTTTTTGTTCATCTGTGCTTGCAAACTGAAGAGAAAAAGGGCTAGGTAAAATTGTGAAGCCTGACAAGTTAACTCTTTCCACGACAGTCATTTTTTTTAGTACTATTTTTCTCTCAGTGGTGTTCTTCTATGCCTATGAATCATAAAATGCCATGATCTCAGATGGAACAAAATTGCAGGTGACTAAAAAGTCAGGAAAAAGGCTTATGATGTGGGTGTAAGTAGGAGGCAAGGTATTACTGCTTACAATTCATGTATGAGAAATGGATAAATGAGATTAGAGAGATGGATGGGCAGATAAGAAGGAGGGCTGGCTGTGTAGGAAGAGTCAAAGATAACTGATGAACAATCCAATTGCTGCCTTGATACCCAGAGAATATTGAAAGAACCAGAAAAACTCCTCTGTTTCACTGGGTAGATTAAAATATTTCCCTTATGGAAAATTTACACAACCACAGACCAACTAGGTGGCCTAGAAGATAGTGTTGGACCTGGAGTCAGGAAGACCTGAGTTCAAATCTGCCCTGAGATATTTCCTAGTTGTGCAATCCTGGGCAAATCTGTCTGTCATCATTTCCTCAACTATAAAATGGGGCTATCAATGACACCTACCTTGAAGGGTTTTTGTGAGGATTAAATAATATTTGTAAAGCACTTAAAACAGTGTCTGGTACATATTAGTCACTTAATAAATGCTTACTAAACAAGAGTTATATATAACAGTTATATAAGAGTTATATAGAACAATAAGCCAAGGATGTGTTGCAGTCTTCACTGGTAGAGCAAGTATTCACAATTATGAGAACATAGATTCATGGGAGTAAGTGCAGTGCATGGTGAGAGGCACCTTGGAAAAGTTAGCATAGCACAGTGGAGAGAGATCTAAATTTAGATTCAGGGGACCTGGGTTCAAATCCTAGTTTTGCTATTTAATACCTATGACCTTGGACTAGTCTTTCAACCTCTTTGTGTGCCTTGTTTTCTCATCTATATATGAATAGGTTTGGACTCAATGTCTTCTCAGGTCTTCCCTAGCTCTGCTTCTATAATTTTGTGATTTTAAGACTTCAAAAAGCTTATATAGTGGTGATAAGATATCCTCCTCAGTTGTTTCAGTTATGTCCAACTCTTTGTGACTTCATTTGGAATTTTCTTAGCAAAGATAGTGAAACGGATTGCCATTTTCTTCTCTAGTTCATTTTTTACAGATAAGAAACTGAGGCAAACAGAATTAAGTGACTTGTCCAGCATCATACAATTAATGAGTGTCTGAGGTCAGATTTGAAATGCACATAGATAAATATAAAACCAATTATGATATAAGCACATGAGAAATACAATGTGCTGTGAGATTCATTGAGGAAGTGATCACTCCTGTATTTCCAGTTAGAGAGATCAGGAGAATTTCATGGAGGAGGTGACACTTAAGTGAGGCTGTAAAAGATGAGAAGGATCTCAATAGGCAGGGATGGAGACAGGACATCATACCAGGCATAGAAAACAGAATGAGTAAAGGTAAGGAGGTGGGAAATAGAATAATCCAATAGGGCTGGAGGCATAGAGGTCATGTGAAGGGAGCATTGACAATATTATGGATGGAGCCTTAACCTCTTGCCATTGCCTGGGGCTATGCTGTGTTGGTTCAAAGTGGGATAGAAGCCCACAATTCATATTCCTTTACAAAGAAGGCAGCCTTGAACTTGGTCTAGGAAGCACTCTATCCCTATCCAGCACACTGCATAACTGAGCTGGGGCTAATACATTAGTTTTTATGGCAGCCAAGGAGTTCTGATGGCTGAATAGAGACATATTTACCAAGCTGGTTTGAGGCCACTTCTTCGAACCCCTAAACACATTTCCTGTCTGTAAAGAACAGGGTTACGGCTTCATATTAGCTAAGTCGAAAGTCATCTGAGACGCCTACTGAAGTGCATGAATAGTCATAATTTTGGATAATTTATAGGTAGCTGATGAGAAATAAAACCTATTCTAAGCTTACTTTCAGAATAATGAATATACACAGACTGAAAATCAGTGATCTTGATCTCAACAAGTTTAGAATAATCATAACCCATTTTATTTAAGTCTGGAAAGCTTTCACAATAACTCAGTAAAGCAGGTAATGCAAATATTATCAGCCACATTTTACAGATGTGAAACTAAGACTTAGTGAGATTAAGTGATTTTCCTGTAATCACTCAGAGTTAGAGATAGGATTCAAACCCAAGCTATCTGGCTTTAAGACCAGTCCTCTTTCTATGATACCACGATCTTGTTGTTTAGTCATTTAGTTGTGTCTGACTCTTCATGACCCTCCACTGTCCATAGAGTTTTCTTCGCAAAGATACTGCGGCCAAGGTTCAGTGACTTACCCAGGGTTACACAGCTAGCAAGTGTTTGAGGCAGGATTTAAACTCAGGTTCTCCTGACTCCAGACCCAGAGCTCGATCTACTGAGCCACTGAGCAACCCCATGCCACTACCTTGGCTTTCAATAATTTATTAAGTTCAAATCTAAATCTTTGTCAAGTAGAATTTTTGTGTATTTAAATTCTATTAATGGTATGAGAAGTGTGCTTGAAGCTTTTTATCCATCACTCAGATAGTCCAATAATTCTTGTTTTTGTTTTTTGCTTTTTGAAGAGCAGTTGGGGTTAAGCGACTTGCCCAAAATCACATGGCTAGTAAGTGTGTCAAGCATCTGAGGCTGGATTTGAACTCAGGTCTTCCTGACTCCAGGGCTGGTGCTCTATTCACTGCACCACCTAGCCGCCCCTAGTCCAATAATTCTTAATTTTTTTTCTACTCAATCTATTTTCCAGATCCTGGATTGTTTTTATTTATTTGTCTTTCTCTCTGTCTATCTATCTATCTATCTATCTATCTATCTATCTATCTATCTATCTATCTAT
>NW_027187351.1:6625964-6751695 GCF_028583685.1 Petaurus breviceps papuanus
TATCTATCTATCTATCTATCTATCTATCTATCTATCTATCTATCTATTCTAACTTATTATCTTTTTATCCACTCATTTATCTATTCATCTATTTCTTTTTAACATTCATTTGAAAAATTTTTAGTTTCAAATATTCTGCCTTTCTTCAGTCCTCTACTACTCATCGAGAAGGAAGTAATATAATATTAATTAGACGTGTAAAGCATGAAAAATATTTAAAAAGCAAATAAAATAAAGAAAGTGAAAAAGTATGCTTCAATCTATACTCAGTTCATCAGTTCTCTTTCTGGAGGTGTAAGCACTTTTAATTATGAATCCCTTGTAATTGTCTTGATTCACTGTATTGATCTGAGTAGCTAAGTCCTTTACAATTGATCATCATTATAATATTGCTATTACTGTGTACAGTGTTCTAGGTTAGGGTCACTTCATGTAGCCTCAATTTATGTAAGTCTGCAGTTTTTTTCTGAAACCATTATCCTCCTCATTTCTTATAGCACAATAGTATTCCATCACAACCACATACTACAACTTGTTTATGCATTCCCCACCTGATGGGCATCCCCTCAATTTCCAATTCTTTGCCACCACAAAAAGAGTTGCTATAAATTTTTTTCTATAGAATTGTTGGACCAGTTCACAATTCCACCAATATTCAGGATGCTCAAGTTTTCTATAAGGTTTAAGTTTTAATGTTAATGATTTTGTTTATCTACTTATTTTGCCATTCTGACCCTCACTCATCCACCAACATCACTAAATGTCCAGAGTACTCAGGTGGCTCAGGGATCATCTTTCAGAATTTGCAGGTCTTGTCATATTCTCCAAAGTAACCTGACCATAGACAACTACTCTATACTTTGCCCTTGGGCTCTAGGAAAACAAGAAGGTTCCCTATCCTCAATAACTTCTGAGGGGGAGGGGGAATTAACAATGCTCAGAATACCTTAGGTTAGAGTAACTAAATACAGACCTGACACTTCTACTTTCAAAGGGGTCATTAACTGTGTGTTAGAATTTTGTGTTCCACAGGTGTAGCAGCAAGCACCCCAAGCGTCCTCAGGGTTTGCAGCTACCACAGGTTCTTGGATCTGCTTTGTTAAAGGAAAGCAACTCAAAATGGGTTAACAAGCTTACTTTAATCAGTCAGACATATATCGTTTACCTTGTTCAGGGGAAATAGGTCAGCACCCCGAACTTCAAAGCATACAGGCAGAATTATCAAGACAGAAACAGATCAAGTAGACAGATTTCCAAACTGTCCAACCATTATATCCATACCCAGTCAACATCTGGGTTTCCACATCTGGGTTTTTCAAAGCCGGGGGACTCTCAACAACGGCTTCCCAGAATTCAGATCAAATCACAGAACACTTCTCAAAGTGAGTCCCAAAACAAAGCTACACATCAGGGCTTATATAGCCTTCTCCTGGCTCAGAGAATGTAACAACCTTATTGACTCACTGGCCAATCAAGAAGTATCTACTGAAAAACAAGCCTCCCCCACCCCAGGCTTCAGGTGCACATTAGCCTAGGGGCAGGGTCTTTAAAATTTACATTCTTATTACAACAGGTCAAAGAGACTCCAAAAATCACCTACAGCACTGTATAAAAATAGCAGAGTCTTGGTGTTTCAATAATAATTATAGCTGACATTTATATGATACTTCAAGGCTTGCAAAACATTTTGTATATATGTGTATATGTGAACATATATAGCAGGTTTATTTCTTGGTTCTACTATGTACACATACATACATGTATATATAACATATATACATGTGCATAGATATGAGTATATATATGCAGATATGTATATATACACAACCTATGATATGCAATGTAGTCTATGTGTATATACATCTACACATATAAATACACATATGCACATGTATATGGGTATGTTTATATATACATATACACATACACACATATACATATATACAACACCTATATACATGCATACACACATATATGCATGCACACATACATATATACATACATAAATGTGTGTATATATATGCACATAAATTTTAAAATCTCTAAAATCTCACTCCTCACAACAACACTGGAAGGTAGGTGCTATTATTTTCATTTTATGGAGGAAGAAACTGGAGGCTCAGAGAGTTGAGTGTCATGTTGAGAGTCATGCACATAGCTAATAAATGTCTGAGGTGGGATTCGAACCCAGCTTTTCCTAACTCTGCATCTACATTTTATTCCAACCTGTCTCAGATATCTTTTTTTCCCTTTTAGGAAAAGAAACCAGAGAAAATGAGTATGGGATCATTTTCAGAAAGATGGAAAGAGCTACATCTGTTTCGTCTCCAGCTTTGTTTCTGCCGCGTTTATCTTATTATTTGGCAGTTGTGTTCTTTGTGGCGCTAAAACCATGAAATCAAGAGCCAGACATATAGTTTACCAATTCATTCATAGACCTGAGCATCCATCCCCACACAATCTGCTAACGTGCTAATGAGCTGGTGATTTTTAAAAATACGGAGACCAACTTTGATTTTCATGTTCTTTTGTGACTGAAATTAAAATGGAAGCAGTTGCATTTACTCTGTGTCCTCTCACAAAACAACTAATTATTTTCCTCTAAGTGATGATAATTAACAAAATTCCTCTCAGGTTCCTGATCAGTGCACAGCTGGTCCTTGAATAATCACAGAGACTTGGTTTTCTATGGTGACTCTAAACCCTTGCCTGGTTTGGGAAGGATGTAAACTGTAGACTGTTGCCTTAGGGTATTAGTTCTAAATTATGCCTCAAATGCTTAAATTAGAAGCTCCATTTATGTGAATAAATGGTAGCTTGGGTGGGAGAGAACCAAATGGTATCATCCTGCTCAAGGGAGATTATGAGTGCCCCAGATAGCTTAGCTCAGGGTTTAATTCTTGGTTTTATGGTAGAAATTCCAAAGAAAATTCATCAGAGATGTTGGAAAAGAGCCTAGGCAACTAGGGGGCCCTTCAGATAAAGCATTGGAGTTAGAACTCCTGAGTTGAAATATGACTTTAGACACTTACCAGCTGTGTGACCTTGGGCAAATCATTTCATCTTTTCCAGCCTCAATTTCCTCATCTGTAAAACGGGGATAATAATAACATCTTCCTCCCAGGGTTGTTGGGATGGTAAAATGAGATAAGATTTATAAATCACTTTGCAAAGCTTAGAGTGCTATATAGATGTCAGCTATTATTTTTGTTTTGAACTTTGTATTCAAAGCCCTAGCACAATGCATTGCATATGGACACCAAACAAATATTTGTTGGAGATAATGTAAAATGTTCGTAAAATACTTTATAAACCAGAAAGCCCCATATAAATGTCAGGCTCAAAGACTTGAAGCTCTGAGAGTAGGGACTGAAAGCTCTCTTAGCTTTCCATCTCTCCCAGAGTACACAGCATGGTGCTCTGCACACAAATGTTTATTGAAGGACTATCAATGTCCTTGATTAGTTATGATGATTAGTTATGATGATTAGTTATAATGATTAGTTATCAGGCATTCTTCTTCCGATGTAAGTAGAAATTACAATAGGGTGGGTGAATGAAGTTTGACTATAGAGAGCCAAGATTCGCTTCAGACTAATGAAGTCTGAAAAAGTAGCTGGATCAGATCAAATTAAAGTCTATGAAAATTTCAGAGGCCACGCCCCCTCCAACCCTGCCTCTGCTCCACCATACCAGGATTTTCTAAGAATGGGAGTTTGGATTGGGGCTGGATCAGGCCTATTCCAATTCCCCAAGAAAAGTTACTCAAGCTACTGTTAAGACTATAACCCCGCGTTTGAAGTAATTAAGGAAGAGAAAAGCAGTATTCTGTTTCTTGTCATCAAATACAGGATGAGCTCCTTAATGCTAGAAACCATTTTTCATTTTGACTTTTCATTCCCAGTTCCTAGAATGGTTCCTTTCACATAGCAGTCAGTTACTCCAGAAGACAAAAAGCATTTATTACATGCTTACTTTGTGTGAACTGTATATATTTTAAGAGACCTTTCACTATCCCATTCTCCCTCTCCCCCTACTCCCTCTTGCTGCTACTGACTTCCCTCTGAGATTACCTTTCATCTACCCTGTATGATTTGATGCCTACTCACTCTTGGTGTTGCATGGTGCCTGAACTGGAAGAGTTTCCTGGAAGGGAAACTATGTTTGTATTGGCTTGAGATTTGGAAACATCAATAACAGACAGCATTTTTTTAAGAGCCATTGTACACATACTTTCCATTTATCTGAGACTTAGAATCTTTTTAGTTCATTTACATGAAAAATGTCAAACTCAGTAGGATTCAGTTCTTCTGAATTCTGGTTAAATGTGACATGTTGGTTATTAAACAAATATCTCAAGTTTTGAGGACAAACAGGTAAGTGAATGTTTATAGTTAGTCTAAAAGCTGTGATTCTTAGCACCCTCTGTCCCTGTTGTCACTGCTGAAGAAAGAGGAGCATGTGTAGAACTGGGAGCCATTTTATTTTTTTTCTTTGCTTCATGGTTTTTCAATGGCCCAAATATGGATTACCTTAGCGTTAACCTATTAGTGATGACCCTCAAAATTTACAGGTACTAGCATCTTTAAAATTGACCTTCGTGTATAGCCTAGATCACCCTTCTTTCTATTGGCTACTGGTTCCTTTTCCTTATGCACTCTTATTCTACATGAGCTGGTTTTCAAACAACATATACAGTCTACTTCCTGGACTATACTTCCAGCCTTTTCAGCATAGCAGATCACATAGATATAGACTTGAAAGGTCATCCAGTCTAATCTAATTCCCTCAGCTTGCAAATGAGTAAAGTGAGGTCCAACAAGGTGAAGTTACTTGCCCAAAGTCACACAGATATCAAGGGGCACAGTCTGCCAGAATTTATCTTCTGCTAGCATTGCCTGCAAGAACTCAGGATCACCTTCCTGTCATATTGACACACTGGAGTGGGTTTTAGAAGGAGAGAATAACTATATACATACATACACACACATATATACATATATATATATATATATACACACACACACACACACACATTTATATGTAGCAATATAGACCTTTCATAGGGAAAAATTTAAAACATGGTCCCAATGTTGTGTGACCTCTTGGCTTTTATGGTCATGTAATATTGTATAAAAGGCTAAGGGTGGTATGAATCACACAATGATTCTTAAAAAACAAAATTGACTTAATTGTAATTTCCCTCAATGTGACATATTTTTCCATCAAGCAACAAATTAGCAAACTATTTACAAGACCCGAATAGTATCAACATTGACAACCTCATAAAAAATGAAACCAGAAACCAAAAGAAATTTGCAGGTATAAAGAAGAAATGATATGTAAGTTCTCTTTGAAGAGGAAATTAAAGAAATTGGCAGAATTGGTTTTTATTGCACATCCCAAAGCAATAAGAAACATAGATTCATGGGTCACTTGATCATCTCTCCTTGCTGTGTTCATAATGAACATGAGCAAAAAAGACCATCATCAATATAACTGTGTCATATGTACCAACAATTGTGGTAGAGGAAGTCTCTGAAAATCCTGGCCAGGTTCTTTAAACAAATGGTGATAAACTAAAAAAGAAAGAGTGTACATAAGGATCCTTATGGGCTAATCACTGACTCAGACACATTGATATTATTTATATTTTATTGTCCTTTTGTTTTGTTAAATATTTCCCAATTACATTTTAATTTTGTTCTGGTACATTAAGGAATATTGTGACCTGGGTGTGGATCACATATTTGACGTACCTATTTTAAACTAATTCAAATCGACTTGGATATTCAGTGATTCTAATGAAAAGGCATGCATGAGGGGATGACAGAATTATGTGTTGGAGTATATGGCTTAGGTTTAATAAACAAATGATGCTGAAAGCTTGTTGATTTTTTATAAGCTTCCTACCCATACATTTTGTATACTTTCTTCCAGAAGAGAGTTAAAGGTACTAGATATTGGAGAGGATTCTGGGAAGATTGTCGAGTAGGTCAGAAAATTCCAAGCTCTCAAAATTTTCCTCCACAAAAGAGTTAAAATAGCACCTTAGAGCGAACAAAGTGTGGGTGGAGATAAATGAGAATAGAGACATAACTGGGGTCCTCCAGGGATAATTTGAGAAGATCCAGAAGAAAAATCCCAGGATCAGGTTTGGTCCCTGTGAAGAGTAAGTACCTCCAGGCTAGGTGCCCTTTTAACAAGTGGCAAGCCCTGGGTTTAGTTGATCTGAGAGGCTGTCTTGGTTCCAGCCACAGGAACTTTTACCCCTGGAATAGTGAGGGGAGTTGGACTCTGAGCCCAGGGAAGATCGAGGGAACCTGGGCTGATCAGGAATGCCAGAGGTAGCTGTGCTGCGAAGAGTTGTGGGGGTGAGAAGGAACCAGCACATGCCAGGTTAGTGCAGAAGCAGAGGGGCAGAAGGCCCCTGGCTGTGGGGACTTGCAGGAGGCTGGAGGTTTGGCTTTGATTCTAGGTTAGAGGGGAGAACTGAAGATCTGGGGCAAGAGGAACCATTTCCCATACCCCAGGACTGGAGGTGATTACAAAAATTAAGATATTGCCACAAAAAATGCACAGGCAAGGGAGAAAGAATCTAACCATATTCGAAAGCTATTATGGGAATAGAGATGATTGGGGTTCATCTTCAGAGGAGAATATTGAAATAAAGAAACCCCCAAAGAGTAACATCAAATGATCACCTGCCCAAAATGAATTCATAGAAGATATTTAAAAAGACTTTAAAAATCAGATGACAGAGATGGAGGAAAGGTGCTAGATATGGTGAATATGATCATAAGAAATGAAGTTGACTGTATCTTAATAGATAAGAAATAACTGGTGACTAATATGGAAGGTATATTAGAGTAAATGGCAAAATCAACATCACATTAAAAGGGGCTAAAATGAGAAGACACCATAAATAATTGCAACAACTTTTACCTGACCTATTCTGATGTAATAGGGGGTATTCCATGGCCCAATGGTCTGCTTTAGCTAGGCCAAATTCCATGTAATGCCTAGTCTATGCCCTAGTCTGATACATGGTACATACTTACAGTCAATTTGCTGTTACACAGGATAACTAAGGGTGCAGTGATTAGAGTGCTGGGCCTATCATCCGGAAGACTCATCTTCCTGAATTCAAACCTGGTCTCAGACACTCACTAGCTGTGTGACCCTGGGCAAGTCACTTAGACCTATTTGCCTCAGTTTCCTCATCCATAAAATAAGCTGGAGAAGGAAATGGCAAATCGCTCTAGTATCTCCACCAAGAAAACCTCAGATGCGGTTGAAAAGAATGACATGACTGAACAACAAAACGCTAACTAGTGCAAGTGAATCACTAATTAGTCTTATATTTTTTCAATGAAGTTTATTAATCAATTCATGCAAACAACACAAACATCATCCCCTGTAAGGACAAAGAACCAACCAGTTGTTTAGAGGTCCTGGTAATCTTGTAATCCTCTGCATCCAGACAGAGGGTGTGTGTCTTTCTCCAAGGAAGAATTCTGGCAAATCTATGATAGTCGGCACTACCCTCAAGTGAACATAGGCTGTTCAAGTGTTAATTACAGGAGTCTGCCATCATCCCGGCATAGGAGCAGGCTGATGGCTAGGGCCTCTAGGAGATTTCTTATCTAGCAATGAGTATTCCTTATTTTTTGACCACATAATTTGATTAATAATTCATTATATAAGCTACTGGTAAAATTGTTTATAATATTTTTCCATTGGCACTTTGTCTTATGGAGGGTTCACATATGCTAATCAGCTGCTTAAGAATGCAAACATGTTATTTACTAGATCATATCACACAAAATGCTTTCCTTATTATTGAAAAAGATCTTAAAGGAAAACAATTTTCTCAAAACAACTGAAACACAAATAAAGGCTTAAAATAAATGGAGTTAGCTATTCCTAGTATCTTATTAAGGTAATTCAACTTAATTCTCACTAAACTAAATTATTCCTGGGGAAATGTGTGGTTCAATATTGAAAGGCTTGTCAGGGGAGGCTGTGGTAAAGCTTCAAAAGAGGTAATTAGGCACTAAGCCAGGAGAAGCATCCCACCCAGTGGATTTTTTTGGAGAGGTAATCAGGGTTAAGTGACTTGCCCAAGGTCACACAGCTAGTAAGTGTCAAAGGAAGATTTGAATTCAAGTCCTCCTGACTCTAGGGTCAGTGCACCATCTAACTGCCCCTCTAGGGATTTCCCTCCCTTTCTCCTTCTCCCTCCCTCTTCCCTTCTCCTTCTTCCTCTCTCTGCTCTCTCCTTTTCTCTCCCTGTCTGCCCTTCCTTTCAGAACTCTTTGATCATCTTCCTGTGAGGAGCGGGAAGGTACAATCCCTTCTTTACTCTCCCTGGCCACTCTGAGCACATGGACGTTAAAGAGAATATGTTGGTTTATGTAAACATGAGACTAACTTAAAAAAGCCTTAGTTGTTTTTTCTGCTTTATGTTTCTTTCCTGAACATGGAAGGCTGAGCAGGGACCTTAAGATGAATGTTTCTAAGCTTGGAGGTAACTGTTGAACAGGACAGGTCCTGGGTCCTCAGTTGTTTCTGACTTCCCCCCAGGAGAAATTCCAGCAACTACTTCAGAACTGTTTGGAGAGGGTAATAAAAGCTAAGGGGATGAGCCCACCCTGACCTGAAACCCTAGAAGACGTGGGCCTGAAAGGATTTGTTTGGACAGCACTGAATCTAGGCAAATGTGAAATTACAATTCAGTTGTCCAACAAAATACTTCATAGTTTGATGTTTTAAATATCAATCTCCTGAGAGAATAAAACAGTAGTATTTAAATATTTATTAATGCATGCTTGTGAGTCTCTTGTGTAAAGTATTTCTTTTCTGGGGAGAAAACAAATATCTGCCCTAGTGTATCTTTCTATTCTTTTAAAGACCACAGACATCAGTGGAACAAACTTTAAGTGATTTTCCCCACAGCATTCTGGGGTGAGAGGTGAAGAGCCAAAGAATGTGAGAAAAAGAGCTTATTCTTCTTTATGGAACCAAGCTCTCTCATGTCTAAACATCATCTACGTACATCAGTCCAGAACTGAAAGGAGAGCCTTGGTGGAGGAGAAGGCAGGCATTTCAGCTCATTTGGGACCAGGTGCTGCTGCTGTGTGTATATTATACAAATAAGCTGTCCATGCCAGAAATGAGAAAAGCATAGATATTGATCTTGATTATCATCATTCTCTGCAAAATATTAATATCTAAAACAATTACCAAAACAAGGAAGCCTAAATAGTCCACAAACTGCTTTAGCAAACATTTGATTTTGTCAAGTAGAGAGGCATGGCAGCTAAGGGCAAATTTAGGTTAGAATACAGTAAAGCCCTAGGGAAGAGGATGGGCAGGTTATGAACAGTGAAGGCAACAGGTCTAAAGAAAATTTGCACTAAGACTCAACTAAGCCACATCATTCCAAGAGCATTACTAGATAAAACTGGCAAGAGGACAACAGATAAAATGGAACAAATTATTCAATATTTCTATATGGCTTTTTTCATCATCAGGGACAGAGAAACTACCACTTCTAGTCCTAAACACATTGATCCATGGTGTGGTATAAAAGAAAGTTGAAGTGACACATAAGAAGATGAAATCAGGAAAGGTAACTGGACCAGATCATGTATATACTAAAAGAAATCAGGTTTGGAAAGTAATACAATCTTGAAAGCATTGAGAAGTCATTTTATAAGATATCTTACTATAGTAACCATGCCAAAAGAATAGAAAATATTACAGATGATATAAATATCCCCAAAAGACAACTGAGAAAATCAGTTACTACTAATCCCCATGCCTACTTGCTCATCTTTAAAAAATAATCTTTATACAAGTGATCTATACTCATATTGAGGGTATCCTTGAGGAAAATATGAGAAGGGAATGGAACAGTGTTTGCAAACAATTCTCTGCACAGCCTGAATTTTTACATACACATAGTTGAATGATAGAGAGAACATAACTTTGATTGTGCTCATTTTTTATTAATTATAAAAAACTCCCCCAATGAATTTGGTAAAGCACAACAAAACCTTCAAAGTTCTCCAACAAGGAATCTAACATGCATGTTAAGGTCATACTAGATTCCTCCATAGATACAACTACAGAGGCAATTTTGTTCAGTCACTCTCTGATTGCATGAAAATTAAAGAACTAAAAAGCTTATTTTCCAATGTAGTGGATAGCTGGTCAGTCAGTCAACAAGCATTTATTTATTAAGTGCTTACTATGTTCTAGGTGTTGCTCTGAGTTCTAAATATGCAAATAGAAATAGAAAGACAGACACTGCCTTTAAAGAACTTACACTCTATGGGGGAAGTTAACACACAAAAAAGAAGCTGAAAAGGGGGGGACAGGGAAAATATTTGGCTGGGGAGCATGGTAAAGAAAATTCAAAGTGCAGCCTGGAGAGGAATGAGACATGGCTGTTCTCAGCAGCCTTCTCAAATAGGAGTTCTGGGAGGAGTCATACAAAGAGAGGGAGAATCTGCAGGAGTGGAAAGTACTTCCAATGTTCCAATGTGCAAATTTCAGAGCTGGAGTGAGTTTCCAGGATGAAGCAGTTTCTGGGATATCTCTGTCATCTATCTATCTATCTATCTATCTATCTATCTATCTATCTATCTATCTATCTATCTCCTCTTCTTTCTTCTTCCCCTTCCTCCTCCTCCTCCTCTTCCTTTCTTGTTCTCCTTTATGTTCTTCTTCTTGTTCTCTTCACATATTGGTACTTATTAAATATGTGTTCACTTCTTTTTCCTTCTCTCTCCCCTCCTTTTTCTTTTCCACTCTAAATATGCATACAGAGGGACATAATACAAAACAAGACTAGAAAGGTAACTGTACCTAGACTGTTGAGGACTGGAGCAAGAGTTCTTGTTTTTATTTTTAAATAATATCTAATTTTTCCTCAATTACATGCAATTTTTTAGCATTCATTTTCTTCTTAAGTTTTGAGTTCCAAATTCTATCTTTCCCTCTTTCTCCTCCCCCCCCACCCTGAGATGTTAAGTAATATGATATACGCTTACATATGCAATCATGTAAAACATATTTCCATATTAGTTATTTTATGGAAGAAAATTCAAACAAAAAAAGGAAGAGAGAAAGGAAGAATTGAAGGAAGGAAGAAATAAAGGAAGGAAAGAAGGAAGAAAGGAAGAAAAAGAGAAAAATAATATGCTTCTATTTGTATTCAGATGCCATCAGTGCTTTCTCTGGAGGTGGATAATATTTTTCATCATTGTGAGTCTTTTGGGGTTGTCTTGGATCACTGTATTTCTGAGAAGAGCTAAGTCACTCATGATTGCTCATCATACAATATTGCTGTTACTATGTATAATGTTCTCCTGGTTCTGCTCACTTTACTCTGAACCAGTTCATATAAGTTTCCCATGTTTTTGTGAAATTATCCTGCTTGACATTTCTCATGGCACAATAACAGTATTCCATCACAATCTTATACCATAACTTGTTCAGTCATTCCCCAATTATTGGGCATCACCTCAATTTCCAATTCTCAGCCACCACAAAAAAAGAGCTGATAGAAATATTTTTGTACAAAGAGGTCCTCACCTTTCCCTGCCTTTAAAAAAGAAATCTCTTTGGGATACAGACCTTGTAGTGATATTGCTGGATCAAAGAGTATGCACAGTTGTATAGCCCTTTGGGCATAGTTCCAAATTGCAGAACAGGTGTTCTTAATTTTTTTTGTGTCATGAACATAAAAAGGCAGCTAGTTGTCTTAAAGATAGAGTACTGGACCCACAGTCAGGAAGACTTGAGTTGAAATCCAGACTCAGATACTTATTAGTTGTGTGACCCTGGGCAAGTCACTTAACCTCTGTTTGCCTCAGTTTCCTCCACTGTAAAATAACATCTTGCAAGGTTGTTGCTTTTAACACAATGCCTCTCACATAGTTGTGGTTGTTTGTCCTTCATTCTCAAAGACCATGACATCAGGAAGGTTTAAGGGATGGTCCAGGTCCTTAAGAAAGAAATCTAGCCTGTAAACCCCCAAATATATAAATCTATGAGGTTTTAGCAATCAAAATTTACATATACACTCCTTTGGGCAAAGCACCCATTGGGGGATGGTGATGATGTCGGTAGAATTATACTCTATGTGGACAGAAGAAGTGGGAAAGGAGAGAGATGAGAGGAGAAGTGAAGAGGAGTTGTGTTGCCCAACTAGACCTGGCCAGTTGTTTGTACTACTCACAGGTTGTTGTTTGTCTTTTCGTTAAAGGTGACACCATGACTTGCAAGTGAATTGGATTTAAGTGAAGGAGGGCTGTGCAAAGTCACCAGTCTCACTTTCTGGCACATAGTAGGCACTATATAAATGCTTATTCCCTTCCTCTGAATTCCTGGACTCCGTTGGCAGTTTGCTTAAGCCTATGGAACCCTTATCAGAATAATGTTTTAAAATGCATAAAATAAAATCTATAGGATTATCAAAGAAATCAGTTATATTGACATATAATTTTCATTTTGATATAAAAGGCGTCATGGCCTCAGGTTACGAAGCTTGGTTAGAGACAATAGGGATTTGTCAAATGTTTTTGACCTGGATAATGACATGGATTCATGCCTTAGCAAGATTATTTTAGCAGTTAGATTAAAAACTTAATAAAAATAATAATTAGGTTGTAGATGGAAAGATCTGGAAGTTGGGAAACCAATCAGGAACTTTTACAGAGGTCCAGGCAGGCACAAGGTAATGAGAATCTGAACCACATATTTCCAACCTCTTGAATAATTCTTAATGCATGTTAAGCACCTAACACATGTTTATTAATGAATAGTGTTAGAATTGGAAGGAAACTTGCCTGGTGATCATTTAATTGTGGAAATACCATGTGGGTCTTAAATAACAGATGATCCCACATTGTTTCTGTTCAGTATTGCAATATATTATGTGCCCCAGAAATATACTAAATGCTGAGGCAAAGCAAGTCTTAGATTGAATGTGTCCAAGGGATTACCCACAAATTGGATAATTATTTATTTTTCAAAATATGAAGTCTTATCTGTAGGCCATGATGTGTGGAACTGAAGAATTCAACCTAAAGGTTACCCAGGCTTGGTCTTCTCCAGAGGGCAAAGGGTTTTTAACCAACGATCCATGAGTTAACCTATACTTCCCTACATTTAAAAGAAGTTTGAAAAGGGGAAGGGATGAGGATGTAGCAATACATTGTCACTTCTGGATACTGTCTTAAGGCCCTGATTTCCAAAATGGGAATTTCTTCTTCCTGTCTGTGAAGGTTCAACTTTACTATGAACCACCAATTGGATAGCAGTGGCTTTCCTACCTAGGGTTAATTGGCATTTCATTTCAGTAGACTGCTTCAATTTTCTTTTAAAAATCTGCTCTATATAAGAAGAGGGAAAGCTTCATTTTCAGTTACCTTTTCCTTTTCAAATCTTTATGTCCTCAGGGAAGCTTAAAGACTTTTCACCTAAGCACTGAAAGTAGAAAATTGGGCATATTGCGAAAACTTTTCCAGATTTTGCCTTCTAATACTCACAACTGCTTAGTCGTGTTAAGAAGAAATAATTCAGGGGAAACTTTATGAGTAGTTCTCTCATGAACAAGTCTCAGAGGGGCATGAGCTTCACGTGGATCTCTCTACCTCTCTTATAATTTTTTTGCCTTTTATGTATGATAGCTGGCCAGAGTTACAGAGTAAACACTCTTGTCTGAAGATGGACAGCATCAGCTGCGGGAGGAATGTGTACTGTGACGTCCCTGGAGGATTAGTGGCCTGCCCTCTGATTCCGTGGCTGATGGAAGGCAAGAATTCTTTCTTTATAACTGCAGACTGCTTGGGACCATGTTTCAATTTTGACTGATAGCATAGAAAATGTTCCTGGACTATCAGTTCTTGGTCTTTAGGTTCACAGAACTGTGACTTGTGGGGCAAGTTGATTTGTCTAAGTGCTTGGGGTGACAGCTGCTAAGTCATGGGGACCAGGGAGGTAGCCAGTGTGCCTGGCGGTTTTGACTGAGTCCTAGAGAAGCTAAATCACAAAGTCCATTATTACTTTGTGAATTTGGCTGTGGGATTTGGAAATGAACATTGGAGCTAGAGTCTGCAGATGAAGAAGTCTGCTATCTCTCAGTTTCTTTTCAGAAGCTAAGTCAATTTAGCTGTTGGTATCTCTGAAATATGCCAGTGGTTACATTTTTTTAATGATTGCCAGAAAAAAGACTGGCAGTTTTGAAAGGCATGACAGTACCCTGGGTGCCATGGAATAAGTATTTAACTGGGCACAAGTTTTGACTCTTCTACCTCGTCTAGGGGTGTAACCTATAAACTTGGAGTCAGGAAGACTTCAGACACTTACAGGCTGTGTGATCCTGGGCAAGTCAATAACCTTTCTATGCCTTGAGTTCCTCATCTGTAAAATGAAGGGATTGAACTTAATGCTCTCTAAGGTCCATGCCAACACTAAATCTGCAATTGTATGATCCTATGATCTCCCGAGGAAGCCACTGGGAATAGGAAGGGATAGATTACATATATAGATAGGTAGATGAATACGTAGAGTGATGGTTGGATAGACAGATGGATATGTGACAGAGATAAAGAGACAAATAGATGTATAACATAGGTGCCCTGCCCCACTCTTTCAAGGCAGACATATTACTTTTTATCTTCCTTGTGGGGTGGGGAATCTTTTTTCTCTGCCATAAGCTCAAGACCCAATCAGCTGTGTTCCTTCCTGCTTTTGAGGACCAAATGATTAACACTCAGTTCCATTTAACCATTTAATATTTATTTCAAAGATATAGCAGGAACAAATGTATAAATGTTTTCCTTCGGTACCTTGGGCACATAATCTCCCCTATAACATCTCAGCCTCTTGATGTATATGGGGGGATTATTAGTTTTACATTTAAGTTGTCTTCCTAAATAGAAACAACAGACCTATCAAATTCAAGTCCAAAGCCAGAGAGAGAGAGAGAGAGAGAGAGAGAGAGAGAGAGAGAGAGAGAGAGATTGAGAAAGAGAGAAACAGAGACAGAGAGACAGAGACAGAAAGACAGAGGGACAGAGACAGAGAGAGAGACAGAGAGATAGTTTATTAAGTGCTTACTATGTGCCAAGCATGTACTAAGCATGGGATAGAGATATAAATACAAGTAAACAAGATAGTGGGCATCTGGGTGCCTCAATGGTTAGAGCATGGGGCCTGGAGTCAGGAAGACCTTGAGTTAAATTATTAATTTAAGATTTATTATTATAAAGCCTCAGACACTTACTAGCTGTGTGACCCTGGGCAAGTTACTTAACCCTGTTTGCCTCAGTTGCTCTTCTGCAAAATGGACTGGTGAAGACAGTGGCAAACTACTCCAATACCTTTGCCAAGAAAACCCTAAACAGGTCACAAATAATTGGACATGACTGAAATGACTGAATAATAAGCGAGATCGTGCCTACCTTTAGGGATCTTATATTTTCATGAGAGGAAGTCAACACTATAATGGGGGGCTTGAAAGGTCAAGGGAGTAGTAGCAACAATACATCTAGGGAATGCATGGAGACCTGGTTCTTGGCAAGATGAGAAGAAAGCTTGCCTTTGAGATGCTAGGGTATGTCCAGGACTCCAGGGTTCCTGTAGGGAGAAGGTGAAGATACTGGTCACTAATTCCAAGTGTAGAAGCCATGTCATGGAGATGGACAGGGCATTTTTGAAAATCATTAGTGTAAATTTTAAAACAGATCTGCAACTGTATGATCTTTACCTTTCTGAGACTGTTTATTTACCTGTAAAATCGGAATGTTAAGTCTATAGTACCTGCTTCATAGTGTTGTTTTGAGATATGAATGAGATTATATATGTAAAATGCTTTGTAAAATTTTAAAGCACTATATAAATGTTAATAGTTGTTACTGTTTTTGAGTTTGGAGCTTTTTGGGGACCTGATATGATTTGTTGTCAGTAGGGAACTCATAATTTGGAAACTTCCTTCACCAATGCAAGTATACACCTTCTCTGCAATTTAGTTAGTTGCCTATAGCAAGGAGAAGTTGTTACTTGTTCAGGAGACACATAATCAGTATGTGTAGGAAGTGGAACTTTAATCCAGACCTTCCCAACTTTTTAGACCCCAGTGTCTACTTTGTCATGCTGCTTGTCAGTATGACAATATTATCGTCATCACCATCATCACCATCATGACCACGACCGTGACCATGACCATGACCATCACTATCACCATCACCATCATCATCTTTGAAGAATGACATGCTTCAGAGTAAGGAATAATTATGTTTAACACTCGCCACTTATATGTATATATATATATATATATATATATATATATTGGCTTTGAGACTTTGGGAAAATCACTAAACCTCTCAGTTTACTAGTCAACTTTCTGAGATCAGAAGTTGTAGAAAAGATGCCCACATGTACTGGTCAAGAGATCTTTCTCACCAATGTTATCATGTGCCTGGATCTTTCTTCCCCCCTCAAAATTATTATTTACATGGAAAGCCACTAGAACTTTACATGCTGATATTATACATTTAAGGCAGGAGCAGGGAACCTGTGGCCTTGAGGCCACACATGGACTTCTAGGTTCTCAAGTGTGGCTCTTTGACTGAATCTCTTTGGACCCTAGAAGGTCCTCATGTATCCTTGAGGCCACAGGTTCCCCACTATTGATTTAGGGAAACCATTTCTCTGTTAAGGAGACAGCATGATTAAATGAAAAAGGCATTGGCATCAGATGATCTAATTGAATTCTGTCTCTGCTATTTACAGCCTGTGTGGTCTTGGTAAGTCACTTAACCTCTCTGGACCTCAGTTTCCATATCTGTAAAATGAGGTGGTTGGATTAGATGACCTTTAAGGTTCCTTCCAGCTCTAAATCTCTTCCGTAAACAACTCTGTGAACAAAGGCACATCATGTCTTTTCTTTGTACCTCAGTTTCCATATCTGCAATATGAGAAGTTTGGAGTAGATAACTTTTGAGGACCTTCCAGCTCTAAATCTATATTGTGAGATCTTAGGCAAGCCTCTTAAATTCACTGAGGGTAGTTTCTTCATTCATCAAAAGAGTTTTCTAGGTCTGGTGTTTTGTGACTGTGTGAGTCTAAAACCTCAGGGCCCAGGTTTTGTATTTTTTTTTTGTATATTATGAGTTCTGCTGTGCTGGATGGAGTTTGTTGGGAGCCTGCAGTCTACTTTCTCATAATCATTAAGATAAATGCAGCTTCTGCAAATTCTGTTCCAGAAATTATTTTTAATAAAAAGGGCTACATCTTATAAATTCTCAAGTGGGAAAAATATATAGTTGCAAGCATTCTCAAAACTCTCCAGTGACCAAACAGTGAAGGATTTCCTAATGTAGCAGCAAGTGGTTTCTCATAATTTTAAAAGTTAGAGAAGAGAGTGTTCCTTTTCTTGTGCTACTAAAAGCTCTTTTCTGTATTTTACTGGTTTTTCAAATAATTTTTTCTTTGAAAAGGAAGAAAAACAAAACAAAACAAATAAACTAATAGGTACAGAAGAAGGAAGCAGAACACTTATCTAAAGGCAATGTTTATGTTTTAAGAAGAGCCATATTGGGGTGGCCAGGTAGCACAGCGAGTAAGAGCACCGGCTCCAGTGTCGGGATGACCTGGAGATCTAATCCCGGGCTCAGACACTTAGCACCCACCCAGAAACATCTGGCCGTGTAACCTTGAGCAAGTTACTTAACCCCAATTGCTTAGGGGTAGCCAGGTGGCTCAGCGAGTAAGAGCACCTGCTCCAGTGTTGGGTTGACCTGGATCAAATCCGGGCTCAGATACTCAGCACCACACCCAGAAATAACTGGCCATGTAACCTTGAGCAAGTTACTTAACCCCCATTGATTTTTTAAAAAAGAAGAGCCATGTAGTAGTTACCCAAATCCAAGTTTATTTGGTTGTGTTTATTTATAATCATCATCAACTAATATTTTGAAATTCTTTTTATATCCAATTGACATCTTTCATTAGAAAAAATTATACTTGTTACATGGAAACAAGTTAGCATTTAATGCCAATTTTCCATACTTTCATTGGATTTGTACATGGGCCACATTTCTCAACATTGCAGTTTGAAGATTGATTTGCTTTGGATTGCTGAGAGAAGCAAGTCAGTATTGAATACAATAGCTAAGGTATCACTTGAGTTGGGCAAGACAGGAAACTTCAGTTCAAGTAATTACCTCCTCCTAAACACACAAACATATCAGCTGTCTGAAGGTTCTTTCTTCTTAGGAAAAGCCATTTGGAATACAGAATTAGTTTTACCTTATAAGCTCAAAAAGTTTCAAAG
Organism: Petaurus breviceps papuanus; assembly: GCF_028583685.1. Lineage (NCBI taxonomy): Eukaryota > Metazoa > Chordata > Mammalia > Diprotodontia > Petauridae > Petaurus > Petaurus breviceps. The sequence continues at coordinate 6,644,317 of NW_027187351.1, forward strand.
ACTAGTGAGACTTTGTTTTCATTCTTTCAAGTAAAGAAATAAGGACTTGATAAATGCAGTCACATTATTTCCTTGCTATGGTTTCTTTCTCAAAGGTAGATTTAAAATGCAAGACAGGATAAATTTTTGAGGGGGACTGCACATTATGAGTATTGATAGTATAATAGAATAGCCATGTCCATTTGTACTTAGAAGGTTCACTCAAACTGGACAAACTAGAAAGACATGCCTGAATAATCAATCAATCCACATTTATTAAGTCCATTAAGTGCGATAGGGCAGGTGGTGGTGCAGTGGATAGAGTGCTGGGTCTGGAGTTAGGAAGACCTGAGTTCAATTCCAGCCTTAGACACTTAGTAGCTGTGTGACCCTGGGCAAATCATTTAATACTGTTTACCTCAGTTTCCTCCTCTGTAAAATGAGGTGAAGAAAGAAATGGCAAATCACGCAGTATCTTTGCAAAGAAAACCCCAAAAGGGATCATGAAGAGGTAACAATGACTAAACAACAATGTGATTGGTTTTATCCTAGATGCTGGGAATTCAAAGTTAAAAAAAAAAACAAACCTTCCAAGTCTGCTTTCAAGGAATTTACATTCCATCAGGAGAGCATGTACAATTATATGTATTTACAAAAATATTCAAAATAAATACAAAGTAATTTTGGAGGGGTCAGCATTTGCAGCTGGGTGGGAGAGGGAAGATCAAAGGAAGGCTTCACTTAGAAGACAGAACTTGAGCTAATTTGTGAAGGAAACTGGGCATCCCAAGAAGTGGAGGTGAAGAGGAGATTCATTTCAGGCAAGGGCATTTGAAGGAAAGAAGACAGTATGGCACATTTAAAAGAATGTTGGTTCTGGCCTCTGAGGACCTGGGTTCAAATACTGCCTCTGACACTTGCTCCCTCTGTGACCTTTGACAGGTAACCTCATTATCCTCTTCCCTTGACAGTAACAATAGGGAGGCTCCATTTTCAAAATTGGCCTAAGGCACAAAAATGCCTCCATCTGGTTCAGCACAATGATATCTATCATTAGAGCAAATGATGGGCATACTTCCAGGAGCACCACACATTCCAGGTCCTGACCCTTTTCCAAAAAGTTACAAGTTCTTTGACTTTGCTTTTTGAGTTTGACTCTGAAGATCTTTTGATGGCAGTTATGATGAACTCTGCAGTTTAAGAAGATGGTTTAAAAAAACATTTTAGCTCAGCTGGCAAACAGAGTTTGAGCAGTATTCGCTCTGTTCCTCCCCCTTCCTCAATTATTTTAAATATAGATATTAATCGGTGGACCTGCTTGAATTTCATCTGGGATTTATCACTTACCAGTGTTCTAGTGATGATAGATTATAATGACAGAGAGGAAATGATAACTTGAAGAAACTACATTGTGAGTAAAGAAAAAAAACAAAAGCAAAACCCAAACTGCAAAAGTATAGGACTGGACAGATTTGGTTCAAGAAAAAAATAATCAATAGCTCCAGAATTTTTTTCATATTTTTTAATAATCAGAAATGAAAATGGAAGCAATTCTGAGATTCTACTAAATCCTTATCAGATGATTAAAGTAAATGAAAGGCAACAAAAAATCCCATGCTGGAATGACTTGGTTAAAATAGACAAGCCATTACATGACTCTTTGGAGATGTGAATTAAGTTCACCCTTTGGGGAAAGCAATATGGAATTATATAATAAGTGTTTCAAAATGGGACACCCTTTAATGCGGTAGTCTAACCACTAGAGCTATTCCCCAGGGAAAATGTTGACAAGCAAAAAAAGTATCATGATAAAAAAAAATATTCTTAGCAGCACTGTTTGTAACAGCAAAAAAACAAAAAACAAAAACAAAAACAAAACTGGAAACCAGCTAGATGTACAATGATTGGAGATTGGCTGAACAAATTATGATATATGAATACAATAAAACACTGCACCATAAGAAGCAATGAATTTGAAAAATTCAAAGAAATGTGGAAAGACTAATGTGAAGTGATGGGGAGTAAAGAAAGTAGAACTAAAAGAGCTGTATACATATTAACCATAATTGTGTAGTTAACGACTATAGTAACACTAACATGTATGAGACAGTTAGGTGGTACAGTGGTTAGAGTGACAGACCTGGATTAAGTAAGATCTGACTTTAAATCTGGCCATAGGTACTATCTGTGAGACCCTGGGCAAGTCCTTTAATCTCTTCCTGACTCAGTTTCCTTAACTGTAAAATGAGGATGATAATAGCACCCACCCCCCAGAGTTATTGTGAAGATGAAATGAAATAATATTTATAAAGCACCTTGCAAATCTTAAAGTGCTATGTAAATGCTAGCTATTATTATTACAAGTTATATACATAGAAAATGTCAAAAGGATGACAAACATAAGGCCAATGAGACTACTATTAGGTTGAAGTCAGTAGACATCTTTTGGTATGGGGCAGTGAAGCATAAATAATGGAAGTTTGCAGATACAAAGACAATCATTTATTGCTGTTGCTCAGTTATTTTTTAGTTGAGTTCAACTCTTTGTGACCCCATTTGGGATGTTTTTTTGACAAAGATACTAAAATGGTTTGCCATTTCCTTCTCCAGATCATTTTACAAATGAGGAAACTGAGGTAAATAGGGATTAAGTGACTTGCCCAGGCTCACACAGCTAGTAAGTGTCTTAGGCCACACCTGTACTCTTCCTGACTCCAGGCCCAGCATTCTGTCCATTGCACTACCTGGCTGTCCCCCAATCATTCATAACCTCTTGTTTTTTTTGTTTCATCTGATATGCTTATTTAAAACTTTTTTTATTGCCTTATGAATAGGAGTAAAAGACCTCATCAAAGAATTGTACAGTAAGAAGAAAAGACGTGCCAGTCTCATGGCAAAAGTGAGGTATGATAGGTTGGACAGCCAGAGTACTTTGCTACTTCCCTAAAATGTCAGGAGAGACCCCCATAACTTTTGGGAGAACATGGATGACACTTTCACAGGATGGACAGGCAAGGATGTGTTGCAATCTGCATCATCAGAGGGAACTCCCAAATCCATGAGATCACAGACTTATTGAAGCACCTGACATGTTCTTATTCTAATACTTGTATTTGCCCGTGGAAGTTAAAATAAAACATGAAAATGCCAAGCAGTTAGATAATTGGATTAACTCCCATTAGATGGCTTACATAGTTATCTCTACAGTTATGGGAATGGGTTCAAATCCTGACTCTGTCACCTGTATGACCTTGGAAAATCACTCAACAGTTTCCTCAGTTATAAGATGAAGAGACTGAACTGTGTGATTGTTAAGGTTTCTTCTAGCTCTAAACCTATGAGGGACAGATGAGTTCCTTGAATAGATCTATGAGCTGACTGCATGCTCCTATTTTTTACCTCCTAATTTTGATTAATTGGAAGACAAAGGAGCAGATCTTGTGAGTCCATCCCTTGGATTGTCAGAGGCTCTTTTCCCTGAGCCAGATTTACAAATCCTCTTTTTTTTTCTTAACATCCCTGAAAAATGAATAGGAATGAGGTTACCTTACCCTATGACCACTGAGGTAAGTGATTTTGATGGCCATCTCTCCTAGTCCCAGTGCATCCCTAAGACTCCCATAGCTTAGTCATTCCCACAAGATCACCAACCTTTGTGTTAGAATACTTCATTAGATAAAAGTGTTAAGAAAGAATTGTTTTCTATTCCAGGTACAACCTGATATAGAGCTGTGAATTTTCTTAGCTCTTTATTCTGGAGAATTTTTCACAGTTCCCTATATGTCAAATGACTGCTTCTATGCTACGTATGACAGTCACATCAAGGCCAGGAGTTGAGAAATCTGTAATACTAACTTCATACTTCAGCATAACTTCAGTGGGTGTGGTTCCTACTAAGGAATTTGGAGCCAGGCTGAAGAGAGTACCTCCTTCTGCCTCTGGATCTAATATCAGTTCTCTGTACTTGTCACCATGAAATAGAGTCCTGGTTTATTTCTTCCTAACTACTTCACTTGCAAAGTCCTCAGTCCTTTCATCATGATGTGGAATGAGTATTAAATCAGAGCTACCTAGCAACAGAGACTGAAGAAGAATTCAAAGCACCCCCCGCCACAAAATTTTTATTTTTTTAAAACATTTATTTTGTTCTGGATTTAAGAAATAAAACGAGCATTTTTATAACATAAAATGTATTGGAAAGCTAAGTTAAGGAAATAGGCTTTAAATGAAACCTCTAAACCAGCTATGGGTGGTAGACACTGTTAAGACCAAGTTTTATTTACTCTTTAAAATTTTTTATTCCCCTTCAATCTGTTTCATCCCCAGATCTTTGGTTTGCTGGAAGGCCAGGCAGGGTTAATTACTATTTGATTACTTTTTTTTCCTTAAAGCATGTCACAAAACTTAACTAAGAACTTTGAAAATGTTGGATACTTTCAAATAATGAGTTTCATTTCTTGGACCCCAACCTTTTTCTCAGCAGGAGAGCCAGGGGTAATGAAGTACCATCTACATCCATTTGGTCAGCTGCCAACTCCATTCCCAGTAATGAAGTAAACTGAAAAAGAAAACAAAACAGATTTCTAAATAGTATTTGGAAAATCTTATTAGAAAAAAAAATAGAGCCAGCTCCTTAATAGAAACAATGTTTCTAACTTCTTTGCTCTTACTCTTTATCCCTAAAATGCTAATTTTTATTTATTGAAGTCTCAGCATTGAGAAGCAAAAGAATTCTTGACTTGGAAGTCGAGTTCGATCTCTGATACACACTAACTGTGTGACCATGGGCAAATCACTTAGCCTTCTGGGCCATACTCTAATCTTTAAAATGGGTTGTTGTGAGGTCCCAATAAAGATAACCTCTGTAAAGTGCTTTGCAAAGCTCTAAAATGCTATGTAACTATCAGTCATATTCCCAACTCAACCTGGTGTTGGGATGATTCTGACTTGTTTAGTAGTTTTCAGTAGTTTTTCAGTTGTATCTGACTCTTCTTGACCCCATTTGGGGTTTTCTTGGCAAAAAAAAATACTGCCATCTCCTTCTCCAGTTCATTTTACAGATGAGGAAACTGATGCAAACAGGACTAAGTGACTTGCCCAGGGTCATACACCTAGTAAGTGTCTGAGGCTAGATGGAAACGCAGGTCTACCTGACTCCACTCTATCCACTGTGCTACCTACCTACCACATTTAGCAGTTAATATATGTCAATTACCTCTGCCCCCCTAAATGATTCATTTGTATTCTACAGTCAATTCTATTATCTCAACTCTCTACTACTTGTGAACTCTTTGTTAGTCATGGTTAGCACTATAAAAAAACCTCTTTCCTTGGGTTAGGAAACTTAACCTGTTAGAAAAGTTCCTCTACTGGGGAGTTGGCTTTGATACCAAAGGACATTTATTATCTAAGGCCAGCTGCATGACTTCTCTTCAGTGTACTGTTTGTGAGGTTTGTACATCTATAAATGGAAACACTAGCTAACCAGAAATTATCGCCAGGGCTTTCTGATAGTGTCCTGTCTGACAACTTGAAATGTCCTGAAACATCTACCATGTAGGCACATTAAATCATTTCTGCCTGGGTTCTGAGTCTCTCTCTCTCTCTCTCTCTCTCTCTCTCTCTCTCTCTCTCTCTCTTTCTCTCTCCATGGATCTGGGCAATCACGAAAAAACAGATTCTATAAACAAGAACTTAAAGGAGAAATTGACGGTAAGACTTGTAGAAGTTTAACTGGAAAATGATTGTAAACTCGCCAAAAGGAAGGACATGAAGGCTGTTGTTATAGCCTAAAAAAAAGTTTATTAGCTTGTCTATATTTCCACGTTTGATTTCTTTTTATTTTATTTTGACTAACCAGTGACCTTGAAGTTAGTGTGATTTCAGTGAGCTTTGTGGAAAGGAATTACGATGGAATTATTATTGAAGTTTCCACAGACACAAAAATGTGAGCAAAACTAGTTCTGTGAAATGTGTGTCTTTATAGCCTCATGATCAAAGCCCATTAAAAAAGTGCATCTTTTGTTGTGTTTGCATAGTGAATTTTAATCCAGGTCTTCGAAGTTTGTATTACATGCATACCATGATGGCATTAAACTCAAAATCTGATTTCGTAGTCAGGTATCTGGGAAAAGTTGGAAGTAATTCAAGGAAAATATGTGGATATGATATTCATTTTTCAAGTTAAGGAACTTCTAGGCAAGATCTATAACTTGCTCCTACAAAGATTCTTTCTTGATGTGATGGGATAGTACCTATTATTTTTTTTGTCCTGAAGGCTCAGAAATGAAATGTCAAGGATTTGTGACTGTCACTTGCACTGATTCCCATCTAAAACATAATGGAATTTTGAGTTGAAGTGTGTTGCAGATTACTGATGTGGTTTTTCAACTTGTTTTTTTTTACCTGTAAGCTCATGGAAAATCAAAGGTGGGAACTATAATATGAATATTGGGAAAACAAGTCTGAGGAAGGGGTAGATTAATAATGATAGGCATCCGTATAGTGGAATGTAAAAATATGTTCATGGCAATCAGACCTTGGTTATCTGGAATCTTTAGAGGATGAGTTTTTTTTCTGAATAGCTAAATTTTCTTTTTTACTGAAAGTTTTCTGTTTTAGGCATGAATGTAATTTTTAAAAAGATTTTTGAACCATTTTGGAGATAAATCTTTCTGAAATATATTATGTAACATGTATCATAAAGTATGTTTACATTCATACTCAAGGATATTTAAAATAATAGAATTGTAGATTTAGATTGGAAGAGACTGTTGAGGTCAATCTAAGCCTATCCCTTCATTTTATAGATGAGGAAAATGTTGAGAGAGATTAAGTGACTTGCTCAAATTCACATAGAGAGAAGATTTGAATTCAGGTACTCTGACGCCAAATTCAGCATGCTTTAAGGTGCTGAGGATACACAGATAAAACATGGTGCAATTCCTGCCCCCAAGAAGTTTACAGTCAAATGTTGACTATCATTAAGTCTTTTCCTAATTAGTTATAAGCATCATAGGCCCATAGATTGAGAGCTGTAAGGGACTGTTAGAGGTCATTTAGTGTATACTCTCTCATTTTATAGATGGGAAAACTAAGGACAAGAAAGGTGAATGACTTGCTCAAGGTCACACAGGCATTATAGTATGCCAGAGTGATGCTTTTAGGATCTATTGAGGTATATAGACCTGTTTTCATTATAATGATCACAAATCATTGACTTATTTTTATCTTCTTGAGTTTTCTTTATATTGTTTTTCTATTTCTTCCTTTAACGTTAAGTATCAGTTTTCTCTGTCATCAGCATACATGACTATAGTCACCTATCTTCCTCTTTCTCAAGCACTATCACTCCTTATTGTCCTCCTCCCTCTCTTAAACTACCTTATATTAATACTCTATATACTTATATATGTGTTTTCTGTCTCTGATAGAAAGGAAACTCCTTGAGACCAAGGACCATGTAATTTTTATATCTCTGTATGTAGTGCCCAGCACATAGTAGGCACTTAAAAATGCTTATTAATTGGTTTGTAATTGACTTTTAAAAATATTTGGTAGATTTAGTAAACAAATAATAAAATCAAATTTGGCAACCTATCAGAATTATGTGCTAAATAAACATAAACTGCCTTTGAATGGGGCAAGAAAAGAGTTTTCTGGGAGTTAAATTAATGTGTGGATTTTGTAACATATATTTTGGTTTGACTGATTGAACTTTTAGGTTAATTTCCTGATTATTGGCTGTACTCTAGATAGGCATGTTTGCTGGATGGTGAAATACATGCACTTAGGTGAGGTCATGCTAAATGATATTTTTTCCTTGAGAGAGGGAGGGGTATAGTTTTTAATTGGCACTTCAGTCAATAGAATTTAAAAAAAATGCTAAACATGGAAGTAACTTAGAAATACTTTAGTCAATTCATTTTGAAGATGAGGAAACTGAGGTCCACCAAAGTTAAGTGATGTATCAAGGTCACCTTTATTGGTTCATATTAGATCTAAGAGCTCTTGGTATTTCCATACTCTTTTTCCCATACGATGGGAAGAGTTTTTAATTTAAAGTCAGATGACCTGAGTTCAAACCTGGCCCTGCTATTCATTCACTAGTTGTGTGATTTTGAGTGAGTCACTTAACTTCTCTGGGACTCAGTTTCTCCACATATGCATTGAGGAGGTTTAATTTCTAGCTCTAGCCAGAGGCAGCTCAGTGATACAGTAGGTAAGAGTGCTGGAGTTGGAATTGGGAAGATCTGAGTTTAAATCCCCTTGTAGACAATTACTAGCTGTGTAATTCCAGGCAAGTCGTTTAGGATTTTCCAGCCTCAGTCTCCTGACCTGTAAAAAGGGGATGATAACAGCATCTGCTTTACCGGGTTGTTATGAGAATTAAATGAGATAACATATATACAATACCTTTCAAATGTAACAATACTATATAGATGCTAGCTATTATTATTATTAATAAGCCTATTATTTTATAATATCTTAGATCTTTTCTAGCTCTAATTACTATGCCCCATGATAGTAAATACTTAAGAAATTATATAGGAGTCTTTTTTTTTCAATTATTACCTAAAGATCTCAATAGCTGAAGAAAATGAAACCAGGTTAGAGGAGTGATGGTAGCAATGCCCATATGTGATGAATATGATGGTCTTGAGTGTGTTGCTATTAATTTTGGTCATCTTCTGATGAGTGCTGGTCACCACAGCTGCATTGATCATTTGGCTCTCTCCATCAATTACTACAATAGTTGAAATGAGTGGATCAGCTGTGCTTGGTCTATGTGGCATAACAGCAGCAAAAATGTGCCTCTGAGAACAAAGACTTTTTAATAGAAAGTTTTATAAATGAGTGCAGCTGCATAAAGGACAATCAAAAAAAATAATTTGAAAGGAAATGGCATGTTATCATTCATTCTATTCATCAAGCATTTTAAAAGTACTTACTATGTGTAAGGCACTGTGCTAGATACTGGGGATACCAAGGCATATAGGACATAGATATTCTAAAGAGTTTAAAATCTAGGGGGCAGCTAGGTGGTGCAGTGAATAGAGCCGTGGTCTCAGGAGGACTTGAGTTCAGACACTTGGTACACTTTCTAGCTGTGTGACCTTGGGCAAGTCACTTAACCCCAATTGCTTTGCCTTTCCCCCTCCAAAAATTACAAAAAGAAAAAAAAGTTTACAGTCTAATAGGAAAGACAAGTATATAATTAGCTATGATACAAAGGCTAGTGTGTTGAGTGTCAGTCAATCAACAAACGTTTACTAAGTGCTTACTATGGACCTGCCACTGTGCTAAGCACTGGGAATACAAATACAAGCCAAAAAACCCAAAACAAAACAAAAGAAGAAGCACAAAAACCAGTTCCTGTCTTTAAAGAACTTGCATTCTGATTGAGGAAAACAATATATAAAAAGGAAGCTGAAAGGGAAAGGTGTGATTAGGACGATTAATGAAGGAGTCAGCATCACAGTCCCATGAGAGATGAAGAGATGGTTGGTCTGGGCACCTTTCTTAAATAATGGTTCTGGAAAGAGTCAGACGGAAGGGCCAAAGAGCTTGATGGGTACTTCAGAGGTATGAATTCCAGGGCTGATGTGATCTTAGAGGATGAAGAGTTTTCTGGAGGATGATGGAGGCATCCTGACTGCAGCCTTGTGAGAAATGTAATTAAGTGAAAAGGAAAGATCTGGGTGATGTATATGGAGATATTTAAGGCCAAAGAGACAGTTTTCATTTTAGTTTTTTTTGTTGTTGTTGGGGAGAAGAATAATCAGGAAAGGCTTCATATAGAAAGTGGCACCTGAATTGGTCCTTGAAGGGATGAAAAAGTTTAAGTGGAGACATGGGGACCTATTGGAGAGCAGTTCTATAGAAACAGAATCAAAAGGACTTGGGCACTATGTATGTAAGATGAAGGAACGGGAAGAATCAAAGATAGTTCAAGGCTAAAAGCTAGGGCAGGGGTGGAGAACCTGTCCATGTGGCCCTCTAGGTCCTCAAGTGGTCTGAATCCAAACTATCCAGGCAAAGGACCACACAGCCAGCACAGCCATCTAGTCTAATCTCTTCCTGAAAGGAATTTCCACTGTACAGAGAGATTAGGAAAGAATCAAGGAAGTGACCATCACATTGAGAACAAAACAATAAGATCAGGAGAATTAGACAGACTGGTTATTGGGTGAAGAGGGAAATTTCAGAGTGTAGAGTTTTTAGAAGGGGAGCCATTTCAAAAATGGTGAGCATAATGAGCCTTTTGGTTAGTTGAAATGGGGTGGAGAGGGGCAGCTAAGGTGGCACAGTGAATAGAGCACCAGCCCTGGAGTCAAGAGAACCTGAGTTTAAATGCAGCCTCAGACACTTACCATTTACTAGCCTAACACTTACTAGCTGTGTGACCTTGGGCAAGTCACTTAACCCCAGTTGCCCTCCCCTGGCCCCTCCAAAAAGCAAAAAGAAAAGAAAAGAAATGGGATGGAGAAAGAGGTCATAGGCATTCAAGGCTTTAGGAAACTAAGAATGTTGCACTTAGCACCCACCCAGAAACACCTGGCCGTGTAACCTTGATCAAGTTACTTAACCCCAATTGCTTAAAAAAAACAAAAAAGAAACTAAGAGTGTTAGAATGTCTGAAGGGCAATAGGCAAGGCTATTGAAAGATCTGAATGTAATATTAGAGAAAGGTACCAAAGCCATAGAGGAAGGTTTGAGGGTGACCAGAAGGCTGCTAGATGATAGGAAGGAGGATTAGGAGAGAGTGGTGACAGGCAAATGGAGATCCAGCTGCCTTAGAGTAAAGAATATTGAATGAAAGTGGAAGATTAAGAGATTGGAAGTGATCATGAAGAGAAAGGAATATGGGGATCCCCTCTCCAGACCCTGTGAAATGGAGTGAGTGGGGAAAAGAACGATTATTAAGAAGGCAGGAGTATGTATTATACATTTAAAAGATATCTCCATAAAATGATTAAAATTTTAAAAAATGACTCAAATGAGAAAGCTTCAGTTAGATGGAAAAATTGGAATTTATTAGAAATATTTCATTTTTCAACACTATCAGGTAAAGTGTTGTTATATTAGATTTCTACCAAAAACAAAAATGGCTTCAGAATTCAAATTAGTATGGAAGTGCTTAAGAGAAAATATTTGAAGTGAATTTAAAATTCATCAAAATAGGAGGAATTAAAAAAACTTTTATTGATATCTTTTGTCTTAATATGACATGTATTTCCCACTGTATATCTTATTCCTTTCCTTCCCCTTCCTCCTGCTCCCAGCCATCATTTAAATGGCTAAAAAATTAAAATCTATCTATCTATCTATATATAGATATATAATGTTTCAACACATCGTATAAACCCTCAAAATATGGAATTCTTATAAAGAAAAGAAAATGATTTTTTTCAGTCTAGAACTGTGATTTCATTGCAATAGGGAACTTAGTTATTAACTCCCTCTACCAGTAGAAGGCTACTTTGTTGTTCAGTTGTGTCCCTCTCTTTGTGACCTCTGTTGATGTTTTTTTGTTTTTTGTTTTTTGGCAAAGATAAGGGTTTGCCATTTCTTTTTCCAGTGGATTAAGACAAATGGAGTTAAATAACTTGCCTGGGGTTACATAGCTTGTTAGTGTCTGAAGTCAAGTTGAACCCAGATTTTTCCAACTCGGGGTCAGCGCTCTATACACCAAGCTGCAAGGCTGCTATTATTCAATAGCTTAGTCTTAAGGAGTTTCCTGTTTCACTGAGAAGTTGTGACTTACCCAGATTCACACAGTCAATATCTGTCAGAGATAGGAATTGATCATTAAAGGGATTTTAGTGGTCATACAGTCCAGAGGTGATAAACATGCAACTCACCTGCCTGCCCATAGTCACAACATTCCCTAGTATGACTTGAAGCAGATGAAAATATCCTTGGCAAATAGTTAACAAAATAAATAAAAATACAATGAAACAAAATGACATTACATTTTAAAACTAACTTAATATATCACCAGAAGGGATCCTTATATATAGATTAGTGGTCCTCATTTCTATTTGAGTTTGACACTCTGGATCTAGTTTAATCCCCTCATTTTACAGATGAAGAAAGTGAGGTACTGAGAGTTTAAGCAATTTGCCCAGTGTCACCTGGGAAATACTTGAAATGAGATTTACTTCTTGATTTCTAGTCCAATGTTCTATCCCCTAATGTCAGATCTGCCTGATGTCAAAGACGTGTCTCTATCCGTTATGGAATACTGCCATTACTATCACTACTGGTGCTGCTTAAAAAACAAAAAACAAAACCCCCCAAAACCAACAAACAACAAATCACAGGGTAGGAGAATTAATGTAACATGTATCTCATTTCAAATGAAAATTACATTCCTTCTAAGGAGGTTTTATCACGAAGATTCTCATCACGTAGATCTCATATTAATGGGAAGTATCCATAGTGTTCAGTGTTGGTAAGATTCTCTAAAATTATTAAGATTAGTTCAGCTTTGCAAATAAGTAGAGGTTAGTTTGCAGAGTTTTATTAGTGTACCACTCATCCCTTTACCTCCTACTAGTTACTCATATATGTCTTGTATAAAAAGTAATAACAATATAATTTCATATGATGTATAAAGATATATAACATTATTAAGAAGTAATAAAATAAATGTCATCAGGAATCATTACTATTCACCTCAGTATAAACTGTTTCTCACACAGGGTGTGTGGATGAGTGTCTTGCAAACACTTGACTAATTTTTAGTTATTTGCTGAATTTCTTGCTCATTGGTATTTAAGGCTATTTCATTTTTAAAGGAACTTGTGATACTGAATCATCACACCCAGTAATACATGTTCCAAATCTTTTCACTTATGAGTAGTTCCAACAAATTTGAGATCTCTTCCATTCAGGTACTCCCTTCAAAGGTGTGGACTAAAAATCCCTTTTAGCTCTGAGTCCATTGCCATCCTATACCCCAGTTTGTCAATATCTTTTCTAAAATATATAACCGAATTCAATATAGATACAGCATAGCTGTGTGACCCTGGATAAGTCATTTAACCCTGTCTGACTAGTTTCCTCATCTGTAAAATGAGCTAGAGAAGGAAATGGAAAACTACTCCAGTATCTTGGACAAGAAAACCTCAAATGGGGTCATGAAGAATCAGACATGGTTGAACCAACTGAACAACAATTCAATACAATTTAACAAACATGGATTAAACCCAGATATGTACAGTGAACTTTTCTAAGGCACTGGGAACAGACTGTATGTTGTCCAACACATTAGCTTTTCCTCTTCACTTCACATCATCTCTAAATTTAATATGTTTGCCATCTATATCTTTAGTCAAATCAATGAAAAAAAAGAAGTCCAAGAACAGAGCCTTGGGGAATTGTGTTAGCTATCTGCCCTTACTATTGATTCATCATACTCTCAGTTTTCTAAAGTCTATACTCTCTCTCTCTCTCTCTCTGTATATATATATATATATATACATATATATATATATATACACATATACATATGAACCACTATGTTGCCATAGTGCCATTTCCCTCCATCCTATACACGTGCAATTGATTTTGTGAACCCCCAGGGAAGCCTTTACATTTATCCCTATCACATTGAATCTTATTATATATACTCCATTTGCCTCCTGTTTTATTTCCCCTCCCCCATTCCCAGCACACTCTGAACATAGCAGGTACTTAATTAATAGCTGTTTAATTGCTTTTTCTCTTTACCTGTCAATTTTTAACATGTTCGTAGCTATGGGATTTTAAAGGGAAGTTTTCTTTGTTTGTTTGCTAGGCCTGGCCTTGCCTATCCCTCTAGGTCACCGAAAAGGAAATTAGGGGAAATCATATGGTCTTTCCCTGTGACCTGCCAGCATGATCAGTGTTTTGTTGCTTCCTGTTCTCTTTGGGGGTGGCTTGGCTTGGTGTTAACTTAGAAAGTTATTACAGTGCATAATGCGAAGACTTGTTTGCCTGAGGGGATTTGAGCTGAATGGAATGTATAATGCAGTGGTGCCATGACCGCTGCATTTAATTTCAAGCAGAGTCTGACTTGGGTCTGCTTAAATTTGGTCCTGGAGACTTGAGAGGTTTCTCATCTCTTGCCAATCCCGAGGGATAATTGCAGTGAAATAAAATTATCTTGCTAGAAATTCAAAGAAGCCATTCAATGCAATTCAAGAAATATAGAAGCAGTTTGGTGACACAGTAGATAAAACACTGGGCCAGGAATTAGGAAGACCTGAATTCAAATTTGACCTTAGACACTAATAAGCTAAGTGACCCTGGGCAAGTCGCTTAACCTCTGTTTGCCTCAGTTTCCCCAACTGTAAAATGGAAATAATAACGATATTTATCCTCCCATGTTTTTGAGGATCCCTAGCACAATGACTGGCACATAATGGGGGCCGTATAAATGCTTAGTCCCTTTCCCATTCCCATTTATTAAGCTGCATGGATATGAAGAGAGAATGGGCTCTTCCCTCAAGGAATTGACATTCTTCTGCACAGAAGTATAATGTGTACATTTGTCCATTGGACTATGTATACAAGTATGCATATATGAAGTATATATGAAGTAAATTGCTCATTTGTATAATAGCACATTATATACAATATATAATATCATGGTATATAAATATATAATACATCATTAAATAATAGCCCAGAATAACTCATTTATATAACAGCTAGTATTTATGTAGAGATCTGTTTGTAAAGTGCTTTATACATATTATGTTATTTGTTCCTCACAATGTCCTTTGAGAGGTAGTTACCAAATAAATCTCCAAAATACCCCCTTTTCTCCTTTGATACTGCTACCATCTTGAAGTAAGTTCTTATCACTTCACACTTGCACTATTGAAATAGACTGCTAGTGGGTCTGCCTGTCTCAAGTCTCTCACCACTCCAATCCAATTTCTACCAGAATAATTTTTTCTAAAGTACAGGTTCAATTGCTTCAACCCCCTCCTCACTCCATTTCCATTCAACAAACTCCCTCTACTCTAGCCTCTAAAATTGAATAAAAAATCTTCTGTTTGGTGCACAAAGTCTTTCATAAGCTAACCTACCTTTTCAGTCTTCTTGCACTTTACTTCTCCACATGTCCTCTGTGATCCAATGACATTGGCCTCCTGGCTATTCCATGTATAGGACATATACACACACTTAACTTTGGACACTTTCCCTGGTTGTTCCCCCATGATTGGAATCTTCTCCCTCCTCATCTCTGTCTTGTGGCTTCCCTGGTTTCCTTCAAGTCTCAACAGCAGCATCTCACATGTATACCAGGATAAGGTCAAAATGGGTACCTTATTTATACATAAAGGGTCAAACCATGAGCAAATTAGGAGAATATGGAATAGCTTACCCATCAGATTTATGGATAAGGAAAGAATTTAGGACCAAATAAGATCTAGAGAGCATTATGAAATGTAAAATAGATAATTTTGATTATATAAAATTAAAGTTTTTTTGCAGAAACAAAAGCAATGCAACTAAAATTAGAATGGAAAGCAGAAAACTGGGAAAAATTTTTTTTGTAGCAAATATCTCTAAAAAAATCTCTCCTAAAGGAAAACTTTCCCAACTCTTTTTAATGCCAGTCAGTGCCTTCTCTTTTTTTATTTTCTAACTATTCTGTAACTAGCTTGTTTTTACATATTTATTTGCTTGTCATCTTCCCCATTAGATTGTGTGAGCTCCTTTGAGAGCAGGAGCTGTCTTTCACCTCTCTTTTATATCCCTTTTATTGACTGATTGATGATAACATAGCTAGTAAATGTTTCAGGTAGGATTTGAACTCAGGTCTTCCTGAATCCAAGTCTAGTGCTTAATGAACTGTGCCAACAAACCACCTCAAGTTATCTTGTCATCTCAAGAGGGAGAGTACTAAAAACTGAGGGGCTGAGCAAAGTCCTCATGGAGGAAATTGTACCCAAACAGTGATTTGAAGGAAATTTAAAGAGAAGAGCAAATAGTAGCAGAAGAGAACTTTCTACTTGCTAAGAGCAATCCTTTTAGAGGTACCCTCAATCCAGGAGTATGTTGGAACCAACTCATACTGACTTGCAAGTGATGAGTGTTAAATTTTCAGTGTGAACATTTACACCTCAGAAATAGACAAATACAACAAATTAGGACTTGATTATATTGTTTTATTGATTGCATAGACTTAAGAATGTGGTAGAGATAGGGGCGGCCAGGTGGCGCAGTGAATAAGAGCGCTGGCCCCAGAGTCGGGAGACCTGGGATCAAATCCGGGCTCAGATACTTAGCATCACACCCAGAAATAAGTGGCTGTGTAACCTTGAGCAAGTTACTTAACCCCAATTGCTTAAAAAAAAGAATGTGGTAGAGAAAATGTTAATAATTCAAACTAAACTTCAAAGTATATCCTGTGTACATTTTAAAAAATATTTACAGCACAGTGCTGCTTAAGAGGCAGATGCTGCTTGTCTTTAGATCACTTTAGTGAGAGCTATGGATTTAGTAAGGCCTTAGGTATTAAAAAATTATTTTATACATCCTACATGTTTATTTGAATTTAATACCTCATAAGAACGTTACATTTCTATAGAGCTCTGCTGTTTTTGAAGGAAAGACATTACCCGAATGTATAAAGTATGATGAATGGTTGGTCCCAGAAGCTATTCCCAGTAATCTATACAATGCTCAGTATGCAGCAAAACCATGTTAGGAGGCTCAAAGACTGTCTGGGGAGAAGTTAGAGTTTCTGTATTTCCCTTTTCTAATGTCATTCATAAAACAGACATAGGGCTGAGACCCCATAGTGAGATTATAACCCTTGGAACAGAGCGCTCTGGAGAAAAGAATGCTAGATTAGATGACCTTGATGTCTGTGCAGCCTTGGACAAGTCACTTAACCTCTCCAGTCCTTAGTTTCCCTTATTTATAAAATTGGTCAATTGGACTTGTTTATTATGGAGTTTCCAGTTCTCAATTGATGAGCCTATGAATTTGTATATAGTTGATATTGGTTAAAATAAATACCAAGGACAATTTTGATCCCTGGAACTAATGATATAAATAGCTAGAACAAGGATGACTTTTGGAGAGTGGGGGAAAATTGCAACCAACGGGAAAAAAAGTGTTGTAAAAGTGTAACAGTAGCTTGAGGAGGGACCACTAGATGGCACAGTAAATAGAATGCCCTGCCTAGAGTCAGGTAGACTCATTTTCCTGATTTCAAACCTGGCCTCAGACACTTACTAGCTGTGTGACCCTGGGAAAGTCACTTAACCCTGTTTCCCTCAGTTTCCCTATTTGTAAAATGAGATGGAGAAGGAAATGCAAACCACTCCATGACCCCAAATGGGGTCATGGAGAGTCAGACACAACTGAAAAATAAGGTGAGGGAGACACCAAACATGGGAACCACATTTGTATAACCAGCAGCAATAACTTCCAGATCTTATTCCTATGGTGATGTGGCTGTTGTTTTGACAGTGTTTCTAATTTCCTTAGAGTGACCTTAGGTCAGAACCAGGCTTCACTCAAAACTTTCCATGTCCACCTGTGTTGGGAAATGATAGAATGGCCCTGGGTGTTAGGAGTGCCCATTTTCTCTAAAGGGATTTCCTTTAACATTAATAAATGTTGTAGTTTTTTACTATTACAGTGCTGCTATTTTAAGCAATTTGTTCCTGCTCTTTGAAGTGGGGAAAAAAAAGATAAAGGAGAGAAATGATAATATAGATCTGAATTCATATCTTGTTTCAGATACTAGCCTTGTGACGGTGGGAAAGTCAGTTAACCTCCCTGTGCCTCAGTTTCCTTATTTGTAAAATGAAAAATTTGGCAAAATATCCTATGAATAGGTAGAGTAGTTGTATTGTACTTTCACTATTATTGGTTCCCAGATGGGTTACTTACTACCTGGGTGACCTTGGGCAAATCAACCTCTCTAGATCTTGGTTTATACACATGTGCAATAAGGATATAGAAAGCTGAGCACTACAGAATTGACACTTTCCAATTGTGGTGCTGGAGAAGACTTTTGAGAGTCCCTTGGATGGCAAGGAGGTCAAATCAGTCAATACTTAAAGAACTTAATTCAGACTATTCTTTGGAAGGACAAATACTGAAGTTGAAGCTTAAATACTTTGGCCATATAATGAAAAGATAGAACTCAGTGGAAAAGACTCGGGTGTTGGGAAAGATCACAGGCAAATGGAGAAGGGAACAACAGATGATGAGATAGATAAATGAGTGTCATGGAAGCAATGAATATAAGCTTGGACAGACTTTGGGAGATAGTGGGGGACAGAAGAGCCTGGCATGCTATGGTCCATGGGATCACAAAGAATTAGACATGTCTGAATGAATGAACAAGAACAAGAAAATTGCTTTTCCATTTCAGCTGAAGAACTGTGATCTTAAGTCTGATGCCTACTGAATTCCTTTGATACCAAGCACTACCTGTTTATGTAAAATCTAGGTGCTGACATTTTCCATTATGTTTTTCTGATGACTAAATTAAAAATGTCCTTGCTCTTCCAGACAAAATGTGATAGTACTTTCCAGGTTTATAATTGGGAATTACACTGCATTCTTTCTGTTTTACAGTGAGAAAACAAAAGCTCTATAATGGGAACAACAGTGAACATTTAAGTGGAGATGTACAAAGTAATGAGCAGCACTCCCTGCTGCAGAAACCATGTTCCTATCAGGGCTTAGACTGGCATGATTTCCTAGTTCTTTGGAAGGAACTGAAAGTACAGTAAAATACTGGGGGAAATTATAACTTGAATTTTTTAGAGGATTTGATTATTTTTCATATTCAAAGGACTAAAAATAAAGAACATAGGCAAAAAGTCAATTCAGTCTAAGCCAATGGGTATTTACCAAGTCTCTGCTATGAGAAAGGCACTGAGTTAGGCACTCAGACATACAACTATAAAACATAAAGATTCTGGCTCTATTTGTATCTATCTATCTGTCTCTGTGTTTGCCTATCTATCTATCTATCTGTCTGTCTGTCTGTCTATCCCCACTTATATGTGAGTGTGTGTGTGTGTGTGTGTGTGTGTGTGTGTGTGTGTGTTTGTGATTTATAATCATGAAAGTGGTTTCCCCAGAGTGGGGTATATCCATTGCACTCCAGATGGGCAGACCCTCTGATTTTACCACTTGAGAGAGACTCAAAACAGAAAGGTAGTATTATGTAAAAAAATAGCAAGCCAACTTCAAGTTAGCAAGCCAAGAAGATCAGGGTTCCTGATAGAGTCATCTCTGTTCTGATAGTCCTGATAGTGCTAGGTCACCTCTGATAGATTCTGGTTAGGACCAGGGGAAAGTTACTTAATTCCTCAGTGCTTTAGACACCTCTCTAAGCCTGCTAGTTTCAGAAAAGATGCTGACTTGCATTGATAGAGGGAGTTTGCTCACTTTGGAGTGCCCTATACCAATGAAATCACGGTCCAGACTCTATGCTTATATACTATGTAATCGAGAGGCAGTACAGCACAGTGCAGAACATGTTGGGCTTGAAGTCTAGATTACTTGAGTTCACATATTGTTTCAGACACTTGCCCATTTTGTAATGTTGGAGGAGGCACATAATCCCTCCATGCCCCAGTTTGTTCTTCTATAAAATTAGGGGAGATGGAGAACTGATGACTTCTAAGGTACTTTACAATTCTAAATAGTTTTAATTTTCCTATGAATTTTTCTTTACTCCTGATTTTCTCCCTCATGGAATTTTCATACCTGGACCTATGGGAGTTCTCCAGATCTCTTTTCCACTTATCTTCTGGCCTTCCACTTCACTGTGATTCTATAACAGAGTTGCCCAACTGGACTACAATAAGTAATAAGTCCTGTTCTGGGGAAATCACTTTCATGATTATGAATCATTCCCAGTGATTGGTAAATAAAGATAGATAGATGATAGATAGATAGATAGATAGATAGATAGATAGATAGATAGACATAAACATAGACAGAGACACACAAGTAGATATAGAGACAGAATCTTTATATGTTATAGTTGTTTGTGTGTAAATTGCTAAAAAAAAAACCCCAAACTAAACTGTACAAAAACCAAAAACGTTTCATCTTTCCCTCTCTTCTCTTAAACTTCCTCTGAATAAAATGAGGACTCTGAATACATTAAAAGAACTCTGGGGAAGGGACCAAGGTAAAGGATGGTGAGGAGCTATCCTGATTTCTTCACTAGGATGTGAATCCCATTCCTAAAACTGTATGGTTATTTTAAAAAGCATTGGCAATTAAAGAAGCATCTGTTGATGGTGTATGTGAGGGATGCACTTTGTCTGAATCGATTATTTGACAGATCCCCATGTGATGGTGAATCGTGGGAGGGGAGATGGATTGTGGTCTTTAGGCTGAACTGCACTTTCACAAATGACATTTATAATGACACTGTGTCTGGGTGGGAAAATATTCTCCGTGTTCTCATGGTAGGAATTACTATGGCTTGTAAACCACCAGGTATTCTGTCCAAAGTACAGCATCCTCCGGGGGACTGGTAAAATAGATTGCTATGTTACTGATGGAATTACTGTGGGAAGTTATGGGCTGTACTTTTCTTCATGGCCTTCATAAAAAAGGAGGTTATTTACAAAATGTTTTGAGGTTATCTGTACTTTAATTACCAGCCTGTGTTTTTATAGCCTGGAGTTTTCCAAACCGGTTTTTTTTTTTTTAAATTGCCCCTAAACCTCTCACCCATTCCATGAATATTTCATCTTCACACACAGGTTTTATCCAATTTGTTTTTGAAATAGGGCTGAGTGACCTCGTATATGTCAGAAAGGGGAGAGTCAATGACTACTTCATGTTATGAAGGACTGATAATACCACACCTCTTAGGAAGAAATTTTAGAAACTGTTTTCTTGTTTACCACGACATAAGATACTTTTGAAATAAAGAGAGAATATAAGCATAAATCACTGTAATTAACATTCAGCAGCTTGTGGAAATATCTTTCAATTACAGAGAAAACCCTTATTCATTCACATCTTGTAACTCCCTTAGGTGTTAGCTTTTAATCTGGGAATTCCTGTATGTTTTTTGCTTTCCATCTGCCTCTTGCCTCTACCTCCTTCCCTCTGTTTCTTCTTTCCTCTTTCTTTTCCTTTCCTCCTTTCCCCTTTCTCTCCCCCCTCCATTTGTAGTGTTTAAGGATTTCTGAGATGTAAAAGCTGATATTGAAAATTTAATACTCAGCTCTCAGGAATGGTCCAGCTGACTATAGCGGGTCCCTATAAATTCTACCTTCATTTCCACCATTGAGAATCAAGAAAGGGGCTGCCTCATGATTGTATGCTTCCCTGTTTCTTATTAGTTAATGAACTTTTCTTTCTCAAATTATCATATTTTTCACTTACCTGTATATATGTTGCATCCCTTTAAGTAAAATTATAAGGTTCTCTGAGATCAGGAATGGTTTCTTTCTGTTCTTGTTTTTGGTTTGATTTTGGTCTTTACATTCATGGCATGGCACAATGCCTTGCATATAAAGAGTGCTTAGCAATGGTTAATTGAATTGAATTTAGTTTCCTATTCAATTGAAAGATGCTATTATAGTGTCTTTTTGTGTAAATTTAGAAACTTTACATAATTTGCAAACTTGTTTGTTTACCAGCCCTAGTCTTTTTTTTCTTCTTCTTATTGATCTTAACTTTGGAGAATAGTGATCATCACAATTGGCTCTGTACCTGTGGAAGCCTTGGTCTCTTGTTTGGGACACTGAGTTTTCTGGATCAAAATACTGGTCTAAACCCAAATGTCAAGTCAGGAAGGGGAGTGTGATTCCCTTTCCATTTGAACTATCATATCCAGAATGAAGGAGGTGATAGCGTCACTGTACTATGCCTACAGGGCAGTTAAGTGGCACACTGGGGAGAGTGCTGGACTGCAGTCAGGAAGACTCATCTTTGAACACATTAATTGCATGACCTTGTTTGCGTCAGTTTCTTCAGCTGTAAAATGAGCTGGAGGAAGAAGTGGTAAACAACTTCAGTATCTTTGCCCAAAAAACCCTCAAATGGGATCACAAAGAGTCAGAAATGAGAAAAATGATTGAGCAGCAACAATACTATGCTTTGGTTAGAACACATTCAGAATATTCAGTTCTGGGCATCTCTTTATAAATTTAAATTTTTTTTTGTTTTTATATTGCCTTTGTTTCCAAGTACATACCTCTCACCCAGTAGGACATCCCTTATAATAAATTTTTTTTAATAGCTAACATTTATATAGTACCTACAATGTGCTAAGTACTTTACAAATATTATCTCTTTTAATCCTCACAATAACCTTGGGTGGTAGGTGCTATCATCTTCCCAGGAGGCTTTAGCAAACAGACCTTGAATGACTTGCTCAGTCCCACAGTTAGTAAGTATTTGAAGCTAGATTTGAGCCTAGGTGTCCCTTACCCAAGACCCAGCATTCTATCCACTATGCCACCTGACTGCCTCTAGACAGAGAAGAGGAGGGGGAAAAGAAACTCTATCAAATTAATCAACACTTTGACTGAATCTGATGGTATTTGCTAAGAACTGTGGAAAAGGAGCTTTGTTTTATTAGAAGCTAATTGGAGGAAATTAAATCTTGTTGAGTGAAGAACTAGATGGGCTTATCTGTTTTGATCACAGAGCCAACCTCAGGAGTTTTGCAGTTCTCTGGCTGAAGGGAACTGCTTGTATTTGAATAAGTGCAATATTATATACATACATAAATATTTCTATCTGTTTCACAGATAACACACGGGAGATACTGGAGTTTTGGGACTCCAGCCTCTAATAGGTTCCTTCTTGATCTGCTCAGACAGGAAGACACTTTCAGAGGGGTTAATAATCAACTTTATTCTAGTCTATCTTCTCAAAGGAAGTTGCTGATAATGGTAGCACTAACTCCCACAGCATTCCCTAACCACCCTTCTTGTAGGGGCCATTGTGAAAGGATGGGCAACTACCCCTATTTCTTGAGGGGGTCAATCGAGCCAGGCATAGCTTGTGCACTCCACTAAATCCCCTCAAACCTCAAAGGGGGCCGGTTGAGATAGGTACATGCATTCCTCTATGGGTTCCCCTATAGATTCCCCATGGTTTCCCCTATGGATTCCCCACTCACTGATCAGTGCCTACTTGCTTGATAGGGCAACAAACAAATAAGGCATCTTGCCAACATTAAGCTCACAGCTTTAGCAATATCATTATTCTGCATGGGTGTTGTAAATATCATGTCACCCCATATCTCATGGTGCAGCCTCAGTAGGACTGTCTATCACTATGATACTGGGAATTACTTACTAGGATCCTTGGGGTTTTTCTGGGAGTTATTGTCTGACACCCGGAAACTAGATATTTCCATGGATTCTGAGAAACTAAACTAAAAAGGGTAACAAAGGGGCAGCTAGTTGGCACAGTGAATAGAGTACCGACCCTGAAGTCAGGAGTACCTGAGTTCAAATTTGGCCTCAGATACCTAACACTTACTAGCTGTGTGACCTTGGGCAAGTCACTTAACCCCAATTGCCCTACCTTCCCCCTCCAAAAAGCAAAAAAAAAAAGAAAAAGGATAAAAAAATCCTCTTTACATATATTATCTATCTATATCTGTGTGTGTGTGTATATATACATATATTTTTTTTTCCTAAAAGAGCATAATACTTTTTTCAGCACCCTGTTAAGGGTGGTTGTAAGCTAAAAGAGCCTGTCATTGCCTTAGCTTGAAAACAGAAGAGAAGTAGTTTTGTCTAGCCAGAGAGTGTTGGGGACCAGAAGAGAAACAATTAATAGAGAAAACTTCATGTGGTTCAGATTGTTCTTGGGGAGACCAAAGACGTTAGGAACTAAATTCCAGAGTTGTAAGTTGCCCCAGGCTCATAGTTTTTTCCACTCATATGCTTACCCACTAGATTCCTCTAAGTGTTTGCTCACTCTTCTTCAAGGACATTGCATGCATTGTTGGCAGAGTATGACCCAGATTTATGAGTGGACTGTGATATTTTGCATTTTCTTGTTTTTGCCTTCTATTGAATAAACATGATAATTTCCTTTTGTTTTCTATTAATTAAATATTATGATTATTACTGGTTTTGCCTCATCATTTAGTAAATATTTAAATTTAATGGTGTTGTCATGGTGACTAATTCTGTAGGAAGTACCCCAGAGGGGTCTTGGGAACTACAGTAATGATGATGAGATTTAGAGTAGGTAGAGCTGGTTCATGTGTGAAAGAATTCACTTAGACCTTCTCTGTAGCCATTGGGAGTTTTATTGATACAAAAGCTAGGTGATGCAGTGAATAGAGCACTGACCCTGGAGTCAGGAGGACCTGAGTTCAAATCCAGTCGCAGACACTTAACACTTACCAGGCATGACCTTAGGCAAGTCACTTCACCCCAATTGCTCTGCTCTCCCCTCTCCAAAAAAAAAAGGAAAAGAAAAAGAACAAAAACAGTACAGGTTTTCTAGCAAGAAAGCGAAGTGAGACCCTGATATTTGGGGGAGTTATGCTTATACAGAGATTTCAGAATTGTGATGTAGTTTTAGAAGATTTTATGGTGGTTAAAGATTAAAGACAGGACAGGATGACATAGGATGAAAGAGAAAAAAGGGAATTCTTTATGGTTTAAGGATTTAAGGACAGGGCAGGGGGACATAGGTTAAAAATTAAAGGATGGAGGAACACAGGATAAGGGAGACAAGCAGTTTTTTTGGTATAGGTTCAAGATAAGGGGGAAAGGGCTTTAGGACACTTTCAGGTTAGAGAATAAACTAGGGGATTCTCAAGGTCAACCCTTAATATTATTTTTAACCCTTAGGGCACTGTTTTCATCTGTATCAGTAAGTAGTGGGAATGAATAGTCCCCCAAAGCAGATTTACCCCTGGAACCCTAAAAGAGAGAATAGTGAGTTGTAGCCATGTGATCATGGCCATAGCCAGCCCCTTCATTCTAAAAAAAAAATCCAGACCTACTGGTGAAGGCAGGTTGAGGTTGAATGAGCTAGTCTAGAGTGAGAGAAAGGGGTGTAGGTGCCTTATTGGACACCATGCCCATAAGCTACACTGCATGAGTGGGTAGGATCATTGCCACAGCCAGGTTGTATAGGCTAGAGAGGGAAATTTAATGAGTCTGTTTTTTCTTTCAAATAAGAGGAATGTTAAAGAATGGATAATTCAGAAAGTTTCAAGAATAATTATATTTTACTTTATTAGGTATTAAAGTGTGGTAAGCATGTGGGAAGATCAGAAAAAGTGGGAAGAAGCTGGTAATCCTGGGAGCTCATCTCCTTCATCTGCACTTTTGCTATCACCTGCAATCCTGCACACCAGCAGGGTTTTAGTAAATTTAGAGGAAAAAAATCTAGGACATCATCCTTACTGAAGCTCTTATGTACAGTTCTATTTTTAACATCAAGCAAAGAATATAGAATGTAGCCTATAATATGCTATAATTTTAATAAGTTTAACACTTTTGAACAACAGTGTATCCCTTTAATGTAATTTCCTCTACATTTTGACCAAATGTTTATTTTGTGTTTGCATATATATGATATACACACACGCACACATATACATATACACACATATGCATGTATATAAATACATGCATATGCATATGTGCATGTATATAAATACATGCATGCATATATGCATGCACACAAACATGCACATACACACATCCCAATGAAATCACAGGTCCAGGACAGATAAGGCTCAGGACTTGGCATCTGGAAGGCCTGACTTCAAATTTGACCTCAGGTATTTGCTAGCCATTTGTCTCTGCGAAAGTCACTTAATCTCTATTTTAGTTTTCTCATCTGCAAAATGGGAAATATAATAACACCTACCTCACAAAATTGTTGTAAGAATAAAATGAGATAATATTTGTAATATATTTTTAAGCCATTAAGTGCTCTATTAATGCTAACTTTTATTACAAATTTTCTTCTTTTGGAACAGATTTATGATTTCATTGGTGTGGGAAACACCTGGTAAGGAATTATCTTCTAACCAATGCAGATCACCAGTTTCCTGTACCACTGAGGAATTAAATGACTTGCCCAGAGTCACCTAGGCTCAAACTAAGGGTTTTCTGGCTCTGAGGCCAAGTCTTTCTCTCCTAGACAATGCTGCTTCTCTATATTGATTCAGTAATCTAAATGTTTAACTCAAGGGTCCTTTATTACTCTTTTGGCACTGAAAACACTAAATTCAGCATATTTACTGAAAGGGAATCAAATAACAGTACTGTGAACTATGAGTAATACCTTTGCATGTCTTCTTTTAAATTCACTCAAGCTTCCATGAAAAACAACTTTCTTTTAAACAGAGAAATACATTTTGGTAACTTATGTTAACCTTCCATTTGAAAGCAGATGAAGTGTATCCAGCTGATAATTTTCACATCATTTAAAAAGAACGTCTTGTCAAAACCTCTGGTATTTTTAAGCTATATGTACTGTCTGATGGTTGTCACATGACCTTAGAAGCAAAAGCAGAAGCAATGGAGAGAGGCGATCGGGTTTAATTTTATTCTGACAAATGCAAAATTTTATCTTAGATTTCTATTAAGTATGACAGCTCAGGTGCCTAATTCAGTATTATGGAGCTTCTCTGAAATATGAATGAAATCCCCTCTTTTACCCACAACTTCCAGACTAAATTTGAATAAATGACTAAAAGAATAACAACTTAAAGAAAATTTATTAATAAATCAGACATGGACAAATTTGTGACTCTTGGCATGGATTATAAAATGGTATTTGGGTGCTCTTAAAAGAACATGAGGAACCTCCTCTTTGCAGGAATATAATTTCCATTTTGGGAATACTCTGTACTGCATATACTCATACATACATACATACATACATACATACATACATACATGTATATTGCAAACCCAAGAACCCTACAAACCCCAATTTGAAATAGCTGTCCTAAAAAAGAGACAAATGAAATTAGGGTGCATGTGTCCATGGTTTAATTTTTCTCAAACTGGCTTGACATGCATTTTCATGGGAATTACAGTGCAAAATTGCCCCCCCCCCGGGGGGCAGTTCAGAACTGTCTCAATTTGGAATTTGGGGGTACACGATTATATGTACTTTGAAGAGTAGGTGCTCCCAAAATGCTAATCAACTCTGATTGGTTGACATGCTGGAGGTGGGCTATATTAAAATAAGGTCTTGAGTAAGTGACTTTGGTCCCTTAATCCTGATTAAAGAGACATCAATTTCCATATCACCTGTCTTGACAATAGAGAGGAATCAATATTTTCTTAGCAATATAATGAGCAAGCACAGACCCATTTAGATTAAGTTCTTCTGAAGGAAGTCTGAAAGGGGATGGGGAAGCTCTGAGTTTCCAAGATAATGATTACTAAGAAAAATCATTTTTCACTGTATGTATGTATGCATGTATTCATGCATGTATGTATGTATATAGTGTATGTGTGTATATATGTATATATCTATATATCATCAGTTCTCTCAGAAACCTGGTAAAAGAAGTAGATTGCAGTTTAAACTTTTTTTCCAATGTGATATTATCAAAATAGTTCTCTTGTCAATAATGTAATCAGACAGATATATGTTTCCAAGGATTCTTTGACCTCAGGCCTTGATGTCATTTACTTGGCCTTGTCTGCAATGAGAACAGAAACCATCTGTCTAACTTGTGAACATATCCATGGATATATGTAGAAGGATGAAAGCAAGTGTATGTTTTATGGCTTTCAAAATATTTTTTTAAACTCTTTTTCCCTTGATGAAATGTTCATCCATTTTTACTACAGGCAAGATTTCTGAAAAATGCAGTTTTGCTTTATTCATTATGGGAAGTGTTTCTATCCTGATAAATCATTACAAGTTCCATTTAACCATTCATTTGATGTTCTACCAAAGAGTAGATCTTTAGTGAGTATGATGTGAGAAATCCTCTGCTGCTTCATTAGAACTCCACTAGAAGTTAGTATGCCTTTGAAGGAAAACTTAGGTGGCTCCAGCTACTTTGTAGTTTAATTTAATTAAGAAGTTTGAAATAAAATATGTACAGAATTTCCTTCCCAGCTGAGGTGTAGGTGGGGAAAGGTAGCATGGCATGGCAAACACATTTATACTAGAGACCTTCAAGGACGGTTAGGTGGCACAGGGAATAGAGATCTGGGCCTGGAGTCAGGAAGACTCATCTTCCTGAGTTCAAATCTGTCCTCAGATGCTTACTAGATGGATGACCCTGGGCAAGTCATTTCACTCTGTTTTCCTCATCTGTAAAATGAGCTGGAGAAGGAAATGACAAATCACTCTAGTATCTTTGCCAAGAAAGCCCCAAATGGGGTCATGAAAAGTTGGACACAGCTGAAAAATAACTGACTGAAATAACTTTAACATATACACTGTTATTTCTTCATATGCCCTAACTTTATGATTCTTCAATTTATTAATTTTCCATGACCTATCCTTCCAACTCACCACAGCTACATACAGAGACAGCATACATTTATTAAGTGATAGGAATACAAATTAAAGCAGAGATATGGCTCTTACCCTCAAGGAGCTCACAATGGAATGAACAAACTTAAAAAAAACTATATGCATATGTACAGCAATCAGTTCAGTTGTTTTTGAGGCATGTCTGACTCTGCAATCCCATTTGGAGTTTTCTTGGCAAAGACACTGGAGTGGCTTTCCATTTCATTCTCCAGCTCATTTTACAGATGAGGAAACTGAGACAAACAGGATTAAGTGACTTGCTCAGGGTCACACAGCCAGTAAGGGTCTGAGGCCAGATTTGAACTCAGGAGGATGAGTCTTTCTGACTCCAGAACTGGAACTCTGCCCACTGTATCACCTAGCTTCTTTATGTACAGTATAAATGGGAGGTCTTCCTGGACTGAGCAATATGGAGGGGGTGGTGATAGTAAAGGTCCCATAGAAGGTGAGATGAGAGCTGGGACATGAAGGAAGTCAGGGGAACCAGAAGGCAGAGGTGACAAGGAAAGCATTCTAGGTATGGGGGGTACAGTCAGTCAGTGATAAAGCGCATAGTCTCTTGTGTGCGTAATAGCAAGAAGGTTATTGTCACTGAGCATAAGAGGAGGAGATTAGATGGGAGATGCCTGGAAAGGTAGGAAGTGGCCAGATTGTAAAGGCCTTTAAAAGCCACATAGAGGATTTTGGATTTGATAAAATGCTAGATTAAGACTCAGGATTAACATTCCTGCTCTGACACTTAGTACCTATGTGACCACAGGTGAATCACTTAACCACTCTCTTCCATAGTGTATGTTATCACCATGCCATGCTGGAAGCAAAGTGTGCATGAGCTGGTCATCACTTCTCTAATCTTTATAGAAAAGTGATATTTCCACTAATTGCTAAAAAAAACCCACATAGAAAGTTTAAGTGCCTTCGTTTTGATTTTCCATGTAGCTTTGTGGTAAATTTGTTTTAAAAAAAAATCACTGTGTGATGACATTTTCTGAACTTTAAAGCCCTCTTCTCTGAAAATCATGCTGGGAGCTGCCATTTAAAAACAAACAAACAAAAATAAAACAATCCAAAGAGAATAAATACATTGCCTTTTAAATAGTAGAATCTTATTGAAACATGGTAATAGCCTCATCTGACTGAGTATTAGAGATCGCCAACCTAAATGAAATGCATTTGGCATAGTGTGAGGGTAGTGATTGCCCTCTCCCCATCCTCTCTGGTTTTATGATAGCATTGACTGCTAGAGGAAAAGAAATTGGACAAGTTAAGCATGAATTTTGAAGCTAAAACAATTTTTCTACAGTCTGTATCTTTCCCATGTTGTTGTTCAATCATTTTTCAGTTGTGTCTGACTCTTTGTGACCCCATTTCAGGTTTTCTTGGCAAAGATGCTGTAGTGTTCTCCATTTCCTCCTCCAGATCATTTTACAGATGAGGAACTGAGGCAAACAGGGTGAAGTGACTTGCCCAGGGTCACGCAGCTAGTAAGTGTCTGAGGCCAGATTTGAACTCAGAAAGAAAAGTCTTCTTGATTCCAGGCCCAGCCCTCTATCCCCACACTACTTAGCTGCTCCCTTTACCATGATATCAGCTTCAAATGAGCACCAAGGTGCTTGCTTGACTTCACAGGACAAAATCATATTGAATTAAGTAACACTCAAGGGTCACTGCGGTTGGCTTATCTTTAGTGAGTGAGCTGTTGGATGGAAACAGGAAAACTTTTTTTATTCCTGCTTTCATATCTGTTAATCTCTCTGAACTCTTTTCTGCTTCCTAGAATGATGATAGAAGTGGGGGTTGTATGAAGATGATATGAAAATGTAAATCACTTTGCAAAGAGCAGATGTATTTGTATGCTATGTGTTTTCTGCGATGGTCTGTTGCTTACTGAACTCTTTGGCTATGCTCAAATGTTAGATATCTTTAGCCCAAAGTCAGGCAATAATTCTAGAATGCTGTCAGTCACTACCTGTTCACTAGAGAATTTAAAAATAAGACAGTCCCAACTCAGCAGCTAGTGACCCCAGTTATGCAAAGAACTTTCAATCAGCCCTAGAGAGGAGTTGGCAACTAGACAGCCGGTAGCAATGTTGACTTCGATGTTGGGAAATGTTGTGGTTGACTTACATAGTCTAAATCTTTGAGTCAAAATGGACAGTTTAGTTATCTACTCATAGCTCCTCTTTGCAGATGAGGGAACTGAAGCCCTTTCAAGAGTTTAAGTGGAATTGCTTCAGATCACACAGCTCATTAATGGTGAAGTAGGAGTAGAGCCCAGATCTTTTGACTCTCAGGCTGTGCACTTTGCATTATCAGGCGGCATCTCTATATTCTCTGTCTCTGTCAGTATGTTTCCATTTATGGAACTTTAATGTGCAAAGTGCCCTACTGGGTAGAGATACAAAACAATTAGAAAACAAGGAAGCTGTCTGTGAGAAATACTTGAATCTATCACTTATGTGATGATTGTTTTGTGTCCTTAGTACCAAGCACTATGCCTGGAACATAGTAAAAACATAATGAATGCTTGTTAATTGCTCGACTGGGTATAACTTCAGAGGTTAAACTTCTTTGCTCTGTGACTTCCTGAAAGTCATATGTCTATGCTTAGAGGAAGCAATAGAAAGTTTCAGCAAGAATGGTCTTTTTCTGGAGGAGGCAAGATAAGGGTTATCCAATATACTTTGACTCCAGCTCAACCACTGTACCCTTAGCACAATGACTATCTAGTTTTAAGAGCCATAACTTAGTACAAAAATGGTAACACGGCATAAACTAAATAAGATCATCTTCATAGCAAACATGAAACAAAAGCAAATCTCTTGTACATCTCTTTGTTTAGCAGCTTCCCTATTTTTATAACAATTTCTTTGCATCTCTGGTCCAGTTCAGGGTCCCAGGTTAGAAAGGTGACCTTCAGAATTTGCTTGTAATTAAAATGATCCCTAAACTCCTCCTTGCGGACTTCCTAGGCTGCTCTTCTTCTGCCAGTCCTTGGGCATTCTGACACAGTGAAGATCTGTCAATGGGAGTCATAAATGTCATTTGACTTAACATCCTCCAATTATTGAAAGTTTTCCTTGGATTTTGCTCTCCAGGAGAGTAGTGATGACATACTTACTCCATGGTTCTGTTCTAGCTTCTTTATTTTTGTGTTGATGACTAAGTTTGCATGTTATGGCTGATACGGATAGTTTCTGCAGCAATCACACTCATGATTCAGAAAGAAGGATGCCCTTCTCCTACTCCTTACTGTGGGTCTCATCAGTAATTCTAGTTGAAGATTCAGACTATACATGAAATGGAAATGCTTAGGACTTTTCCTAAATAATCCCCAGAATGTGAAAGAATTTTCAGGTGTCAAGCACAGCAAAATTCCCTGGTATAGGCAGGAATCAGATTAAAATGTAATTGGGAATTTTTAACAAAATAAAAATATAATACAACATAGAAAATGTTAATTTGTGGTTTTCAAAGTCAGGATGCAGCCTGCGGACATTCATTTCTATTTGAGTTTGATGCCATTATAATCCAGACAAACTTATGGCAATATAGTAGGAGCCTATGTTTACTGAAGAACTTTCACAATGAAGGAGTAGAGTATTGGATACTAAATGAAGGCAACTGATGGAACTTTTAGTATAGGGGTTCTTAATCTTTTCTTATCTCAGGAAATGAAGTGGTTGTACTCTAAAAGTCCGTTCCAGTTTTAAGTCTATGACATTATATGGATGAAGGCATGGGTAAATTCTATGTGGGATCTATATTGAGGACTGGTCAAAAAAAGAACTATGAAGTAGAAAAAAAAATCCTTTGTAACCTTCATCATTCTGACCCCCTTTCACCTTTCTTAAGACTATCCCCACATATCCAAAGTCTTCATGATGCTCCAACTTTCCCCTACCCTTTTCATCACTTTTATATACCTCACAAACCTTGTTCTCATTTTCTCTGGATCTTTTTAGGTGACTTAAGTATTAATCTCTGAAGAAAAAAAAGGGATTGTAGTTTATGTTGTGGTGCTAATGACTGATAAAGATGCATTTTTCTCCTCATGGAGTATTAGTATTTTGAAGAAAGACCTCAGGAAGAAGGCAATACTTTGGGGTGGCCAGGTGGCGCAGTGAGTAAGAGCGCTGGCCCCAGAGTCAGGAGACCTGGGATCGAATCAAGACTCAGACACTTAGCACCCACCTAGAAACACCTGGCCAAGTAACCTTGCGCAAGTTACTTAACCCCAATTGCTTAGGGGCGGCCAGGTGGTGCAGTGAGTAAGAGTGCCGGCCCAGAGTAGGGACACCTGGGATTGAATCTGGGTTTAGATACTTAGCACCTACCCAGAAACACCTGGCTGTGTAACCTTGAGCAAGTTACTTAACCCCAATTGCTTTAAAAAAAAAGGCAGTACTTTAACCCAAAAGTATAGATCTCCGTTAGTGGGATTTCAAGACACTGGCAAAATGATAGGGAGGATATTTAGCAGTAGGAGAGGCTTTTAGTCATGTCTTTCAAATTATTCATATTATTTAGTCTTTCATTCATTCTACAAAGATATTATGGGAGAAGTATCTCCTTTTTGAGTTCATGTGGCAATTAACTGCTGCCAAATTGTATATACCACCATGCAGAAATTATAGAGGTGTTATTAATATGTTCAAGCCTCAGAGAATACCTGGACCCCTATTGGGATACTCACAAGTCCTCTTATGGGTAAAATATCATCAAAGGGACAGAGAAATAATTATTTTACATATTATAATCTTGTACATTCCTCCTGGGCCATAACATTTAAAGAAAAGACAAATCCTTAATCCCAATGCTTCCTTCAATGTCATAAAAGCTCAACACACTTAGTTAAATAAAATTATAATCTCATACATCCCTAAGGAAGCAAACTTTGTCAAACAAATTCTCTAGGTAAACTAAGTCAGGTTACAGATTAAATTACATTTAGAAGGTTCACAAATAAAAAAGTTGAAGGGGAAGATTTACATGCAACCAAGGAATTGAGATTGTTCCTCTGGCTTTTCATCTAAGGAATGTTTAAGACTCTCTGTAAATTTCCAAATTCCATGAAACTG
The DNA here is from genome assembly GCF_028583685.1 of Petaurus breviceps papuanus. NCBI lineage: Eukaryota > Metazoa > Chordata > Mammalia > Diprotodontia > Petauridae > Petaurus > Petaurus breviceps. The sequence continues at coordinate 6,677,880 of NW_027187351.1, forward strand.
ATTTTGATCAGGTGAGGTTAATATTAACCAAAAGTTGCAGGAAGAATAAGAAGAAATAAAAAATCCCCATAACACATATTTATTCAAAGTGTGAAAGGCATTGTAAAGAACCCAAAGGTAACACCCCTTCCAGGGCTTCTCTCTCAATCCCCACTTGCTCAGGCAGGTTAGATCCCCAGAGGTCAGTTAAAAATCTTCCCCTCAAGATTCTAAGGGCAGCCTTTCAAGTTAGTAACTTCTCTAATTCTATTATTCATGAGCCTCCAATCAGGACGCTCTCCTGATATTGGTTAACCAATTAATATCAACTCACTTTTATAGAGACATGTGTAATAAAAAAAAAATATGTTAAGGAAAGAAGTCACAAAAACATCTCCCCAAACAGAGGCATATTATCCCTTTCTCCACCCGCTCAGTTCCTGGGGAGAGTGGGCTTGAACATGAAGCAAGAAGATACAAGGGCATGCAGGTAGTGTAGAAAGGGTACCTCTTTGCCCTGGGAGTCTTTTGCCTCCCTTTGTGGAATCCCCACCAGGTTTGCTTCTGGATGTGGCACAACCAATGGATAATCTCTTTTCTAGTTCAGCTGGTCTAGTTCCTTGCAGGATACAGTGTTTTAGCTACTAGACGAATTCAATGTTGGACTGGGTCTACCAGATCACTCTTCAGCGCTGGGTCCTTACTGCATTCAACTATTGTTGCTATTGCCTCCAGTGGTCTTTGTTACCAACTCCATTTCCTGAAGTCCCCAGTGGCCCCTCCGATCTTTCAAAATTCATCAGGTCATAACCTGGTCAGTTCTGCCTCCAGATGCTCATTCATTTAAGATGAATAATAAACATGAAAAAATAGATAGCATGAGCAAAGGGACAGGTAAGTAGGTGAAGAAATAAAGCAACCACAGGTACTGCTCCTCTGCTTGCCCAGAAGTACATAGCAGTTTTCATCTCTCACATATATAAGGAAGAGAAAAGCACAAGAAGGGTTTGAGAGAAGGTTGTATAGATCCTTTTGTTTGCAAATTTAGTTCCAATTCCATCATTTGTCCTGACTCTGAAACAAAATTGAAAACTTTTCATTATCACATATCCCCAAACGCTCAGGCACTAATGGCCAAAAGAAAATTCATCAAGTCTCCACATTTTGGATTGGCAGTTGACAGGAAATGTGGGCATACTCTAAGAATGAGGCCTTCTTTGCCCAGTCCCCCATTGCACAAAGAAAATTAAAACACAGCCCTTGCCTCATGACGTTTATTGTCTATTAGGGGAGTCATATATGGCAATGGCATGCTTTGCTCATATTTTGGGCCATTCATGTTATTTTTATTGAATAAAACAAATGAGAAATTAAGTTATTGAAACTGGATAGAGTGTAATCTTTTTGAGGGCAGAGATTATTTTTCATTTTATCTTTGCATCTCCAACACCTAGCCCAGTGCCTTGTGTTTAGGAGATGCTAATCCCTGGCTTTGTGCATTAGACAGGGGCCTACAAATAAAGAACTTTAAAGAATAGGTAGATAAAGTCAAACTCAACTGATAGGTGGTGAAGAACCTAGAGAGAATGTTGAGCTGGTAAATATATTGCATATTGAAGTATTTGAAACTAAAGCTTTTAAAGAAGCTTATTCAAAAAATTGTGGTTAAAATTAATGTGAAGGAAAAGAGATTAAAGGCAGTAAACCACATAGATCTGTACAGTTGGATTCATACTCGGGACTAGTAGGAATTCTGCTCTTAGGTGTGCTTCTGACTCTCCAAATTTTAAGTGCCTTCTCATCCTGGTACTTCACCTCACCTCTCTAGCCCCTTCTCCTGTTGATGAGTTTCCTCCAGAACTTCAATTTTGAATAAGAGCCCAGGCCAGTCGTTCTTTATTCCTCTTACAGCTGTGCTTCTGACTCACTGGACTTCCCAAACATGCCCTTGCAATTACCTTCTTCACTTCCCTTTTATGTATGTCGTCCCCCATTAGAATATAAACTCCTTGAAAGCAGGGTCTGTATTTTTTTGTTTATTTATTTGTTTGTATTTGTAACCCCAGTGCTTGGCACAGTGCCTGGCACAAAGTACTGTGAAAAAGCCAGCCTCCTGCTCTAAAATTCTTCACTAGGACATTACTGATAATGAGATTGCATTGGAAGCTGCTTGGGTGGAGACAGATTCTTCTGACTAGATAGCCCAAGTTTGGGAGTGGTCTGGTATGGTTATTTCCTGACCAGGATTAAGTGACCTAAACCACATACTCAAGACAGCCTACCTCCCAGTGTGTTGACCAATCAGAGTTGATTGACATCCCTTGAGAACACCTACTCTTCAAAGGGTATTTAACTCTGTACCCCCAAATCCCAAATTGAGACAGTTCTGGATTGGCCCCCTAGGGGGGGCCCAGTTCTGGACTGTAACTCCCATGCAATGCATGTTGCCAGCTTGTGAGAGAAATAAACATGTGAACCCGACCTAAATTGTTTGTCTCTTTCTTAGAACAAATCATTTTGGGGGTCAACAGTATTTAATAAATGCTTCTTGTTCTAAGAGTTAGATATGTCAGATGTTGTGGATGAGAAAATGGCTGCTCTTTAAAAAAATTTCTATTCTATTCTGTATGTATGAGCCTTTTGAAACTTCCTGCTATAAGTGATCTTGTATATTAACAGGTTTTCTACGTTTCCTTTGCCAGAAGAGTAAAATTCACATTTCTTGCCCTTTTGAAAGGGGGTAGCTTGTGCTATCACCAAGATTTCTCTTGCTAAATGCAGAGCCATCAATGCACAGAGAAGAGTAAACAGTCTGGTCATTTTATGTATTTAGTCCTTAGCTTTGACAAATGTGTCAATTACCTTGGTCTTTGGGTGCTGGTGCAAGAATTAAAAGGCACAATCAATTTTGAGAACTGCCACAGCAGCTCCTAGAGTGAATGAAGACTGAATGCCAAGCAGCTTCTTCCTCAGAATCTCCTAGAACAGTCAACTCCAGACATTGATCTGCTGAGTTTTCTTGAGACGTGTGGAAATCTCCATTCTTTTTCTGAAGGAATGTAGTTTGGTTTTCAGGACAAATTAGGAAGCTGTCCTTTGGCTGCTTAGTATCACAGGATCTTCTGTTATTAAACTACATATACTTAGGCTTACTGCATAGGATCCCCATTTAGGAAGTCAACTCAATTTAGCTAACATTTACTCTGAGCCTGCCATGGGCAGAGTTAGAGACAACTTTTCATTGGATTATATATCTAGAGTTGTAAATAATCTTTTTTTTTGAGGACAATTGGGGTTAAGTGACTCGCCCAAGGTCACATGGCTAGTTTTTGTGTTAAGTGTCTGAGGCTGGATTTGAACTCAGGTCCTCCTGACTCCAGGGCAGGTACTTGATTCACTGCGCCACCTAGCCACCCCAAGTTGGAAATAATCTTGCTGTTATTGTTGTGCAGTTCTGTGTGACTCTTCATGACCCCATTTGGGATTTTATTGGCAAAGATACTGGAATGGTTTGCCATTTCCTTCTCCAGCTCATTTTATAGTGAGGAAACTGAGGCAAATAGGACTAAGTGACTTGCCCAGGGTCACACAGCTAGTAAGTGTTTGATGTCAAATTTGAACTCAGGTCTTTCTGACTCTAGTCCCAATCTTTTATCCACTGCACCACCTAGCTGCCCCAGACATGACCTTAGAAGTCTTCTGATTATGTTCCCTCATTTTATAAGTGAGAAAATGAAGGCCCACTCTGGCTAAATGATCATCAAGTGGTAGGGCTGGAATTTGAATGATAGTCCATAGAGAACTAGCTTCAGAGTTGGAAGAACTTGGGTTAGAATCCCACCTCAGACACATACCAAGGCAAATCAATGGCCTTCTAGCATCCCATGCAACTCTCTTAGACAATATTCCAGATGAATAACTGATGTCCATTCATTGAGGGAATTACTACATGGATGAAATCAGAGTTCTGGACCCACATTTTCCCATTCCTACTTCTTCTTCTTCCAAAAAAAAGTGCATTAGGTATTGTGCTGGCTCCACAAGGCAAAAAGCACATATAAGAGTTCTGGACCCACATTTTCCCATCCCTACTTCTTCTTCTTCCAAAAAAAGTGCATTAGGTATTGTGCTGGCTCCACATGGCAAAAAGCACATATATTTCCAGGCTTTAAGGAGCTAAAATGCTTGATGCCGGCTGTTACTTGCTATTGACTGATTACTTGACTAGAGGCAAGATTTTTGAACTTTTTCAGAGGAAAAACTCCTGCAGGTGAATTCTAAATCATTACTTCATTTGTATTTTAATTATCAAGCTTTTAAGGTTATGTAGATAATTCCATTAATGAGTTGTTTATGGGAAAGATGAATCCTGGGAGGGGTCTGACCTATTTTAAAGAGGACACTCAGGGACCAAGAATCCTTATTGAAAACAAAGCAGAAACAAACAAGCAAAACTTTATCTGACACTGTTAGGTTCCTTCCCTTCCCTTTATGACTCGTATAGTGAGTGAGAAGAGGCATAGCATTTAATACAGAACGTGCAGAGGGATGGAGGGTCAGGGGTGTTGTGGAATTACACAAGCTATATGACAAGTAGAATGATCTAGAGTTTTTTATTTTAGTTTTTAAAACTTTTAAATATTTATTTTCAAAACTCATTTTGAAATTTTATTTTTGGATTCATTTCCAATTGTCAAATTATATTTCCCTCTCCGGGAATTCATTAGGGAAGGGTGGGGTGGGGTGGGTATTTGACCAAATTGAGCTCTCAATAGCTCTGGAAGTTAGCTAGTGGCAAGAAATATAGATTTGAATTCCCTATGAATCATCCTTACCTACTTAATTATGCAGATATGATTGCCAGGGGTGGTTAGAGAATAAATACTAAAAAAGAGAAATACCAGGATATTTGGCAGAGACCTGCCAGCTTTGCATTGCTTTTGAGGTCAGGCATGTGGCAGGCAGGCCCTAGGCTAAACTTTAAAATAGGCATCAGCTGGTACTCCCAGTCTATCTAGCCTGTCCCTGCCTCCCTGTTCCATTTTCATTTGATGCTTTCTGTTTTCCTTCTGTTGCCAAAGCTTTCTGTCTCTTTTTCCTCTTCCTTGTCTCAAAACTGACTTTCGAAGAATTAATAGGCTCATTTGTTTAGGGTGTAAATTATAGGTGACCTCTAGTAGGGCTATTCATAGTTTAACAGAAGGCAAACCAAAGAAATAGCTCTCTAATTGTATAATTCAGGAAAATTATAGCCCACGCACATCCCAATCACACCTTTGTTAGGTACTCATTAATTCTTCCTTCTTTTGAGGATGACCTTGCTTAAAAGATTCACTGACTTGTGTTAGTTTGGCAACCAAGCAGAAAAGGGATGGCAACTTGCTTATCGTTCTGAAATACTTTCCCTTAGGATGAAAACAACAATGACAACGGCAACGACAACAAAAAAGCATGCTACCCAACCTTTATTTGATCAGTATTTGCTCATATTGTTGTAGTATTTGGAAAAGTGGTAATAGAACACTTCCAAGTGTCAGAATGAAATCAGATATGGAAACTCTTGCAATGCAAGTTTTAAATGACAAAACGCGTGGGATTCTAGGATGATTTCTCTCTAGCTATAATTTCAGGTCCTTCTAGAAGTGATATGACAGCTGGTTATCAGCATGCTTCTGTAATCGTCACAGTGTGGATGTTGCTGTGGATGTATATTATTGGGATATTTTTAGACTCTCCCATATAGCCTAGATAAAACAAATGCTGAAATAATTCTTCAACTAAATAAGACTTACTTGCTTTAAAAATATATGGTACCCTCTTCTGATTTTCCACCTAAACTGTATGTTTCCAGGCTCTATACTTTGGTGCAACTCCACCGATTTGCTCAGGATGAAATCTTTCTTTTTTTTTGAAAAGCTGGTCCTTTAATTGGGTTTGGTGAAATGCTCATCAAATATATTTAAGTTCCCTTATGTTGAAAAGTGGCCAAAGTAAGCTAAAGGTTGAGTCCTAGCTAAAATCCTACCTTCTATAAGAAACCTCCCTCACCTCCCCTTATTCTCTCTATTGATTATTTCCAATTTGTGTTGTATATAGCTTGTTTGTACGTAGTTATGGCATTTAATTGATTTTGTCCTGTAACTGCCTAAGTTATGATTCTTTGTCTCTGAACTTAATTCAGAAATTGACCTGGCCTTTAGTTAAGTTCAGAAATCTAATTCTCTTGCTAATCACTGCTCTATTCTTGCCTCAAGGAAATTTGCTGTCCTTGGAGGAATTGGGTGGACACCAGAGAGCCTTGTCCAGTATTTGTACACCACCAAGCTAGCCTTCAAGGATGTCTGGTCCATTATCTCTGACCTTGCAGGTAGACTCAAACAATGAACATTTCTTAGTCACAGGGGAGTACAAGGGGGTTGTTGCTAGCCCCTCATTCCCAACTTCCAACCAATCATTGTTTCCTATACCTCAATCATGTAAGTGATCATGCTGTCCTTAACCCCATGATGTCTTCGACTCTATAAGCAACTATATTATTTCCTCACTTATCCCATTTTGTTCTTTGTTCTAATCTTATTAAAAGCAGCTGAGTTTGCACCTTGGAGTTTTTAACTAAACTGAAGCAGCCATTGATGCTTTCTATTAGCAGGTAACACACCTCTTAATAAAATATTATCTTGCTAGGGAGAAATGTGCCTCAGTCTACCTTTGTTGAACTTCATTCTTGACATGTTGTCTCTTTGATTATTTGACTCTGAAGTCCTTGGGAGCAAGGGCTGACTTTTAGCTTTCTTAATATCCCAAGTGCTTAGCACAGTGCCTACCATATGGTAGGAGTATAACAAATGTTTATTGACTGATTAATTAATATGATCCCAGTCTTCCAGGAGTTTAGAGTATATGGTAGAGGGGATTTTCTTATGCAAGGATGTAGCAGATCTATTATGCCATGACGCCATTTATTATGAGGCAATATAATGTGTTCATTGGCTAGACTCAGAGCCAGGAAAACCTCTGGGTTCAAGTACTTTGACACATTCTAGTTCTGTGTCCTTGGGAAAGTTACTTGGTCTTTCTCAGGTTCAGGTAGCTTCTTAAATTATAGATGGTTACCTGATTGCTGTGAATTCAAATTCTACCTGAAAAATCAGTTGAACAAAATTTATCCATGTCTGGAAAGTGGCACTTTTTAATTTTGGCAATAGTCCTGTGAGGTACAGAGAGCTACCTCATTTTCCCTTCAAATAACTGGAAGAGTAAATAATCCTCTAGATACAATCAAGATAAACTTTACCAAAATGTGCTATTTAATATGTCTTGACTTGTATCTTAGAAAAAGAATGATGGATTTAGTTAGAGCTACTGAGTTCTGATTCTTCTGGGTAAATCATTCTGGGCAAACCCTGGGGCCTCAGTTTTTTTCACTTAAAAAAATGAAGGAGCCATGTGACCTTGGGCAAGTCACTTAACACCAATTGCCCACCAAAAAGGAAAAAAAAAAACACAAAAAAATGAAGGGGTTTGACAAGATGGCTTCTCAGTTTTCCATTTCTAAATCTATGATTCTGGTCTTACCAAATTTTCAAAAGTTTAGGACTTTTACTCTGCCGTTATCATGAAGAGAAATAAAAAGAAAAAAAATGTAGTCCCATTTTCTTCTCAAATATTGGGATTGGGGAGAGGGAGAAATATGGTAAATTTTTTTGACAAGTTATAATTATATAAGACTGTATGTTAAAAAGGTGATTTAAAGCTCTATTTTGAGTTAATGCACATACTTAATCCTTAGTGGTTTTCTAAAGCCCATCTTACCATTTCCTTTTATTGAAAGTAGTGATATAGTTGAGGATGGATGGTCCTGTATGAAATCCCAGCTGCCCAAGCATAACTTCAAACAGCAGGGGCTGTGGGAGGAAGACAAATGGGCCAGGAAATTTTTCTGCTCATTTTGACAGTAAATTAATAATATGGGAAATCATATTCAAAATAATATGCAAATTACATGTGCTATTCTGAGTCAAGGGCATAGGCAGAGACTGTAATATTTTTTGAATCTTCTACCTTTCAAAGTCTGGTGTGGGAATAGTGGGCAGCAGTGATACAGTCAGCAGAATAGATAGAGTTCCACTTGCCTGGAAATATTCCTTTTCTTCTTTGTTGTGAAACTGTCCTCTTTCAATTCAAACCCTAGACTAGCACAATGTTAAAGTGTACATTTATGTTGAGAAGAAGCGTAGTATCACGAATGGGCTGACCTTGGAGGCAGGAAGACCTGTGTTCAGGTTCCATTTTGGGGACATGCTTCAGTGATCAAGGCAATGGTAAGTTATGGATTAGTTGTCTATTAGTTCTAGAAGACCACCACATGGGAGAAATCCCAGATCTAGACTCGTCACTCCCCCTGCCCTGTGCCCCCAGCAAATCAATTTGGAGCAAAATGGAGTAGTGGATAGAGTACTGGCTTTTGAGTCAGTCATCATTTGGTCTGATGTCAACTTCAGGGGTTTGCCAGAGTAAGTATGGAGGAGTTGGGTAACTTGCCTCCTCTTCAGGCAGCCATTTTGGTAGGAAGTCCCCGGCTTTGGAGTTGGGAGTCATATAGATGTCGGTTCAAGTGCTGCTTTTGTGGCCTTGGGCAAGTCAAAATCAGATGAGATAATATTTGTAAAGCATTTAGCATAGTGCCTGTCAAAGAGTAGACACATAAAATCCCTTAAATCTTTAGTGCCCCAGTTGACTTTCTATGGCTATACAATCCCATTAAATTTCCTACCTCTACCAATGAAATCACAGACCCAGGAAAAATAAATAGATAAATAAGCAGAATCAATGACTACAGACTGGATGTTCCTCAAAGAGAATTATCTGAATGGAATGTCTTTATAAAAGTACAAGCTGTTATTTAGCTGTTTCAGTCAAGTCTGATCCTTCATGACGCCATTTGGAGTTTTTTTTGGCGAAGATACTGGAATGGTTTGCCATTTCCTTCTATAGCTAATTTTACAGATGAGGAAACTGAGGCAAATAGGGTGAAATGATTTGCCTAGGGTCACACAGCTAGAAAATGTCAGACCAGATTTGAACTCATGAAGATGAGTTTAGGACGACTCAAGGGCCAGCACTCTATCTACTGTGCTACCTAGCTGTCAGAAATTGCAAGTGCTATGATATTTATCAGAATCAGGCCTCAAAAAAATAAAAATCATGCCAAATTGTAGAAAATAAAGTATACCTCATGACATCTGTATATTTAGCACATAGTTTTTCTTTCTGAGAGGCAGTTTGAGAGAGTTGTCCTTGGCATGAGAAAGATCTGGGTTTGAGTCCTGCCTCATACCTCCCGAATATATGGTACTAGGCAATTTATTGAATCATTCAGTGCTCCAGAAAAATCTCCAAGATTATAAATTGCAGAGAAGATACTAACTTATATTGGTGAAGGGATTTTGCTCATTTGGGATTTCTCTGTAGTCATAAAATCACCAAGCAGGTAAAAAAAAAATGCATGTGTTAGATAGTGCCCTTTTTTTTTTTAAATTAGGGATTCATGTAAATTTTTTTTTTTTGGAGGGGGGAAGGCAAGGCATTTGGGGTTAAGTGACTTGCCCAAGGCAGTACAGCTAGTAAATGTGTCAAGTGTCTGAGGTCCCATTTGAACTCATGTTCTCCTGAGTCCAGGGCCGTAGCTCTATTCACTGTGCCACCTGGCTGCTCAGATTCATGTCGTTTTAGAGAGGTTTCACTGTGAAATGGATACTGCAAATTTTTATTCTGTAGCAGACAGAAATTAAATGGCAGTGATATGAAATGAACAATTCTACAACACCTCCAGGCTGCTTGTGGCATGTTTCTAATAACCTCAGTATCTTGTTCTGCTTAGGACCCATGGCTCTGTTCAGTTAAAAGGTTGTCGAAGAAGAAAAATATCCCTCTTCTTTTCATCTCGGCCCAGAAGGGAACATAGCCTTTACCAAAGGTCGCATCTTGAGGGTGATGGGAGCTGCCTAGCTAAAATCTTCCCTGGTGGTCTGAAAAGAAGCAGCAGTAGCTACTATCCCTTTCAAAAAACTCTCTCTCCCCTTGCAGATGGGCTCCTTCCTTATCAGCTGGCTTGCAAGGATTCTGTCTCCCACAGTGAGTCACGTAGAAGAGTTTAGTGTTTCCCAGCAAGTAGGCCAGAGTCCAAGTTCCAAAGCTATTCTTAGCTATTCCACACCCTGTGTTCAAATGGAGAGAAGATAGGGGATGAGCCTGTTGGGGACACACGGGGGCTTGATGACAAACAGGATAGATTGTGTCAAGTTAAGCTTTTGAGTCTCCATTTTCAAAGAAGTTAAAATAAGGCTTCATAAGATTGATTGTTTGGCTGGGACGTTTAGCATCAGAGCCCAAAGGACCACTGTTTAAAACAGAACAGAGAATAGCACTCAAGTCAACTGGCATCCTGATGGGCATTTTCTTTTCTTTTCTTTTTTTTATCCCCAAAGGGCTAAATTAAAACTACTATAGCATCTGTGATTTATACTTTTAACCCCCCTTGCGAATGTATCATTTTATATGTTTGAAGTTTAAATAAATATCCCTCACACTTAAATAGCAACACAAACGTCATCTCTGGTTTTCCCTTTAATCAATCATATATTTCCCTCTTGAGTATTTTCTGATGACAGTCGATAAATATTTATTAAGTGCCTACTGTGTGTTAGGCACTGTGCTAGGCCCTGGATATCATATTTGAGTACTGAATGAATCTTCTCCCACACTCATCATATATATATGTATATGTATATGTATATATATATACATATATATATATATATATATATATATATATATATATATAGAGAGAGAGAGAGAGAGAGAGAGAGAGAGAGTTTTTTTTTAATTTTGATTGGATTTTTGTATGGATCTTTATGGCTCTTCGAATGAAACTTGTAAGTGATAAGTTGGTAGAATGCTGCGGCTATAATTATTTATACAGCATATTACATGTTTCAAAGCATTTTATAAATATTTTTTCATTTGATCTTTACAAACCTGAAAGGTGAATTTTACAGATTTTGAGAAGGAATGGATTTGTTTAATTCACTGATTTAGGAAACTCCCAGAGAAGAAACCCCCCCTCCCAATGCTACTTGGCATCTGTTCTTGACTTAGAGTTTTAGAAAGTTACCTGGGGGCATTTAGGTTAAATGATTTGTTCAGGTTAAGTATGTGAAGCCAGATCTTCCTGATGTATCCACTATACTAGACTGCTTCTCTGTTATGGATGCTATGCCCATTTTGAAGATAAGAAAACGGAGGCTCAGAGAGTAGACCTAAGTGATATGTTCAATTACATAACTTAAATCTATGAAGAAGTGTGATGTGTCTTCTACACATCAGTCACTGTGCTAAACATTGGGAGTACAACAATATAAATGAAGCAGTTGCTGTGCTCAAAGATCTCGTGTGCTGTTGGGGATGAAATCTACACGTAGACAGCTAGATAAGGGGAGATAAAGCATATACTAAGTAAATGCAAGGCAATTTGAGGGGGGTAGGCACTGAGCATTTGTGATCAGGAAAGGTCTCAGGTAAAAAATGACACAAGCTGAGTTTTTAAGGAAAATTAGACTTTGGAGGCAGAATTTGAATCCACTCCTTCTTGGGTCCTTAGCTAGACCTCTGTCTAATATGCCATATTGCTTCCAAAAAATTAATGTATATCATTCTGATAAGCTGATTATCATTATGACTATTATTTTTATTAGTTTGTATTTATTTATAAGACCTCAAAGGAACCTTGCAAATGGTCGCTACTCTTCTCTACCAATTTTATCTACCTCTACCAATTTATAATCATTCAGTCCTCTCAAGGGGCAAAAGGACTAAAAGTATGAAAGACTACTCAATAAATTTGTGAGGAGAACATTTATTTTTCTTAAATCAAACTTGTCAAATATTGCTGAAAACATGGCTCATTTTTATGAGTTTAAGAAATCTTAGCACTAGAAGTGACCTTAAAAGCTAACTTGTTTCAACTTCCAGTTCCATGCTGGGATCCTCCCTATGACATGGTTGAAAAATGGTCATTTAGATTCTGGGGACTGGGAGCTCACTATTGAAGAATAATAATTACATGTCTGGAGGGATTTAAGACTCAGAAGCATTTTCTCACAATAGCCATGTGATGTAGTTAGTACTCCAATTTATAGATGGGTAAACTGAGACTCAGAGATTAAAAGACTTGTCTGTGGTCACACAAATAGAAAGTTTGGCAGTAAGGTACAAAACTCCTATCTCTTGCCTCTAAGTCAAGTGGCCTTTCTGGTATATGATAATAACTTTTCCATGGATTCAAGGGCAGTTTATCTATTCTGTGTTCTAGACAGCTTTTAAAACCTTTTTTTTTTTCAGTCAAAATCTGCCTTACTATAACTTTTCACTGATTGATCCTAGTTCTGCCTTCTGAAGTTACATAGAATAATTTTCTTTTCCACATGAGGGCCCTTAAGAAATGTGAAGGACATTATGATGTCTAACCACAAAATGGAATATTCTGTCAATTTTTATAGTGGTTGATCTTTAATTCAATTCAATGAATATTTATTTAAGGCCAATTCTTTACCAATGGATATCCTGTGATACAAAAGGGATACAAGACAAAAAATGAAAAGTAATCCCTGATCTCCAGAAGTTTATATTTTGCTGGAAAAGTAAATAGGCAAAGGAATAAATAAATATAAGCCAATTTGAGCAAGGAGAGTGTATTGATAAGCAGAGAAATCAGGATATAGGGAAGCCTGACAAGCTGTGAAAGATTCATCTGCCTTTTGACTGTGTGTCATTTCCCTACCACAAACTTCACCCTCTAGACAAGACCTCCAGAAATCATGCCTGACATCTTTGGGGGTAGTAATTACATTCATCTTTGCAATTTCAACTCTGGGATTAAATTTGGTCCACTATATCTAGCTAACCCCATGCCAGACTATACTTCATATCCCATCCAGTCTCCATAACTCCTTATCTTGCTATTTGTCTTACTGAAATACATGCATCCCGCCTCACCCAATGTCCCTTTCTACTTCCTGCTATAGGAACAGTAATTAAATCAACACTGCTATTGCTGATATGGTTTGGGGAAACAGAATACTGATGGGGTCACATAGGTAATAATTATTTATGATGAAAAGCCATGGAGTATTTGTGACTCTATCTGTGAACTGAGTTCCTAATTAGTGATTAATTGGTTCATTCATTCATTCATTTAAGTATATGAAAAGCAATCAAGTTAAAGAAGGGGGTGCTAGTGGTATGACACTTGCCCTACTTGGCTCCAGAGGGTAGAGCTAGAATTAATAGGCATGGGTTTCAGAGAGGTAGATTTGTGCTTTATTTTGGGAAAACTTTTCTGACAATGAGAGTTACCTAAAAGTGAAATGAACTGTATCAAAAGTAACCAACCATTAGAGGTCACCAGTGGGATGGCTGGATGACTATTAGTTTAGTGCAGGGTGTCGCCAAAGTCCTAGTGCAGTTTTAAGTTTTAATAGCTTAAAACCAAACTAGGACTTTTAGGACAGCCTGTAGAGAGTAGAAGAGATTCATATTTAGGTTATAGGCTAGACTAGTTGGTATTTGAGGTCCTTCCCAGTTCTGAGATTCTTTAATTCTAAATTTCTTTTCCAGGTTCCACTTTCCCCCACTTTCAATTCCTAGTTACTTTAGCCAATCCTGATGTGGCATGATTTATACCTTACTGTTTTGGTTTATTTTTTTTCTGATGTCTGTCTTCAACTGTGACATGTAGAACTTTATCTTGTGATTTAGATGTGGGCTAGTCTCTATCAAGAACAAGGAGCTTATTGTCTCCCTTAAAATTAACACTACTGGTCTAAACTTTTATTAACTTTTTTTGGGAAACCCCAAAACTTTATTTGTTAGTGTTGAACTTACAGTAAGCTAATTGAATTAGAGCTAATGAATTAGAGTCACAACCCTGAAAGACACATGGGTTATCCAGCCTTTAATCTAGTACTTCCTGTGTAAAGGAGCTTACTATATGAGAAGTCAATTTCAATTTTGGATAATTAAAATTTTTAGGAAATTCTTTTAAATATGTGTAGCAGCAAGCACCCCAAGCATCCTCAGGGTTTGCCGCTAACACAGGTTCTTGGATCTGCTTTGTTAAAGGAAAGCAACTCAAAATGGGTTAACAAGCTTACTTTAATCAGTCAGACATATATCGTTTACCTTATTCAGGAGAAAAGGTCAGCACCCCGAACTTCAAAGTATACAGGCAGAATTATCAAGACAGAAACAGATCAAGTAGACAGCTTTCCAAGCTGTCCAACCATTACATCCATACCAAGTCAACATCTGGGTTTCCACATCTGGGTTTTTCAAAGCCAGGGGGGCCCTGGACAACGGCTTCCCAGAATACAGATCAAATCACAGAACACTTCTCAAAGTGAGTCCCCAAAACAAAGCCTCACATAAGGGCTTATATAGCCTTCTCCTGGCTCAGAGAATGTAACAACCTTATTGACCCACTGGCCAATCAAAAAGTATCTACTGAAAAACAAGCCTCCCTCCCCAGGCTTCAGGTGCACTTTAGCCTAGGGGCAGGGAAGATCTTCCAAATTTGCATTCCCATTACAATATGTGGGGCTAAAATTCACCTCCTTGGAACTTCCATCTTGATTTTTTCCCTTCTGGAGCAATTCAGCATATGTCGCATCATTATTCCATATATTATTCAAATATTTAAGACAAACTACTAATCCCCTCCCCTATTCTTCTCTTCTTCCTGCTCTGTATCTCTAGTTTTCTAGCCCATCTCTCTAATATTAAGATAAATCTTGGAGGTTACTACTGGAGGCTAATTTTAATTTTTGTATGCCTATTGCCTAGAAAAGCATTGGTCACATTTTATGCATTTAATAAGCACTTAATGAATAAATTATTTCTTAACTCCTTACTATCCAGTTTTATTTTTTCTGCATGTGGTTCTATGAACATCTTAAAAGTTGTTGTCTAGGATAAAGAAGAATACTCTAGATTGGGTCTGAACATCATAATCCAACAGAGTAATAAACTACCTTGATCCAGCCATTGTTACTATAATTTAAGATTTCATGAAAAATAAGGGTGGTATAATAGATATACAGCTGGTCCCAGAGTTAGGAAGATCTGTGTTTGAACCCTACTTTTGACTTTGATTGTGTAACCCTGGGTAAGTCATAACCTCTCAGGACCCTTAGCAATTTGCTAAGACTATAAATTGTAGAATAATATCTGCCTTGGTGGAGTTCCCACTCACTGAAAATTCCCCATAGTGTAGGCCTAAAGTCTACCCCAATTAAGTCACAGGTTGGAAGTCTTCCCAACACTTTCCTCCTTTCTCAAATATTTCACTATAACCCAGGTCACCTGAATTTTAGTTCAGTACTCTTTTTTTTAATTTTAAAGCAATCAGGGTTAAGTAACTTGCTCAAGGTTGCAAGGCCAGTTATTTCTGGGTGTGGTGCTAAGTGTCTGAGCCCGGATTCGATCCCCAGGTCATCCCGACACTGGAGCCGGTGCTCTTACTCAATGAGCCACCTGGCCACCCCTAGTTCAGTACTCTTTCCACTGAACCTTAAAACCACTGAAAAGAACTCTCAAAGCTAAGCTGGGTGGCTCATGACTTCAGTCCCTGCTGCTGGGAAGGTTGAGGCTGGTTGATCACTTAAGCTGGGGATAAGAGCAGGACAAGAGCTGATTTGGTGTCTGCACAAAGTGTTCTACCAATATGGTAAGCCCCAAGGGTGAAGAGCCACTAGGAAGTCTAAAGAGGGGCAAACTGGCCCATGTTAGAAAAAGGGAGAAGATTAAAGCTTCTTTGGCAAGGAGATCAGTTTTAGTATCAGGCCCCTGAGTGAACGTTGCACTTACAGTCTGGGATAGAAAAGGAAGGAAATAAAGAAGTAAGGAAAAAAGGGAAAAAGGAAGAAAGGAAGGAAGAAAAAAGAAAAAGAAAGGAGGGAAGGAAGGAAAGAAGAAATGGGGGGAGGAACGGAAGGAGAAAGGAAGGAAGAGAGGAAGGGAGAAGAAAAGAGAGAAGAAGAAGGGATCAAGGTAGTCAGCTCTTTAGTTACCAGAAACATTAACATTGAAGTTGATGAAAGGTATTTGTAGCTAATGTAAAATTAAAAGGAATTTTCTAAAGTGAACAGAAAATCATTAAAAATTGTTAGCTACAAAACAAAGCAGCAGGGAAGACATTTAATGAACAATTATTTATAATGGAAGAGGTCCTTTTGAAATGTCCAGATAGAGACAAAGATAATTTTTAGGTGTAGCTAGTTGAAAGTTAGTCCTCGATGATTATCTGCTAAATAGAATTGAAGAATATTTCCACCCCCGAGGCCACAACCCCATTTGGAATGCTGCTTTATCACCACTTAGATACTTGAAAATGGTATTAAATTGAATATGGGAATTTTCTATAAATTTATATAGTCACTGGGATAAAGTTATATGTGTGGACCATGTATATGATAAAGGTATTTGAGTGGGTGAATCAAATAGTTTGCTTTAGGGATTACAAGGTCCAGGATGAAGCTTGGCAAATTATAGCTTACAGTCTATTGAGGGAATGCAGAAGACCTTTACAAGCTGTTCAGGGTATGGAGATAAAAGAGTGAGAGACAAAATATTCAATGAATATATTTAGCATGAGAGGAAATTTGATTTGCAACAATAGGCCATATTTACTGACATTTTCCCTGAAAGTTTTGCTCTAAAATTGTGTTGCGGGAAGGAAATGGATAATGCAAACATTTTGGCTTAGAGCAAAAATGACTAAGTTGAGCGTGAGTGTGTCAGTGTGTGCAGAACTGTTTCTGGGAAGAGAGAGAGGAAGGTAGAGAAAGAATAGGAAGTTATCTAAAGGTGGTACCAGTCTAGTTAGTTGCGATGATCCATCTTGACTGTGGAGTATGGATGGGGTACAACAGGTCTGATATGTTGAATATGCTGTTTGTCATTTTATCAATTGTTTTTGCTTACCTATTAGAAGAAAGAGTTGGGGGAGGGAGAGTCAATAACAAGTGGCAATGTAAAAAAAAAAAAAAAGGAACTAATAACACTTTTTTTTTAAAGCTAGTGCTTACATTTTGGTTTTCCTTTTTCACAAGTCTCAGGTTTGCAATTTAAGCATTTTTGGTCCATGGAGAAAAAAAGGAGACAGTAATTTTAACTTTGGCTCACTGTTCCAGTTTCTCCCCACTGAAATAATCACTTGATCAGTGGTTGTTCCCATAGTTCATGCCATGGTTCATGGTTAGTTAAATTTGGAGTCAATAAACCAAGGGTGAGGAAGGAGACACTTATGATAAAGGAGAAGGAGAAAGAAGTTGAGGATGAGGTCACAGGTTTGAGAACTAGGATGAGGATGAAGTAAAAACAAAGAAGGAGGATGAGGAGGACAAGGATGAGGAGAGGTCAGGGAAGAGGAGGAAGAAAGAACTCTAGGTGTAGAAGAGTTCTGTTCACTTTCTCTTTCCCACATCTCAGCCTGTTGTAAGCAATTTGCTTTTCCTTTAATTTAATCCTTAGTACTGACTGTTTGCAAAAAGTGTTGTAGATGAAAGGATTGGGTAATGCTGAAAAATGTTATGCAAGCTCCTTAAGCAAGGATTTATAGGTAATTTCTCTAGAAACGGATATTCTTAAAGCCTCCTAAGGATATCCTGCTGATGGCTGAAAGGATGGTGTTAGAAGGGGTAAAAGGAGTTGGGGAAAGTGGCAAAAATGATGGCTGTGGCAGAACTAGAAAAAGATTTTTTTTCTCTTTAAAATTAGGAAAAGTTACTATGTGGCACAGGAAGATAAAGCACAAACAAATATAATGTGAATGAAACTTTAGCTGCAATTCTTAATTGATATACTTGGAGAAAGGATGCATGGTACATTGGAAAGATTTTAGCTCTGGAGTGAAAGGACCTGGGTTCAAATCCTGCTTATCACCTATGTGACCCCTTCCAAGTTACAAAAACCTCTCTGAGACTCAGTTTCCTCATCTGTAAAATGAGTTATACTAGATGGCAACTAAGGTCCATTCCAGCTCTAAAATCATATTACTTTCCATGTGGCAAAAGATAGTGACATTTCAAAAGAATATAAAAGTGATAGAATGTCGAAGACTGGACCTACTGCCTTCTATTTTACTTTCTGAATGCATGTCATCATTAAAATAATCATTATTAATATAATATTAATTATTATATAATCATTATTATATGTTATATAATCATCATTGTAATAAAACTGACATTTTCCATGGCACTTTAATGGTTACAAAATGGTGCTTTTCATACAGTCTCTCAAGTAAGCTTTTCCAAATCCTGAGAGGTAAGGACTTGCCAGACTATGAGATTTGCTCCTTTAAGTTCATTTAGGTTACTTTCCTTTATACCTTTCAGGCTTGATTGAGACAGCATGGTGTAGTGGGTAAAATGTTGTATTTGGTCAACAAGATATATGTTCAAATCATCCCCTCCTTCAACCTACTAGTTTTGGGCAAAGCACTTGATCTCTTTTAAGTCTTAGATTCCTCAACAATAAAGAGAGTTGGAATCAATGACCTAAGATTCCTTCCAGTTCTAGAATTATCCTACCATCAAAGGTAAGGGTTCATTTCATCTTTTTAGAATATTGTCTCTAGGTTAATCGTATGCAGTTTTAAAAGGGAAGGGAACTAGAAAGAAATAAACATTTATGCTGTTTGTCTTAGTTTCCTCATCTTTAAAATGAGTTGGAGAAGGAAATGAAAAACAACTTCAGTATCTTTGCTGAAAAATCCCAAATGGGATCAGGAAGAGTCAGACACAACTGAAACAAGTAACAGCAGCAGCAGTAGCAACTAACATTTATATTAGAGCCTGTTATGTGCTAGGCACTGTGCTAAGTGTTTTTTCTACAAATACTTGATTCTCATAACAGTCCTGCCAGGTAGGTGCTGTTAGTATCTGCAATTTACAGTTGAGGAAATTGAGGCAAACAGAGGTTAAGTGATTTGCCCATGGTCACTCTGATAGTAAACAGCAACATTGTTTTGATAGAATATTGAAAATCTTTCTATGAAATACAGACACACACATACATATAACCCTCTGTACACACATACATGGAGGCACATGTGCACACACTTTTCAGGTTTTGGAAAGTCCTAGGTGTAAAAAGCAGGGAAAGAATCTTGTAGGATTTTCTATAGACTGTGTTGTGATGTTAATGGGATTTAAGATCTTCTCCACCCATTAATAGGCCTCATGTGGATGCCCATTAAGAGAAGTTTGCCTAGGAGAGGTTTGCTTGTGGGAAGGCTTTCACACCTTTTGCTAATTTCTAATTAGGCACTGAGTCAAGAGGGGGTGATGCCTTCTGGCTCTGAGAATTGTATATATACTCTGAGTTGGTATTTTGGTTGGGGGCTCTCTTATGAGAAGGATCCTGTAATTCCCTGTTTGAGATTCTGAGTGGCTATATGTTCAGAGCTCCCAACTGCTCAGATGTAAAGGCTCTCTTGATCCAGGGAGGTATGTAAAGCATATAGTTAATTTAGGCAGGCAGAGCCTCCTGTCTGTTGATCTTTATTTTTCTGCTTGTATTTTCTCTGTATTTTCTTTGAAGTTCAGGGTGCTGATTTTTCCCCTGAACTAGTGAATGTAATTAAAAAAGATGGTTGACCCCTTAAACATCTCTCTTTCCTAGTAAAGCAGGTCTAAGAACCTGTGCTAGCAGCCATCCTGGGTATACCAGTGTGGTTGTTGCTGCACGTGTGACTGTCAAAGTCTTATATAGTCTTAAAACATATTTTTCTAATAGGCTGTAGATATATCTATCAGGTTACTTGAGATTATAGTTAACTACTCCATGTTTCTAAGATGACAATAAGAGTGTCTTCAATTAATACAGTACTTGACAAAATTCTAGAATGCTTCATGCATAAGTGATATCATTGCACATTAGAGTAATTTCATCAATACCCTTCAGCATCTCTACTAAGAGATAAGATGAATCTCAGGCAGAGAGCAATTTACCTGTCTGGTTATTTGGCCAGCACATTAATGATAATACTGATTTTTTTTTCATAGTCCTTTGAAGTACCCAAGGACTGAATATTGAAAAAGAGGCTGAGCTGGGTGGGGATCATCCTTAGCAACATGGTGAGGGGTGAGAGCGAGGTCAGACTCAGACTTGTTAAATCTGATTCTGTTTATGATCTATGCTCACCCTATATGCCTGGCTCTCCTGTTTGCCTTCTTATCTCCTCACTAATCTACGTATAAAAGAATGTAAAGCATGTTTAGTATTCAATTAGACCATATTTAGAAAATACTTGTAGATCTACAGGTTAATAGAATTATAAACATGGAGAAGGAAAACTTTATTCCACCTATTAAGGGTCACTAAAGATCACATCTATAAGAATTATAGCCTGGACACTCTTCAAACATGGTTTCTTCATACCTGCATGCTTTAGTGATGTGGATACAGAGGTGCCCTAAGGGTTAAAATAATATTAAGGGTAGCTTTTTCATTACCTTGGGAGGCCCTCCTGAGCCTGAGAGCATCCTAACATAAACTTCCCTCTTATCCTGTACCATTTGGAATGCCATACAGCTTTCCCCTTATCTGGGACCATAAAACTTCCTTGTCACTCCTCCATCTTGGGTCATAAAATTTCCCATCTCCCTTATCATGTGTCATCCACCTTCCTCTTCCTGTCCCTAAATTTCCAATCCTAATTAGGACCTCCCATTAGAAACCCTGTAGGCTGTGTAGCTTTCTGGCTATATAAGTTTGGTCCTTTGTCTATATCACTGCCTTTGTTTAGCTCCTTGCTAAGTCTCAGGCCTGCATGCTTTTGCGTTAATAAAACTCCCTTTGGCTAAAGAGAAGTTCTGATTTAATTCTTTCAAATTTGAACCAGCTCTCCCAACTCTGATCTTGACATTAGGTGAGCATCTATTTAAAACCACAGATCATGAATTTCTCTTTGCCCTTCTCTTTTACCAGACTGAATCAGAGGACACACTAGTTCAAAGGAAAGGGCATTAGACAATGTAAATAATAAGGAAAATCCTCCCATACACACAAGGGCATACATTTCTTTTGCAGATCCTCATACTATTGGCCTGAGAAGGAACATGTGTAGTAAGGGAATAAGTGGAAACAAGAGCGCAGGTAGTTTGTCTCAGTTGGGACACTTCCCTGCCTCTAAATCTCACTTGCTGCTTTCCCATGTAGTTGTTGATGACTGTCAAAGTCATACGATAAGTTACTATCTTCCCAGAGCTATGAGTTGCTGGTGTCATTGACTGGGTTTTTTTCTCTTCTGACCTGCCACATGCTAAAGGACTATTATAAGTACCAATATGGATAAATGCAGAATTGAATTAGGAACGACTCCATTTTTAATAGCAACTTGCTCTCCCTTGAATTGTAGCAGCTATGTGGACTCTTCCCCACCAAGAATCCAATCTTTGATGAGGGATCTGTCTCAGGGTTATTTTAGTTTTCTTTTGAGGCAGACCCAGCCAACCAACTGGAAGGTCTATCTTTTGAGTTGCATTGCTTCTGCTTCAGTCACCATTCTCCTAGTCCTATTTACTAACTGGATCAGACTAGGAAATTACTTTCAACTCTCACTGTCCCTGTGGACACTAGCTCTGGGTCCTTGCAAATTACCTTGGAGCATCATTTAACAAGGCTGGAGAGACAAGAGATGTTGACTTTGCATTTAAAGCTCTTCATTACTTCATTCCAATCTACCTTCCCAGGCTTATTTTACCTTACTTCTTTTCATATGCTCATTGGTCCAGACAAACTGACCTCTTTGCAGTTTCTAACATATACCATTCTATTTTCCAACTCTGTGTCCTTACACAGGCTGTCCCTCATTTTAAACATGCACTCACTCCTTAATTCTACCTCATAGAATCTCTTCATTCAAAACTTAACCAAAATGCCACTTCCTATATAATGTCTTTCCAGATGCCTTCTCCCCCAAGTTCCTAGTGCTTCCCTCTACCAAACTGCCTCATTCATTTTGTATATATTTTGTATATGCTTACAGTGGTGTGTGAATTCCTTGGGAAAAGCAACAATTTGATGTTTTTTCATTTTGTGATGGAAGTGCTTACATATGTGTGTTTTTATTAATGCTAGGCTGACTTAGAACATCTAACCTTGACCAGATGAAACTGAAATGAGCTGGTTTCTCCACCTTTAATTAGCTCTCTGCCTTTTGAGACCTGGGGTTTTGTGTCATACACATATTTCATTATTCATTTCTTGTGTTTTTAATTCTGTAGTTTTTAAGAATGGATATTACTTCAAGAAAACATGAAAAAGTTGTAACTCTTAAAGGGCACACTTCTAAGACTATTATATGTTTGTTATTTTTGTCTTTTGTGCTCTAAGAGGACCAAAATGACACCATGATGCCAGGATCAATGCATAATGTGTCTGACTATGGTTGATCATACCAGTATGAACTGGGAAGGCACTACCACAGGTCTGACATAAATAGTCCATATGATCATTTGGGGGAGATAAATCTCTAAATTTGTACATCTCATGCTTCTTTTGAGCTACTGTAATTCTGCTATGCTCATTGAATATAGCACCTTCTTTGATATGGACATGCCACGCTGGACAATCCTATACCAGTATCTACCATGTCTCAAAATAGATATCAAAGTTCTTCAGAGAGACTTTACATGTACAAATATCATAAATGGTATGGGGGAATGAAATGTTCCAAAGATCATACATTCAAGTCTACAGTGAAACAGGTGGCATCGAAGAACAAAGGACATGGTGATAAAAAACAAACAGGCAAAACACCAAGGTAACAAACTATTGCTTTAAAATATCAAAATTATTACCCAGAAAGCAAAGCTTTCTAGAAGGACCTAGAACTTTGAAGACTTTTTGTTTATCCTTATACAATATAATATGGTTTTGTGAAACTGGAAGAATGGTGATAGTTTTTTTTGTTTATTTTTACTCTTTAAACCATTTCTCTAAAGGAAAAAAAAGCCCTAGTCAGGGGCAAGATAATACAATGACCTGAGCACTAAAGTTTTTAAAATGGTGCTATTTACTTAGAAACTTACCTTTTAATTTAATTCTATACAAAACCATTGTCAAAAATCAAAGTGTCTATAAGATCTGGGTGTCTTTTATTCTAATGTGCCTGGAAATCTTGTGCCCATTGAAGAAATAATGAATTCAGATAAATTTATTGTCCCTCAATTTTTAACACCTCCCCCTTTTATTGTAGCTTGCTCCTAGGGCTAGACTACAAGGCTGACCAAAAACTTTTGCCCAATGGATAAATGATCAATGGATATAAACAAGTAGTTATTTAAAAAGTCTATATTTACACCAAAAATCTTTTAGTAGCCTTTAGTAAAGAACAAAAAACAAAGTAGGGACTCTTTGATTGAGAAATAGCTAAACAAATTGTGGTACATGGAACATTACTGCCTTATAAGAAACATATTGTTGTCTGTCCTTCATTGTCGAAGAGGACCATGATATCAGGAAGGTGATGCAATGGCATGCAAATAAGTTGGATTTAAGTGAGGGAAGGCTGTAAAGTCACCAGCGCCACTTTCTTCTCCAGAGATATCCCACTGCTACTACTCCTAATTAAGAAACATGAATAGAGAGAAGAATAGAAAGACTTGCATGAACTGATGTAAAGTGAAATAAGCAGAGCAAGGAAAACAAAATACACAAAGTCTATAATAATGTAAATCAAAACAACAAAACATCTGAATGATGCGAAATTATGAAGAAGAAGCTTGGGTTCAAAGAGGGAATATGAGATCTTCTCCAACTTCTCTGAAGAGACAGTGTACACAGAGGTGGAACATTACATAAAGTGTCATATTTTTAATGTCTTGATTAGTTTTGCTGGATTTTAAGCATTTTTTCCTCTTTTATTTCTTTAACAAAACTGTTATCAGGAATGGCACTCTGGGAAGAGAGTTGGGAAGAGGATTTGGAGGAAGTCTAGAATATGTGAAAACAAAAGATATTAAAAATATAAAAGAACTGCCTTCATATCAAAGTCCTTATGTATTCTCCATACCAATATTATGTCCCCATTCTGACTTGAAGTCTCATGGAAAAAGCACTGGAATCACAGTCAGAAGATGGAAGGGAAAGAAGGAAAGGAAGGAAATAAGTATATTAGCATCTACTGGGTGCTGGGCATTACACTAGAACTCCCTCTACCAATGTCAATGGAAACTCCATCTGTGACTTGTACTAAGTCTTATAGAGTTACCTAGCACTCATAGAAGTAAAGTAACTTGCCTATAGTTACATAGTGTCAGAGATGGGATTTGAACCCAGATCTTTCTGACTTCAAGTCCAGGATTTTATCCTCTATGCCATACCTTTTGCCTTTTTATGACATTGTTATCTTCTCAGTAGTGTAGGTTTGAAGATCCATTAGATGGTTCTCTCATTCCAAACCTTATACTTCATGGGTCAATTCCTTTACAGGTCCCTCACAACCATTTTTTTTTCTTTCTCCTCCCACTGTCAACACCACCATCCAAGCCCTCACCAACTGCTGCCTAGATGGTTGCAAAAACCCATTAACTGGTCACTTTGCCACTATGCTCTCTCCAGTCTAATTTGTTGTGACCACTAATGTAAGAGTAATCATTCTGAAACACCAATTTCATCATATCATTCCCTTGCTTAGTTACATTAGCATGACTGCTAATAACCTAGAAGATAAAGCTCAAAATCTTTAACTTGTAATTCAATGCACCCTCTTCAATCTTTCCCTAATCTACCATTCCAGTCTTATTTTGTAACCTTTAAACCTTTGGCTATGAAGTCTTGCAAAAACATAGCTTTCCATTTACAACTGGATGTTTTTGTTCCCCTTCACTTTTCTTCTTAAGGAATGGCAGATAACCAAGAAAGAAAGGGGAGATAGAGATGGCAGATGGAGAACATACCAGATGGCACAAGAAGTTATAAGACAGCACTCATTCATCCCTGGTAGAACTTTTTATCTGTCCCAAATGTTTACATGCTTTAGGGCTAATTTTCATGCCAGTTCTATTCTTTCTAAAAATGGGAAAAAAACCCCCATCAAATCACCTCAATCACTGTACACTAACATTGTAGATAAATGTGTGTGTATGTGTGTGTGTGTGTGTGTGTTTAAGTGTCTGAGGCTGGATCCAAACTCAGGTCCTCCTGACTACAGGGCCAGCTCATTAATCACTGCACTACCTGGCTGCCCCCTCATCTCATATTTTACTGAGAAAATAAGAATATTTGCTGAGTTTTCCATTTTCTACACATCAAAATCCCTTGGCATTATGTTTTATTCTTTCCTCCCTTACTTGAGAGTATGAGGAAGAGATATGTCATCTACCTGCCCAGACTGACCCTTCTACAACACTTGATCCAGGGAAATGCTGGAAACAGTTTGTATAGGCTTGCAGGAGCTGATAGCTATATTTTGAGTGTGAGCATTTACACCTTGGAAATAAGTTAACTCTATAGGGTATGGCTAATTGTTTTGTTGATTGTATAGATTTGAGAAAATATTAATAATTCAGATTAAATTTTAAAACATGTTGTATGTACATATTCCCCCAGAGAGCTGGTTGTTAAACATTTACTAACACATTGCTACCTTAATCCCACTCCAATCTTCTCCAGAACTTTATTTGCATTATCATCCACCCTCTTCCTCTAATCTTCAATGTCTCTTTCTCCCTACTACTGTCAATGCAGTCAAGTTTCTCATTAAAAACAAAAAGAAACCTTCGCTTCACCTACGATCCCTTCAATCTATCAGCCTATAGTTCTCCTCTTTTTTTTCCTTACAGATAAATTCTTAGAAAAAGCTGTCTATACTTACTGCTTCCATTTCCTCACCTTTCACTCACCTCACCCATTTACAACCTGATTTCTGGCCTCATCACTCAACTGAAACTACTCTCTCCAAAGTTATCCATACTTCCTTAGTTTTCAAATTTGATGGCCCTTTCTTAGTTCTCATTCTTCTCAACTTCTTGCAATATTTAGCACAATTAACCACTGTCCTCTAAATACTCTATCCATTTTGTATTTTCATGACATTGCTCTCTTGGTTCTCCTATTACCCGTCTGACCGTCTGTCTCCTTTGCTAGATCTTTGTCCATATCACCTCCCCAATAGTGGATATTACCTAAGGCTCTAACCTGGCACCACTTTAAATGTATTCACTATTCCTCTATTGGTGATCTCATCAGCTCTCTTGGATTTAATTATCATCTCTGCAGATAACTCCCAATTCTATATATCCAGATCTAATCTCTCTCAGGACCTTGCCATGTCTCTCCAATCGCCTATTAGACATTTCAAATTAGATGTCCCATAGACATCTCGAACCCAACATATCTGAAGCAGAACTCATTATTTTCACACACCACTTTCCCCCTTTTGCCCACTCTTTTGAATTTCCTTATTTCTGTCCAGTTCACCACCATCCTTCCATTCACCCATGTTCGTAACCTCATCATTATTTTTACCTCCTCATTCTCCCTTACTTCACTTATTCTACACATTTCTCACATCTATCTCCTTCTCTCTATTCATATCACACCATTCTAGTTTAAGCCTACTTATCAGCTCTTACGTGGATTGTTGTAATAAACTTCTAATTTGTCTCTTTGCCTCAAATCTCTCTCTAATCGAACCTAACCTTCCTATAACAGCTAAAATGATTTTCTTAAAGCACAGGTCTGACTTTGTAACTTTCCTACTTAATAAACTCCAATGACTTTTTAGTGCCTCAGAGAACAGATATATACTCTTTGTCTTTAAAAATCCTTCAAAATCTGACCCTTATCTACTTTTTAGCATTATCAGATATTATTCGATGTACAATATATATTTTGTGTTCTCTACAATTAACTCATGGAGCTTTTTACCTTTTCCTCTTGCATGACATTCTATTTCCAAGTTTTGCATAGGTTGTTTGTCCTCTCCCCCCCCCCCCCATGCCTGGAATGCACTCTTTCCTCATCTCTACCTCTTAGCATCCCCTTCTTTCTTCAAAACTCAACACAAGCACCACCTTCTACATGAAGCTTTTCCTATTTTCCCTATCTCTTTGAGTACCTTCCCCTCCATCTATTTTTTATATATATATATATATATATATATATATATATATATATAATTTTGTTTCTCCCAATGGAATAGAAACTCCCTGAGGGCAAGGACTATTTTATTTTTATCTTTGTATTCCCAGAGTACTGTGTTTAGCATATGACAATTGCTTAATAAATGCTTAATGATCTATCAATTCATGTGTGACTTTGCACAAATTATTTAATCTCCTTGGGCCTCAATTTCCTCATCTGTAAAGTGAGACATTTGGACTAGATGAGCTCTAAGTTTCCTTCCATTCCTAAATCATTATATGATCTTGTTATTGTACCACTATCTCTATCTTCCATCCCTTCTTTTCTATTCCTTCTGCTATTACCTTTGTAGAGGTTAGCATTATCACCTCCTGGACCTATTGTAACATTATTCTATAATATCTTCCTGTTTTCTCTTTCTACTGCTCCCAGTTCATCCTTTGTACTGTTGTCAGATTAATGTTCCTTAGGCATGGTTCTAGTCATGTCACTTCTGCTCAAAAATCTTTAGTGCCTTCCTATTATTTGTGGAGGCAACTTTACTCCCATGTCTTTTCTGACTCTAAATCTATGATCTTTCCACCAAACTATACTCTGATGTTTCTATCATCAGTTATATTTGTATATGTTCCATATTGTTCTATTAGACTATAAACTCAATGTGGGTATGGATCATGACATAGCTAAACTGTGTAGCTTTTCCAGTAAACACAATAGATCTATAGTAAATGTTGGATAAATTGAACTTAATTCACTTATATTTCTAAGTTTAGTGTTAGAATTCAGATGAGTCAAAGTAGTCAGATTTTTTCCTTATTTCTTCTCCTGTCTGTTTTCTATCCCATTCACTTCTCTTTCTCTTTATGTAAGAATGGAATTGGATGTGAATGTGTGTGTATGTGTATATAAGAGAAAGATTCTTTTACTTTTAAAATATAATTTAAAAAAGAGAAATAGTCCTAGTTCAACCTCAGTTTACAGTCATTAGGGAATAGTTTGTAACCAATAAACGTTAAATAATGTAAGGTACTGCCTCTTTTTTATATAGACATTTTATTTGCTGAAAGGGTCAGGAAAAGGACATTTGTGTAAGGAAAACACATAGAAAGACAGTTTGAAGAAACACATTTCTGAGGACCTGAGATAAACTAGCATTTCTGATAAAAAGTACTAAGAGAATCTGTCTAAAAAGTAGCTCTAAGGCAAAACACCCTAACTGATGATAGAGATAGTTTTTTTTTTCCCCCAGTAGCCTTTGACTGTTTTTAGAATTTTGGAATTCATGGTAGATATATTTTGCATCAAAGAACTTTTGAACCTGTCAATATTTTCCATATTAGAACTTAAGTGGTATAATTTAAAAACATGCACTTAATTTATTTCATATAATATAAACCCATTACACATGTTAGAATGAATAATATATTTTTAAATGAAAAATAACCATTTTTTTTTCAAAACAAAAATTTAGTGAGAAGAATGACACTGTTTTACATATTTTTCCAAATCTCTTTAACGTCTGGCTTAAGAGAAGACAAGTGCTTTGGCATTTAATCTGTTATTTTGGTTGCAGTATGTAAAGAAAATCTAGCTTTACATAGATACATAGCTGGAGAGGATAGTAGCATTTTAATAGAGATACAGCATTTTATTACTATTTCAAAAATAGTTTTGACCTGGTACACCCTTTAAAATAGTCTCTGAGACCCCCTAGGGTTGGTGGCTCAAACTTTGAGAATGACTGCCTTGGGGGCTTGATTATATTTCCCTCTACTACCTTCTCCGGCTATAAAGGGAGAAACTTCACATTGCAAAGTCCAGGCCTCCATACCTCTGTAGATTCTAGGCTTGTCAATGAAAAAATGTAATGTGAATGTTTTGCTAAATGAGCTGAACATTGCTTTCATGTCCTGAGACTAGCAGAGAAACAGTATTCTGTAAAAGGAGAATGAAGAGACGCAGAAGAGTAAGGTGACACAGTGTATAGATTATTCTCTAAAGAGACCAAGGCCATCAAAACCTGTTGTCCAGAGTCATAAATTATCCTGGGTATATGGGTCTCCCTACTCATTAGCCTCTCTAAAAGGTTTATGTAAGTTTGTATCCCCTCTTTCCATCATGGATGACCCATTGTTGGAAGAGTGTGACCCAGGTTTATGATTATGTTCTCATTGTTATGCTATTTTCATTGTTTTTGCTCTTGCTTTCTATTGACTAAATGTTATATTATGATTATTCTTTTGTCTTGGTTAGGAGTCATTGGTATTGTGACTGGTTTTGTAGATGGGAAGCATGCTAGTAGGGATTCAAGATCTATAGTGGCAAGTAGGAGAAAACGTATGTCTCACACTCGGGTTATCTCTAGTTCTTTAAGAGTGAGTTGTATTCAGGGGAAAAAAGGGGATATTCAATAAAATAGAGGACTTTTGAACATTCTTGCTGAAAAGACCAGAGTTGAATAGAAAATTTGACTTTCAAATACAATAATCAAAAGAAGAATGAAAAGGTAAACAGGAGAGAGAAAACACAAGGAACTTATTAAAGTTGAACTGTTTACATTCCTACTTGGAAAGATGATATTTGTAATTCATGAGACCTTTTTCAATATTAGGGTAGTTTGAGGAAAAATATATGTATATACATATATATCTGTGTATATGTATATATATATATATATAGATGGAG
This sequence comes from Petaurus breviceps papuanus, assembly GCF_028583685.1. Lineage (NCBI taxonomy): Eukaryota > Metazoa > Chordata > Mammalia > Diprotodontia > Petauridae > Petaurus > Petaurus breviceps. The sequence goes on from NW_027187351.1 coordinate 6,707,754, forward strand.
GGCACAGGATGAGTTGAATAGAAAGGAATGATATCTAAAAATTAAAATTCAGGGCTGAGAGAGGAATATATTGGGAGAAGGAGAAAGGGAGAGATAGAATGGGGTAAATTATCTCACATAAAAGAAACAAGAAAAAGGTTTCACAATGGAGGTGAAGAAGGCATAGATGAGAGGGAATGAATTAATCTCACTCTCATCAGATTTGACTTAAGGAGGGAATAACATACATGCTCAATTAGATATTTTTCCCTACAGGAAAGTAAGGCAAGGGGATAAGGGGGGGGGGATGATAGAAAGGAAGGCATATTACGGGAGGGTTTAGTCAGAAGCAAACACTTTTGAAAAGGGATAGAGTCAAAGGAGAAAATAGAATAAGTCGGGGCGGGGGGAAGGATGGGATGGAGGGAAATATAGTTAGTCTTTCACAACATGACTGTTATGGAAGTGTTTTCCATAACTACACGTGTATAACCTATATTGAATTGCTTGCCTTCTCAATGAGGGGTGGGGAGGAAAGAACTGAGAGAATTTATAACTCAAAAGTTTTAAAAACAAATTTTAAAAATTGTTTTTACATGGCCCTGGGAAATAAGATATACAGACAATGGGGTATAGAAATCTATCTTGCCCTAAAAGAAAGTAAGGGGGAAGGGGATAAAAGGGGGAGGGGTGATAGAAGGGAAGGCAGACTGGAGGAAGGGATGATCAGAATGCATTCCATCTTGGGATGGGGGGAAGGGAGAGATGCGGAGAGAATTTGGAACTCAAAATCTTGTGGAAATGAATGTTGAAAACTAAAAATGAATAAATAAATTTTTAAAAAGTGAGTTGTAGCCATGGTGGCTGTGGCCATGTTCTCCCTTTCCCCAAGCCCCAGAAAATCTCCCTAGATCTAGCATCATGCATGTAGATTGGGGCAAGTAAGTCATCTCAGAGAGAGAAAGAAAGGAGCATTGGTGTCACTGTATAAGTAAACACTTTTCTATTTGTGCTAAATACTTCTATGATATCTGACATATCTAAACATGTTATACTATATCATGGATTGCCATGTTAGTTGTCTTACCTAGGCTGTAGTAGGTTACCAACAGGCTGGCACAGGTAAATGATGTGAAAGATAATAAAGCACATGTATACTGAAAAAATGAGTGAGTTTTTCATGTGGTTAGGATGACAAACAAGAGATATATAGCCTGAGTGCAATGTTGATACCCTTAGTATGTTTGCCATATGAGGTATCACAGTGAATCATGAAAGACCAACACTCACACTATCAGTGGAAGTGTGGCTTCAATGAGCTTAGTTTTCCAAGGGAAATTGAATCGAGTCCCAAGTTCAAGTTTTAGGGTTCTCTCTGGGAGAGGTATAGGGTTAATCATGAAACTAACATGACATGTGACATGAGAGCCCCAGGGAGACCTTTCTACTTCCCATTCTAGATGGGAAATGGTCTTGGTACAGATAATTGATGGAAAAAAAATAAACAAAACCTCCTCAAGTTTCTGGTAGTGCACACTTTCATCTCAAGCAACAACTTGTCTGCATAAAAATTGAACAAATTTGTTCATTTGTAAATGTTAGTCAGGTTTGCAGATCATTATCAGCCGTGGGGATTAGCACAATAAGACAGATATCATCTTTGCCTAAATGGAGGGAGGAGACTTGGGAAGGAGAAATAAGGGGCCCTCCAACCATATGATTTCTAAGCCAAGGGGGAGGAATTGAGAGTGGATGAATTCATCAGGTCTAAGAATCACTCCAAGGCCAATATATAAAGGCAAGCAACTAATTCTTTACAGGAGAATTATGCTTTTCATAAATTCGTGAGCCAGACAAGACTGTCACTCTATGTTATTATATTCAATTTGAGGTGGAGATAACCTTCATTTGTTAGTAAGCAACCACTACTGCCTAAGGAACTGAAAAGTTCCTGGGCTTCTCCATCCTTAATGGCTTTCACCCTCAATGATCCCTCAGTTCCTCTTACTGGCAGATAAAACTAAACTTCCCAGTAGTCTTTGATGTTGGATAGAGTTACATGTTGAAGAATTTAGAAGCTCACAAATTTAGAAGATCTCTGAATCATTTGCTGAAAACTTATGCAAAGACATACTTGGATGAGAAGGTATGGAGTGGTAAAAAAAATCTGCGCTAATAACATACTTCGGGTAGAACAAAATTGAGAATGTCCAAGGAGAAAACCCAGAGTGATGGAAGGCCTTATGATCAAGTTATATGAAGATCAGCTTAGGGAACTGGGAATGTGGATTTTGGAAGAGAGAAGACTTGGGGATGGAGGATATCTGATAGCTGCCTTCCCTTATTTGAAGGGCTATCACATAGAAGAAGGATTATACTTGTTCTATGTGTCCCCATGGAACAGAATGGATGTTTGGAAGGGGTATATTTAAGGTTAATGTTGGGAGACCTTTCCTACCCATTAGAGCTATTCAGAACTAGAAACAGGGAGGGCTAGTCAGTTTCCCTTTAGTTGAGTTCTTTTAGTAAAGGCTGGCTATTCACTTGTCTGGCTGAATTATAAAACATGTCAACATTTTTAGTTTACTGCCAGAAAGCTTTAGTTGGTAGATAAAGAAAACCCAAAGTAACAAGGTTCTTCCAAGAGAGCTGAGGGGGGTAATTTCATAATTTTAATATAATTTTAAATAGAAGATAAGCATCATCTATAGGAGATAAATTCCATCTAGGGAGAAAAACATCTAACTATAAAAGGTTTAAAATAAAGAAGGTAGTACTTAGATAAAATGTAAAGAAATATATACTATCTCCAGAATTGTCTATTAAAAATCTCAAACTTGGCCAGGTAGCACAGCAAGTAGAGCACCGGCTCCAGTGTTGGGATGACCTGGGGATTGAATCCGGGCTCAGACACTTAGCACACACCCAGAAACACCTGGCCGTGTAACCTTAAGCAAGTTACTTAACCCCAATTGCTTAAAAAAAATCTCAAACTATGTATCCCATATACCTCTGTTTTTCTTTAAAAAAATTTAATTTATTATTAATTTTAAACATTCTTTTCTTTTAAAATTTTGATTTATAAAGTCTGTCCCTACCTCTCATCCTTTGCTTACCCACCAAGAAGGCAAGCAACATGATATAATTATATATGTGAAGTAATACAAAACATTATTAGCCATTTTTGGTAAATTTTTAAAATTTTAAACTTAAGTACAAAATAAGAAAAGAAAAAAATATCATGTGTACAGTAAAACATAAGAGAGGATTCAAAATATAAAGCAATACACTTGTATTTCCAGAAAGCCTATGTAATGAATACTGCATATTATGTTCAGAGCTGTTCATCTTTTCTTTACTTCCTTGTAGGTTTTATTTTGTTCTCTGCTGAGCACTTTTTGCTTTTCCCCTCTTCCCCAAAAAGGCTACAAATAAGTGTGGATCCATACACATACATGTATATATACACATTGATATATGCATATACATAAAACATATATGCACACACTTACATATGCTACATATACATGAATATCTATAATCATACACATATATGCACATATACAATCATATACATCTATGTAAGACTGTACTATACTTGTTTGTGCTCTGTTTCTCTAAAGATGGATAACATCATCCTTCATAAGTCCAAGTCTTTCTATATTTTTCCAAATCCACCAACTCATTATTTCCTATACCACAGAAATATTCCAAATTTATACTGTCTAGTTATTTTAAATGGTCTAAAACTATATTGAGTAATATGGTTGACTTATAGTTTTCCTTTTGATTCAATCTGTTTTAGCTTTAACTTTGTCTGAGATCATGGTTACTTTTTTCCCCTAATCAATTCATGTAAATTTATAAAACTTTTTTTCCCTAATAAATTCAACTTTTGATCTTTATTTTATGTGTGTATCTCTTATTTCCTATCCCTCCTGACTTCTCTACTTTACTTCTACCTGCTACCTTGCCCTCCTATTATTTAACCTACCCTCCTCTAAGGATCTCTCCTTTATTCTCTCCCTCCAACCCTTCCCCCTTGCTCTTTTGTTTCTATCTGAATTTAGAAGACTTTTATAATAGCCTTCCAAATTATACACACACACACACACATACACACACACACACATATATAGTTCCCTCATTATCCCATCCCCACTAATCTAGACATCATTCTATACTCCTCTCCCTTATTTTATTGCCTCACTCTTAATTTTTTTTTAATAAATTTAGAAGACTTTTATTCCCTTCTAAATGTATAGGTTGTTCTCTATTTAACCCAGATCTGATGTGTTTCCTTCTAAAAGTTCCTCCCCCCTCTCTAGCCACTTAGTCTTTTATTTCTTTTTGAATTTAGAATACTTGAATACGTACATGATACACATACATATACACACATGCACGTGTATGTATATGTATGTTTGTGTGTGTGTATACTATTCCCTCTTCAATCCATTCTCGATGAGAGTAGGGTTCTAGAACTATGTCTACCTCTTTCAATCTGTGTCAGTTCTCCCTCTCACAACTCAATTGTATAAGAGAATTACTCTTTTTTCAAACACAGTATTACTTTATAGTAATAGACAGTATTACTTTATAAAATCATATTATCCTCAGCTCTACCCAAATCTTTCTTTCAAACTACCCAATTACTAATTACAGTCTTAGACATACAGTTTACATTTCCTTGTATTAAAAAGTAAAGTCTGTCTTTGTTGAGTCCCTTGTAATTAGTCTTTGATGTTTACCTTATATTTCTCTTGTATCTTCTAAGTCAAATTTTCTATTAAGTTTGGGTCTTTTGCAATAAAATCCTGAAAGTCTGGCAATTCATTGAATATACATTTTTTTTTTGTTCAGGATTTTACTTAACTTTGTTGGGTATGATATTTTCAGAGCAATCCAAGTTCTTTTGCTATTTGATATATAGTGTTCCAAGACCTGTGATCTTTTAGTGTAGCTGCTGCTAGGTCTTGTGTGATTCTAATTGTGGCTCTGTCATATTTGATTTTTTTCTTGTTTCTTGTAATATTTTCTTCTTGAGTTGGGGGTTTCAGAATTTAACTATGATATCTCTGTAGGTTTTTCTCATAGGATCTCTTTCTGCTGGTAATTGGTATATTTGCTCTATTTCTACTTACCCTTCTTGTTCTAACACTTAAGGACAATTGTCTTTAATTATTTCTTGTATTATTGTATCAAAATTCTTTATTTTATTACAGCTTTCAAGTAATCTGATTATTTTTATATTTTCTCTTCTTGATCTGTTCTCCAGAGCAGTTGTTTTTTTAATGAGATATTTCACATTTTCTTCTATTTTTTCATTCTTTATATTTTGTTTTATTTCTTGGTCTCTTATAACTTTACTGGCTTCCCCTTGCCCAATTCTTATTTTCAAAGAGTTTTTTTTTTCTTCCTTAAGATTCTGGATTTCCTTTTCTAATTGGTTAGCTTTCTTTTCATAACTTTTTTTTCTTGGTTTGTTATTTTAAAAAAATTCCTCAATCTCTCTCATTTGATTTTTAAAGTCTTTTGAAAGTTCTATGAATTCTTTTTGGGCAGATGAGCATTTGGCATTACTCTTTGGGGTAGTAGAGCTTTTTTTTTTCTTCAGTATCCTCCTCTGAAGATAAACCTTTTCTTCTCTATTCCCATAGTAACTTTCTGTAGTTGGATTCTTTCTCCTTTGCCTGCTCATTTTAAAAGTAGCAACTTGTTGTAATCACCTATAGTCCTTGGGTATGGGGGATAGCGCCTCTGGCCTCAAGTCCTCTTTCAGTTCTCTCCTCTGACCTGGAACTGAAAACAAGAACTCTGCCCTCCTATAAGTATTCAAAGCTAGGAGAGTCCCTACCCCACTGCTTTTGCACTCACCAGGCATGTGCTGGTTCCTTCTAGCTCAGGCCACATCTTGGCAGCACAGCTGAGCCTGGCATCTCTTATCAGCAGAGGTTCCCTCAAACTTCTGCTGCTCAGTTGCCCAACTCCCCACATTGTCTGGAAAGTGAAAATTCCTGTGACTGGGGCTGAGGCTACCTCCCAACCCAGCTGATCTCAGGTCTTGCTGCTTGCTGTTTCAGCATAAATACCCTGGAGGTGTTTATGCTTTTCAGGAACTAAACCTCAGTCCTGGGATTTTTCTTCCTTTCTCTGGTTGTCCTCAGAGGACTACTGTTCTGCAATAACTCTTGTTTTACTTTTACTACTCTATCTTCTCTGTGACATACTTTTTGTCTTGTTTGTGGGGGAAATCTGGATAGCTTGGAATTTTCTTACCTACTCTGCCATATTCCCAGAATCTACTCTTTAGCCATATTTTTTTTGAAAAAGCAAGAAAAGTAAAGTGAGAAAATTATACTTCAATTTGCACTGAGTTCATCAGTTCTCTCTAGAGGTTTTTTTTTCTAGAGCATTTTTTTTCTTCAGGAGTCCTTTGGAATTCTGTTGGATCATTGTATTGATTAGAGTAGCCAAGTCTTTCACAGTTGATCATCATTACAATATTGCTGTTTCTGTGCACAATGATCTCTCAGTTCTTCTCACTTTACTTTATATCAGTTCATATAGGTCTTGCCATGTTTTTCTGAAACCACCTCCCTTCATTATTTCTTCTAGAAATATAGTCCTACACAGTCATATGCCACAGCTTGTTCAGTAATTCCCCAATTGATGAGCATCCTCTTGATTTCTAATTCTTTGCCATAACAAAAAGAGCTGCAATAAATATTTTTGAATATATAGGTCCTTTTCCTTTGATCTGTTTGGGATAAAAAGTTCTAATAATGGTACGGATTAGTTAAAAATATGCACAATACTGCTATGTTAAAGAATATAACCTTTTAGACTTAGTTCAAAATTGTTTTACCGAAAAGTTGAACTACCAAAAAGTTAACCACTCCACCTAGTATTTCATTAATGTACCTACTTTCCCTTCATTTCCTCCAGCATTTGTTATTTCTGATAGGTGTGAGGTTGTTTTAATTTACCTTTCTCTAATCAGTAATGATTTAGAGCATTTTTATATGGCTATTGATAGCTTTGTTTTCTTCTTCTGAAAGCTGTCTCTTTATGGTCTTTTATGCCACTTGCAATTAAGGAATGGCTTTTATTTCTATAAATTTGACTCAATTTTATATTTGGTATATATTTGAGAAGTGAGGCCTTTATCAGAGAAATTTGCAGTAAAAGTTTTTGATATTACTTCATTGTACTTTTTAGTATAATTTAGCTTCTCTGATTCTCTTTTAATTAGGTCTATTTTTGCCTTAACTTTGTCTGAAGTCATGATTGCTACACCTGTCTTTTTTTACTTTACCTGAAGCATACTAGATTCTGCTCCAGCCCTTCATTTTAACATTGTCTGTCTTTCTGTTTTAAGTGTGTCTTTTGTAAATAACTTATTGTTAGATTCTGGTTTCTAATCTATTTTGCTATCTGCTTCTAATTTATGGGTTAGTTAATCCCATTTGCATTCATAGTTATACTTACTCATTGTATATTTCCCTCCATCCCATTTTATCGGTGTCTTCTTCTCTCTCTCTTTTTATCCTGACCCTCCTCAAGTTCATTCTTCTAACCACTGCCTTCTTTAGTCTACCTTCCCCTTTGTCATTCCCAACTCCCTTTCTCTTATCCTATTCCCCTCCTATTTCCCTAATGAGTAAGATAGATTTCTATAGTATATGTATTCTTCCTTCTTTGAGTCAATTCCAATGAGATCAAAGTTCAAGTATCACCCACCCTGCCATTTACTCCTTCATTGTAAAAGCTCTTCTTTATGTGCCTCTTTTATGTGAGAAAATTTGTCCCATTTTACCTCTCCCTTCCCCCCTTCTCCCACTGCGTCCTTCTTTCTCACTTTTCTTTCTTTTTTTGGAGATCATTCCAATATAATCTACTCACACCCATGCCCTCTGTCTATGTAAACTTTTAATTGACCTAAAAGTGATAAAGTTCTTAGAAGTTACATGCATCATCTTCTCATAAAGGAATGTAAATAGTTTAACTTTTTGAGTCTCTCTTAGTTACTCTTTCTTTCATGTTTGTCTTCTAAAATTTCTCTTGAGTCTTGTGTTTGAATGCCAGATTTTCTATTCAGCTCTAGTCTTTTCATCAGGAATGTTTGAAAGTGTTCTATTAATTATTTTTCTTGGTTGTAATCTTACCTCCTTTGCCTTTTGAAATATCATATTCTAGGTCCTTTGCTCCTTTAATGTGGAAACTGATAAATCTTGTGTGATCTTAACTGTGTTTTCAAGATATTTGAGTTGTTTCTTTCTGGCTGCTTGTAATACCTTCTCTTCACTTGGGAACTCTGGATTTGGCAATAATATTCCTGGGAATTTAATTTTGGGATTGTTTTCAGGAGGTCATTGGTGGATTCTTTCAACTGCCAATTTTTTTTTTTTTTGCCTTTTGGAGGGCAATGGGGTTAAGTAATCTGCCCAAGGTTACACGGCTAGTTTTTTTGTGTGGGTGTTAAGTATCTGAGGCTGGAACCCAACTTGGGTCCTCCTGACTGCAGGGCTAGAGCTTTACTCACTGTACTACCTAGCCGCCCCTCAATTTCCATTTTATCCTTTGGATCTAAGACATTAGGGCAGTTTTCCTTGATAATTTCTTGAAGTATGATATCTAGGTTCTTGCTTTGATCATGGCTTTCAGATAGTTCAATAATTCTCAGGTTATCTCACATATATCTACTTTCCAAGTCAGATTGTTTTTCCTAATGAGATATTTCAAATATTTTTTTTTCTATTTTTTCATTTTGTTTGATTGTTTCTTCATGTCTCATGGTGTCACTAGTTTCTATGTGCCCAATTCTAATTTTTAAGTAATTTTCTTTGGTGAGCTTTTGTGCCTCTTTTTCCATTTGACTAGGTCTGCTTTGTAAGGAGTCCTTTTCTTTGGTGGATTTTTGTACCTCTTTTATCATTTAGTCAATTCTGTTTTTAAAGGTTTTTTTCCCCCTTAAGTATTTTTGGTGCCTTTTTAACCAAGGTATTAATTCTCTTTTTATAATTTTCTTGCATCACTCTAATTTTTTTTTTCCTAATTTTTCCTCTACCTCTCATCTCTTTCTTTAACTCTTCCAGGAATTCTTGTTGGGTTTGGGTCCACTATTTCTCTGAGGCTTTTTTGGGGGTGGCTGTTTTCACACTGTTTTCTCCCTCTGAGTTTGTGTCTTGGTCTTCCCTGCTCCTGTAGTAGCATTCTATGGTTTATTGTTGTTGTTTGCTCATTTTCTAGCCCATTTTTTTTCTTCAAACTTTGTTAAATTTGGGCTCTGCTCCCATGAGGGTGGTGAGGCACTGTCCCAAGTTTCAGGCTTTTTCATGCTGCTGTTTTCAGATTTAGTTCTGGGGGTCTGCAAGTTATAGATGTTTCCAAGTTTATGTGATCCTAGCAGAGATCCCTGCGGTCACTGCTTTCTGGTCTTTATCTTGGAAGGGCCATTGCTCCCCTACAACTGTAAGTACCAGTTTTCCTCTTTGCTTTGAAATTGTGACTGGGGCCCCTTCTCCCTTGTGACAGACCAGCAGCACTCCTCTCTGCCCTGGAACTGTGACCCAGAAGTGTGTATGTGTAATAGAGTTGCCAAATCAGTGCCAGCTGTGCCCAGTGCCAGCAAAGGGGTCCCTATAATCTCTTTCTGACCAGTTGTCTGATTCCTTTACTGTCTCTCAGTTGAGAATTTCCCAAGCTGCTTCCGCTGCAGTCACTGTTGCCACTGCTGCATATGTGAGCTCTGGACAGGCTGGTTTCATAGACTTTTCCTACAAAAACCTCTTAAATTTTCTTAGGCAGAAAAAATGTCACATCCTGATCTTTTGATGGCTCTTTGATCCAAAATTTGATTTGAGGCATTATTTTAAAGTCTTTTGGAAGGGAATTTTGGGAGAGTTCAGATGGGCAGCTGCCACCAATCTGCAATCTTCGCTCCACCCTCCCACAGATTTCTTAAATTCAACGTGTCCAAAATGAATTCATTATCTTTCTCCTATCCCAAACTCTTCCCTCCTCCTAACTTCCCTATTATTGTTGAAGATACTGATGAGGGATGGCTCCCAATAGGTTCAGCAGGAATCGTGATCTTATCTAAGACCAGAACCTGTGATTCAGTCTGGAAAGATTTCAGCTCAGCCTTACTTGGAGTCAGAGTTGAAAAAGTTTATTATATACTTTACATTGGGCAAGGATCCTTAGGGGACCTATAAGTGAAAGGGGGCACAAGCTTTTACTTTTAAAGGGTAGGGCTGCCATTCTCAGGGCTGACCGGATGGATGTAAGGGACTTCAGTGCATAGATAAAAGTTAGGGCTGACTGAGAGGAACTTGTGACTTCAGTGCATAAATAAAAGTTTGAGGAGTTTAACTTGGAGATGAGATTTGGGCCAGACAGGAAGCAAGGACAAAGGAGTCACAAGTTATTGCCTAGTCAGAGTGCAGATAGGGGGAAGGGACAGAGTTGCTCTGAGACTGGGGGTGGGGGGGGGGGAATGGAGTGTGATTTTACAAACTGGTTTTATAGACTGATGTTACAAAGTTTTACAAATTGATGTTACAAACATAGATCCCAACCACCCCATCAATACTATTAATCTCCCAAGCCTCAGGCTCATAATCTAGGTGTCATTCTTAACACTCACTCTTTCATTTCCAATAAGTTGTCAAGTTCTATTCTTTCATTTTCTCTCTCATATATGGCCTCTTCTCTCTCCTGACATGGCCACCACCCTGGTGCAAGCCCTCTCACCTTATGCCTAAAAAGTTGCAATAGCCTGTTGGTTGGTCTAGCTGCCTCAGGTTACTCCATCATTGCAGTTCATAAAATTGTTGGTAAAGAGGTCTGCCCATTTCATCCACTTCTTTAATCGACTCCAGTGGTTCCCCATTACCTCCAAGATCAAACACAAAATCCTCTGGCTTTTAAAACCCTTCCTAACTTTGCCTCTTCCTATCTTTCCAATCTTCTTACGTCTTACCCTCGTGCACTCTTCAAAACGATGACACTGGCCTCCTTTATTTTTCTTTTGTATATCACTCCGTCTCTGAATTCTGAGTATTTTCATTTAGAATTATGGCTGTCTCCCATACTTAAAATGTTTCCCTTTCCATCTCTGCCTGCTCATCTCTGGTTTCCTTCAAGTCTTGGTTAAAGTTTCACTTTCTGCCTTTTCCAGTCCTCCTTAATCTTTGCAATTTCCTTCCTTCTAAGACTACCACCAGTTATACACACACACATATACATATATGTGTATGTAGGTGTGTGTGTGTAAAAATTGTACATATTGTTTGCTTGATGTCTCTTAGACTGTAAACTCTTTGAGAGCAAGGACTATTTTTTCTTAACCTTTCTTTGTACTCCCAGTACTTAGTGTAATACCTGGCACATAGTGGTGCTTAATAAATGCGAATTGACTTGCCTTAACTATTTATTGACTTTTGAAGGAGGTTATGAAATATTTTCATGTGGCCAGATCTGAATACAGGGTGAATACAAGATGAGTCTTCCTAACTCCAGGTCCAGTGTTCTATCCACTGCACCACCTTGCTACACCCATAACATTTATATATACATATTGAATTTATGAATATGCACACATGTACATATGAATATGTACTTGTATATTCATAAATATGTATACAGACATGAAAAGATGTACATGAATGCATATACATAGATACACATATATGTAAATGTAGAAGAGATCCATCTGTATGAAATTATTCAGGTGGGGTGAGTCCATGGGAAAAATTTTCAAATAGAAGTTTATTTTTCAACCCTTTCCATTTCCTTTTCTGAAGTATCTTCCCTGAGCCCCTAGGAACTTAATGCTGTTATGAAAACCTCCATTTTACCATCCTACTTAGGCCTATTCTCCATCTACAATGTTTCACTTTTGGTCTAAAGTCTATGATAAGGCTATCATTGCAATCTTTTTATGCCCTTTTCCAACATTGTGATTTTAAGTGAGATATCTTAATTTTAGAGGGCTTTCACTTATGTTAAGACTAACTACTAAAAGTAGGTTAATATACATAGCAGAGAAAAACAATGAACATCTCTATTTGCATTTTCATTCCAAGGATAGTTAACACACTTCTATTTCCAAAACTAATTATTTGAACTTTTCTGTATTGATCAGAAGTGTCAATATATCAAAATATTTGCTAAGACTTTTTAAATTCAAGCACTTGCATTTAGTAATGGTCACAACCAAGGCAAAAGCTTACTTTAAACAATTAGCTTTGGTGATAGGCATGTAAACAGAAGCAACATTCGTAAATTTGTTCTGTTCTTTTTTGGAGAAATTTGCTCTGTTCTCTGCTTTAGATCTCACCCCACAGCTGTTTTTAAGTTGTGATTCTAAGGTTAGTTCATTATACCAGAATTCTTTTTAACTCTTTTAGTCCAATTCATTTTAATTTAATATAGGACAAATTGGCTTTAAAGTTCACATTTGAATGGTTGAATCATGTCAATGAAATGCAAAGTTACTGCACAAGTATGACAAATGGAGAAATCTGAAACTGACACTTTATTTCTTACGCTTTTAGGAAAATATTCTTATCTAACTTTTGGCAGCTTTTTGCAAAAGTCTCAAGAAAGCAGTTATTTAGAAATAGACAAAATGTTCTCTTGTTTTCAGACTCATTCTGGGAAATGATAGAAATTAGAATGAAAGACTAGATATGTCTGATCTGCTAATTTTAGATTGTTTTATACAGTAATACTTAGAATATTTCTTCCTGTGTAATGGTAGAATTCATCATTCTTTTTTTCAAATAACTCTTTGAAATACTTTTTGGTCTGAAGGGTCAAAAGGCTGAAATCATAGGATTAGAGATTTAAAGTTGGAAGGGACCTCAACGATCATTTGGTTCAACTTACTCATTTTACAAATGAAGAAAATGAGGTCTGGGGAGACTAAATAACTTGCCTAGTATTATACAAATATTAAACATCAGACCTGGGATTTAAACCTCTTACTCTAAAGCTAATGAATGACCTTTCCACTATGCCTCATTACTCCAGCTTCCTCATTTTTCTATTAATTATTCAATTCTTACATTGCAGGAAAGTCAATTACAGGTTGTGTGTAGTTTGTCCTTTTGCAAGAAAGTCAATACCACTCTGACTATATGCCATGCAATACCCATTCAGTGATTAAGGCTAGGTAAAAAAATGAGGCAAGGAATGAACTCTTTTAAATAGTAAAACAAACAAACAAACAAACAAACCCAAACCAGTCTGTAAGGGGAAGACTCTCTGGGTTTCTGACCAAAACAGAAACAATTGTGATTTACACTCACTCTGAGCCATCATGGCTCAAACAATGACCAAGTGAGGCTAGGCTGGCCAATCAATGAGAGCCAGAGTGATTTGGGTTTAAGGTTTAGTTCTTAAGATAGAAATCTAGCCAGTAAACCCTACCTCCCTCACATTCCTGACATTATGCTTCTCTTGGAGAACAAAGAACAAACAACACCATGCCAAACCCAAACTGCATTCATCCCTGTCCCCTACCCCAAGGTCCTTTCCCCTAAAGTCAATTGATTCAATTCATAAGATCAGAACTTCTCATTATTTTAAAACCCTAAGTCATGCCTATAATTTTCTCAGGATTCATAATGACATTAAGGAAAGGTGTATCCTTCCCCACTCTCCTATCTCCAGTCACCAATCTATCTATTCTCCATAGTGTAGTGGAAAAATGTGCTTAAATTAGAGTGAGCAGACTGAAATTCAAATTTTGATTTTACTACTTCCTACTTCTGTGCCCTTGGGCAAGTCAAGTATTCTGGGCCTCAGTTTCTTCATTTGGAAAATAAAGAGGATTGGGCTTTGATAAGTCTTTAGTGCTCTTCTTGGGGGGAAATGAAGAGAAATGGGTTAGACAAAAGCTCAGAGAGATTGAGAAATAGATGAAGGGTGAGACACAAAGAATAGTCTTTAATTATTCTTGTCAAGTAGGAAGGAAATCTCAAGGGATCCACTCACACACCCATACACACATGTATGTATGTATACACACATGTATGTTTATATACATACACATATATATCTATATATCAGATTGTTTCTAATGGTACATAGCTGGTGTATTATATTAAGTTTGGGGCATCACATTTTAGGAAGGATGTTAATTAGCAGGAGACTACTTGATATCCATCTTGATAATGAAAGGCTTTTACCTCATACCACATTAGAACTGGTTGAAGGAACTGGGAATATAGCCTAGAGAGAAGATTTGGATTTGGGCCATAGTGGTTTGCCATTTTCTCCTCCAGCTCATTTTAAGTGACTTACCTAGGGTCACACATCTAGTAAGTGTCTGATGCTAGATTTGAACTCACGAAGATGAGTCTTCCTGACTCTAGACCCAGCACTCTATCCATTCTATCATCTAGAAGTGGAGGTCTTCCCATTAAGACTAGGTAACCACTTGGTGAGTATGTTATATAAGGGAACTTTATTCAAGTAGGGGTTTAATTGAGTAGTCACTGAAGTCCATTCCAACTCTGAGATTCTGTGGACTAGATTATATTTAAGACTCCTTTTGACTCTCAGCATATGTTCATAATCCAGTTATGTTATGTGTGCATGAGCCATATGGGAACACACCTGAGCTGCTCTCTTCTCACTATATGGTTAGCCCCTAAAATCTCTTATTAACAATTGTTGCTGGACAAAGAAGACATTTCAGATGTTCCAACGCTATCAATTTTTTTGCATTGAAACAAAGTACCATGATATGCTGGTTCAGAAACAAGGATTTGGAACATGGTGTTAATAAGACCAAGACTGTGGGGTTGGAATGGAAGAGTTAGCATCACTTTGTTCCTTGTGCCCATATCATTACATCCCCTACCTCTGACTTGTCTATATTCTAGGAAAGATGTGCATTAAGTAGGTTACTGGGGTAAGTAGATCGGACAATGTGGATGGATCAGGAAAAAATACATCCCTATATCTAGAGAAGACAATGGAAAATTCATACCTTACTGATGGAGGGGGCCCAAGCAGCATCTTTTTTCCTGTTTAATGGACATTGTCCTCATTGACTGCTTAATTATGGTCAAATTGGGAATTGAGCTTGTGTGGTTTTCTGCCATTATTTTAGATCTAAATCTAGCCAAGTCTATGTACTTAAGAATTCAAGTAGAAACTATAACTTCCCAAACAAGGTGCCAAAGTGCCTGTATGGCAGGTTTATTTAAGGCCTGGCCTGCCTTCAATGAATTCCTGAAACTGAGGAGTTAAAAATAGTCTGGGGATCTTAGGAGTAATGTTGAGCTGACTGAGAGGCATTAGGCCAGGCCTGATGGGCTTAGAGAAAGCTAGCAAGGCAATTAACTTTGCTAAGGGTAAGGGAAGGCCTCTCCACAGAACACCAGCAGGGAATGTAGGATCATAGATGGAGATCTGGAAGGGACCACAGAGGCCATATAATCCACCCCTCTCATATAACAGATGGGAAAATTGAAGCAGAGGGAAGTGGAGGGACTTGTTCAATACTCCCGGGTAGGAATCATTACAGCTAACCTTACCCACTGGATTCCCCTTCATTTTTGGACCAGGCCCTAAAGCTTTCCCGAAAGCTCCAGTCTAAAAATAACTTTTTTTCTAGCTAATTCTGAGTGTAGTAGATCTTCTTTCTGCCACCTTCAAATTCATCTTAACCCTTCAGGAACCATTTTTGCTTACTAGGCAGTATATAGGGTACAAGTACTTAAAGGTAACTTGAGTCAGTGAAATTTTTTCCAACAATAGTTGGGGATCCCTAATTATACAGCTCTGAGGGAAAGGAGTTTTTTTGGCTGCCTAGTGATTCTTAGGAATCCCTGGCAGTTTGGGGGTAAAATATGAATTTTTGTCAAAAAACAAAACATAACAAGAAAACAAACTATAGCTGCTTCTTTTAAAATTCTGTGGCTTTAATTTTACCCCAAATAGTATCTTTCTTGGCTCTTGCTTTTCATGGGGCTAAATGTAGCCTGGGAGGAGGATGAATGTGCAGGACTGGATAAAACCCTAGTGCAACAAATGAAAGTTTGGTGAGAACCAATCTTTGACCTCTCCTATGTGTACCTTCAAACTCAGGGGACTTTTAAAAATAGTTGAGGTGGTCTTAGAACTCAATCATCTTGAAACATTTAATGTTTCCAAGTTCCACTGGACCCATTTCCCTGATCAGGGTCACTGTCATGGAAGAATTAAATGAAACAGAACCTAACAATGACATATAAGAAAGTACTTCATAAGTGTTAGATCATGGCAAAGGGAGTTAATTACTTCCAACTTCGAAACTAGTGGCTTTGCAAAGGAGAGACATTATATAGACTGTGATTTCTACATCTTGAAATACCTCTAGAAATTATAAAAATAAGATTGTTCAAAATCTTTTACTTTCTGCTATTCTGCCTCATTAGAAGGGAGGCCCACATTGAAGAAATGTGACATCCAAATAATTATTTAATCAATAAACATTTTTTAAAGTACCTATTGTGTGGCAGATATGGTGCTAAGTGCTGGAGTTACAAAAAATGACATAAGACAGTACCTGCCCTCATGAGTCTTACAATCTAATGGGAGAGACAATGTGCAAACAAATATATACAAAGCAAATAATATGTAGGATAAACAATAAGTACTAGTATGTAAGTATTAGTAAAATAATAAAGGCAGGTGTAGATGACATAGTGGTTAGAATGTTGGGCCTAGAGTCAAGATCTGAGTTCAAATCTGACATTAGACACTAGCAATGTGACCCAGAGCAAGTCATTTAACCTCTGTTTACCTCAGTTTCTCTCACTGAAAAATGAGGATAATAGTAGCATCTACCTCCTACCGTGTTTCCCCGATAATAAGACCTATCCCAAAAATAAGCCCTCCCCTTACTGTGTAAGATTCCTCTAAAATAAGCCCTCCCCTGAAAATAAGCCCTATTGAGATTGCTACCGTCCCCCCCCATGAAACGCATACTGCGCTCCGAGCTGCATCCAATCAGAGCTGCATCAGTGAGTGCGTCATCCTGTTCTTCCCCAGTGATTTGCTTATTGAATAAAGGTACATTTTTTTGTTCACATTTACCTGTTTATTAAAATTGCTGTCAATGTTCATTAAAATAAGCCCTCCCCTGAAAATAAGCCCTCTGGTGTTTTTCTGTCCAAAAAAATTAATAAGACAGTGTCTTATTATCGGGGAAACACGGTAGAGCTGTTGTAAGGATCGAATGAGATATTTATAAAGTGCTTATAGTGGGTGCTACATAAATACTTATTCCTTCACCCTTATGATAATAATGTTGTTGATAGCAATGATAATGACAGTATTCCCCCCGCCCCCCATGCTTCTTTATATTTCATTTATCCCATGTGGCAGGATTGCAGCGAGCGAATCTTTTCTCTCTCAGATGTCCTCAAGCATCACCAGCAGGAATCCTACATACCTGTTCATGACTACATTATTATTCTGCCAAACTAGAGACATCCAGTTCTGTTTATCGCTTATTATTTGTCAGCTTCACTGGCTCATTGTTCATCATTTATGTTCTTCTTTTGATTGTCCTCAGTTACTTAGTGTCCTGCTGTGGCTTGCACAGCTTGATACGATGTCAGATTTTCCATTTCTCTCTCTCCTCCCCACTTCCCAGTCGATAGTCCAGAGGAATTTTAAGTGCTGGAATGGAGTACTTTAAGCACAGGTTTACTACTAATGTAATAGCCCAAGAGACCTCCCTAGTATAGCTGCTTCATGATTTCCAGAGCTGTGGTTTGTGAAATGTGCCTCAAGAATTACTTTAGCTATTTCATGTTCTAGAATATTTTGGCTCCAAGCTATAATAACAGCCAGCAATTTACATAGCACTATAAAGTTTGCAAAGTGTTTAAATGATAATATCTCACTTAATAAGGCTAATAATAGTTAGATTTAAAAAAATTACTTTTTAAGTTGCAAAGTACTTTATAGATTTTATTTGATTCTCACAATAATCCTTGGAGATGGGTGCTATTATTATTTCCATTTTATAGACAAGGAAGCTGAGGGACATGGAGGTTAAGTAACTTGCCCAAGGTCACACAGCTAGTACATGAGGCAGGATTTGAATTCGTGCTTGCTTGACTCAAAATACAGCCACCTATATCT
Organism: Petaurus breviceps papuanus; assembly: GCF_028583685.1. NCBI lineage: Eukaryota > Metazoa > Chordata > Mammalia > Diprotodontia > Petauridae > Petaurus > Petaurus breviceps. The sequence goes on from NW_027187351.1 coordinate 6,725,889, forward strand.
ACAGTGCTACCTAGCTACCTTCATTTGAACCTCACATAAATCTATGAGCTAGGACCTACAGGTGTCCTCTTCGTTTTATGCATGAAGAAACTGAGCCTTGGAGAGGTTAAGTAAATTAGCCATGAACACACAGCAGCCAAGTTTCAGAGATGGGATAGGAACCCAGACCTTCCTGACAGCAGGGTCATCACTTTATATACTATACCATAATGCCTTGTCTGAGATGATATTGTTGCTTATCAATATTGTCCCCTCCACCTCTTTTGCCCATTTTCCTACTCCATCTCCCAGTCAGCATTTTTATTTTATTTTATTTTATTTTATTTTATTTTATTTTTTACCAGGGGACACAATGTGTTTTGACATTGAATCCTTTAAAGCACGAATTTCATTTTTGGGAACTGCTTCCAGAGCTTATGATATATTCTTCTGAATAGCTTTATTGATGGCAAATCAACCAATCAATCAATAAAAAAATGTTAAAGTTCCTACTATGTATCACAGGCACTGTACTAGTACTCACACACTCAAATGAAGCTATCATCTCATCAATTCAAGAATTCCCTCCAATGATGCTGACTGCAACCCATCCATACCTGCCCATCCTATGCAAATCTCACCCATGTCCTCCCCAAAATTCTCTATATTCAGGCACCATGATGGAGGCCCTCCTCACTTTCTCTCAAAGTAGGATTCTTTGTATATCTACCTATCATCTCTCTTTCATAACATGACCAGTCAGTCATATCATTTTTTTTGTTTTGTTTTGGAGGGGCAATTGGGGTCAAGTGACTTGTCCAGGGTCACACGGTTAGTTAAGTGTCTGAGGCCAGATTTGAACTCAGGTCCTCCTGACTCCAGGGCCGGTGTTCTATTCACTGCACCACCTAGCTGCCCCAGTCATATCTTTCTAACATATAATTCCTTGATGGTATTTTTTATTCCTATTCTTCAAATTTCCTTGTTGATTATATGTGACAGAGTGCTTGCACTCAATATCTGCCTTTCCATTTCCCTCTATATGATGCTTAGCACTAGTTCTTTGGAGGCAGTGGTGTTCTAGGTCTCATTGCTGTACCAAAATAGTAGTAAAATGTTTGTATTGAAAAGATGGACCTTTGCTGTTATGGCAAGCTTGGGGTCATGAAAAGTGTATTGCAATTTCCTAAAGCAACCCAGATTATGATAGGCACTGGGAATACAAATATGAAGGAAATGAGCCCTACTCTCAAGGAGCTTAAATTCTAACAAATCACCAGTCTTTCAGAGTGAATATAATTTTTCTTGAAAGACTGTAGTTTTTTATATTATTTTTAATTTATTGAATAAAACAAGCATTTCCATTACATAGTACAATAAAAAAGATGATTGTATACAAAACTGAGAATCTACTATGTACAACTTGCTATTCCTTTCAAATATAGAACAAAATCATATAAATTGATATGTGTATATCCATATGTATCAATATATTAAATATATACACACATACACACACACACATAATTCAACATGTACACAAATGCACAAATACAGGGTGATTTGATGTAGGAGAAAACACCTTGGGTGGAATCAGCAAAGACTTCAAAAGATGACACCAGAGCTAAACTTTGAAGGAAGATGAACATTTATTTGATGCAGAGACAAAGGGAATGCTTTCTCAGGCATGAGGATGTGCCTATGCAAAAATATAGAAAGAAGAAATGGAGTCCTGGGTTTGAGGAACCTAGCAGAGCAGTATGGCTGAAATAGAATACATGAAGGGGAACCAGTGTGAAGTGAGTCTGGAAATCAAGCAATTGATTAACAAGCATTTATAAAACAACTGCTATATGCCAGGTACTGTGCTAAGCTCTGGGGATACAAAAATAGGTTAAAGACAGTCCCTGTCCTCAAGGAGCTTACAAGTTAAGTTGGTTGTCAACAAATTGGAAAGAGTATTAATGCCAGACTGAGGCATCTATACTTACTTTTATCATACTGGCAAAAGGGAGCTACTAGGGATTTTGGGGCAGAGTAATTGCCATGGTGAGGCTTAGGACAGTTATTTTGGTGGTTGTGTGGAGAATTAATTGGGGAGGGAAGAGATTGGAAACAGGGAAGCCAACTAGGAAGTTACAGTAATAGTCCAGTTATAATTACAATAGTCCAGGTAAAAGACAATGAAGATCTAAGAGAAGGGATTGTTGAAGTAGAATAGATAAGACTTGACAACTGATTAGCTACACAGTGAAGAAGGTAGAATAAGAATAACTCTAAGGAATGATAGAAATGTCTTTGAAAGAAAAAAGGGAAGTTTGGATAAAAGGTACATTTAGCAAGGAATATGTTGACTTCCGTTTTAGACCTATTGAGCTTGAGAAACATTCAGGAGACATTCAACAGGTAGGCAATTGGTGATGTGAGATTATTATGCAGGAGAGAAAATTAGATTAGGAAGACATCTCTATATAGAAGATATCTGAATTCATGGAACTTGATGAGACCTCCAAGGGAAAGAATGGTAAGAGAGAAGTCCTGTCCTGGACAAAGCCTTGGTGGGAGTAAGAGAGGGGTATCATTCCAAGATATAGGATCCTGTTCCAGCCTCAGCAACCATGGCCCTGCTTTTAGCTTGATGACCCCCCCGCCCCAAGTAGCCATATAAAGGGAGAAGGAGAGAGGGAGGAAATAACAAAGTGGGGGTGGGAGAAAGGAAGGGAAAGAGGCAAGAAAAAGAAAAAAGATAAAGAGGAAAGTGAAGAAGGATAAGGGAAGGAAGGAGAGAAAGTTTTGGAGTGGTAGAGGGGAGCTGTTTTTAGTTTTGATATCCCATGTTGGAACTTTGAGCAATTTCTCATAAAAACAGCTCTAAAGGCTATTTAGGGTATACAGTAATAGAATTATATAATCTAATACAGGCCAGACAGGCTTTTATAGCCTTATTTGACAACCTAGCTGTTTGTTGTAATATTGTTTCTGGGAGGAAATGCATCCTGGGCTCTAAACAATTGACTTAACAGATGAACTTTTGGAGCACAAGTCACTGGGGACCAGTTGGGTATTATCTTTATTTCACATTCACTTCTAGCATATTTCTTTCTCTTCATCCCAAGTGTAGATGTTTCATAAACAGTCTTTGTAAGCCAGGTCACAGAGTTGTTGGATCACGAGGCCCAAGGGAAACCCAAGATGTGAAACTATTGCTACTCTCTGATAGCCTGGCATAATCTCGCTCAGTACTTTCCCGGGGCCATGTAAACTCCAAGTAGCCAAAGCAAAAAAAGCAAGAATTTAAAAGAGAGATGGTGGGGGAGACTGGCATTTTCTCTATTGCTTTTTTCATTTTATTTTGTTAAACGTTTGACTTAATTATTAAAAGTTTGCTCTATAGTTGGTTATAGGATATTCCTACCCCTTTCCCCCCATGCCTAGAATGTGCTCCTTCCTCACCTCTGCCTCTTGCAATGCCTAGTTTCCCTCAAAGCTGGACTTAAATGTCATATCTTACATGGGACCTCTCCTGATTGCCCCAGCTGTTAGTGCACCCCCCCATGACCTTGTATTCATTTTGTATATGTTGTATATAGTATATATTGTCTTTTAAACCATTCAAGAATATCTTTCTGTGGTTCCATGTCCTCTTGGAAATCCATAAGTTTCTTTGTCTCATTAGGTATTACTTGATTTTCCTTTTTATTGCAATATTTATACATACATTTTTTGGATTCTTTTATACATCTATACATAGATTTTTATACATTTATACATAAATTCTTTTAGCTGATCTTAAAGCTAAATAAGTCTCTTTTATTGATATCCTCCTTCTTGGTCTATTTGTTTATAGTTAAGGTATATAACTGAGATTACTTCCTTGGGATATCTTTGGCAATTTCAGTCTTTTCCCCCTTATTTTCCCTTGTTGGTCACTTTCTGACTCCTTCCCCTTTGATTTGGTTTCCCTGGAGGATAGACTTCAAAGTCATCTTAACCTCTTCTCACACTGGACAATTCACATTTTGCCATCCTTTATTTCTCCCCCAAATGACATCTTGGGGGAAAGAATTGCTTCTTTACTCTGACTTCAAGCTCTTTTTCAGTTGGCTTAGTAGAGTGCTACATGTCCACATACATACTGCCTTGAAGTCCCTCTGTTCTTAATTTCTCAGTGCTCATTATAGCATGTACACATACAAACACATACATATACACATGCTCTATTGATATATAAATGTATACATTAAGGTTTTTTGTGTCATAGACTATAGAGACTGCCAAATTTGCTTTATCTCTTACTTATAGTTCCTATTTTAGAGAATTCTGAGAGGCCACATGTGTGTATACATACATATGTGTGTATATATATATATGTTTCTATCTATTTATATGTACATGCTATCTTTCCCGATAGCATGTAAGATCCTTGAGGCAGGCTGTGTCATTGTACCCCTTCTATGCCTGGTACATAATAGATGCTTAATAAATGATGGTTAGTTGGTTATAGGATAGTAGAATTAGTAAAATTCCATTTTTGAGGAAGGGACCTCAGAAGACACCTAGTTCAATCCATGAAAAAATTAGTATTATTATTATCATTATTTGACACTTGGGGAGCCTAATCAGTGCTAAATGAAACTTGTTTACCTATATCTTATTGATTTCCTTCCTCTCTGTCCCTTTTCCCTTTTGAGGCAAACTTTTTGTGGGTTATTTTTTCTGGAATACTATCTATAGTACAACTAAATTTCAACCAAGTTTGTTATCTTTTCTAGTTTGAAGTTAGTAGTTTTTTTTTTTTTGAGGTGCTATTGATAAATGGCTCCCAGTATGTGCCTGGTGTGATAGGTGGGAAAATGTAATTGATTTTTATAACATAGTAGAATTCTCAACCCTGGGACTGCTGCTATTCTTTCTTATACTTTGTGGATGTGTGAATTGGATTGGAATGAAATGATTTTGCACTAATCACCATGATGTTGAAATTTGATTTTAAAGGTGAATGGATGTAGAATTACTTTCTGTTCTTGAGGAAAAAAAATCAAAGCAGTATCACAATTTTGTTTTTTGTTAGCTCTTATCTTGTCTAAACGCAAATACCTTTGGAGCTTCATACAAACATCTTCACTTGATATGTGTTGGTCATTTTAAAAAACTTAGATTAACAAGATATATACCTTGGGCACAGGGGATTTGGATACCAGTGAAAAACTTGAAACAGATTAATTTATGAGTGGAAATGACTTTTCAACTTCTGAACTGTTAGGACACACATACAGATTGAATTAGTTATAGCAATGGTACTTTTTAAGCTCTGAATTAAAATATATGACTTTCTGGATTTCAATGCCATGCTTCAACTACCCTGGAACATCCCTCAGTGTCCTTTTTACCCTGGAACATCTGTCTGCCATGACGGCCTGTTTCTCCCATTAGTGAGTTTTCCTAAGGTCTCCATTTTGGGGAGGGGCCCAGGTCCGCCAACCTTTAATCCCCTACCAGAAGTTATGTCCTTTTCTTCAGTTCCATTTTTTTTTTTTGTGTTGTCTTCCCTGATTAGAAAGTAAGTTCTTGAGCACAGAGATTATCTTTCTTTTAACTTGTGCCAGCACCTAGGAATTACTTAATAATTGCTAGTGACCTTGTTACTTGAATTTGAAATGTGGAATATTCCAACTCCACTGTAAAAAAGCATATCTCCATGTACCACAATTGTTGAGCCATTGCCCAATTGATAGGCATCTACTTTGTTTTGAGTTCTTTGCTACCACAAAAAGTGATGCTATAATTATTTTGGTATATATTAATACTTCCTTTTTATCAGTGATCTCCTTGGAGTATATGCAGGTGTGTACTGGTAAATGTTGAATAACTGGCTCTCCTAAAACACATCAAAAGTTTAAGTTTAATCTGTATTATTAACATTTTACCCATGATTTCTTAAATATGGATAATCAACAAAACAATGAATCAAGCCCTGATTTCTAAGATTTGCCAATTTCTGAGGTGTAAATAAATCCTCATACCAAAAATTTAACATTTCATTTTGCTGGTGTGAACTGGCTCTAGCAAACCCTTGTACAAGACACTTCGAACAGATGAGGGCTTAGTTATTAGAAAAGCCTTCAAGTGGAAGAAAAAGAACAAAAACCATGGATTCAAGGTTGGCCTCTTTGCAGCAAAGTTTAATTCTGAGGGCTGTATAGATAGACTGGAAATAGGATAAGAAGATCTGGCTTGAAGGTATCTGGCAAATAGAAAGAGAGGGAGTGCAGGGGAGATAGCTACACAATAAGTGGACAGAAGACCTTGTGTGTATCCCACAATGTCAGGAATTATAGGGTAGGGTCATAGAAAAAAATGGGGCCAAGAGATAGCTATGTATGGGTAGTAGCTGAAATGTCATCTATAATTAAGCACTTCACCACCAAAAGAAACACAGATTGGTTAAACAGCAATAACAAAAACAACAATCCCTTTTTCTGTTGAGAATAAGCATAGGCTGAGAACTTTCCTCCTTTTCTTTTTCAAATGTAAAAAGTAAATACCCTTAAACCTTGGCACATGACTTTTCAAAAGTTTCCAACCCTCAGTTTAGATGGGAAAGTCCCTTAATGCAATCTGAAAACAGGGTCTGAGTTAAATAAATTTGACTTAAGCCCAGCTTGAGGAATAGAAAGACTGCTGACTCTGGAGTTGGAGGGTATGGGTTCAAATCCTTTTTCTGATGCATACTACCTCTGCTTCTTGGCACATTCTTTAATTTCTTTGGGTTTACATTTTCTTTTTGTCAAAACAATGGGATTGGACCAGATGGCCAGCTCTAGATGTGGGATCCTATGATTCCTTCTGTGTTGCCTGCCCTCAGCTTTTAAAGATAGGCTTGCCTACTTTGCCATGGAAGCCCTGCCTAGGTCACAGCAAAGACAATTCCATTTACTACAGTTCTTTAAAAAGGCAGGGAACAAAAAGCTCTATTCCCAGACTTCCATGGCATGGACTTGGGAGCTATAAGCAAAAGAACACCAAGTAATCATTATGACTGACTGATATTTTAGTTATCAGGCTAATTTTAGGCCAATGATTCTTGAGCTTTGTCTGCCAAGGACTAGAACTTTAATTTGAACAAACCCAACCTAGCTCTTTCCTCATCTCTTGCTATGTGAACGATTGCTTACTAGACTAACCCGTTAGGGGTGGAGAGGCGAAGACTCGATTTATGTTGTGCGCCTCTTCTATAGTCTAACAAAATTCAAAGGCCTCTTTCAAATAATTAAAAATATTAACAAACATATATTGAACACCTATACTTAGTGCTTAGTATAACATATTATTGATTATGTAATCAGTCTTCCTTCCCCTGCCCTCCCCTTTTTTCCTCTCCTCTCCTCTTCTTTTATCTTCTTGCCTTTCCTTTTTAGAGTACTTTTGGTATTTGTGCAAGGAAGTACCACAGTTCTACAGAGTAGTTTTCATGTGTTGGCATTATGAAAGAGGCCCAGGGGCAAGTGCTATGAACCAAGACCTTAGATCAGATTTTTGAGCCAAATTCAGTTGATTGGGACAAAGCTGTTAAACATGCAGATGGTCCACAATACTCTCAAATATAGCAGGAATCAGATTAAAATGTAATTAGGAAATATTTAATAAAATAAATAAAAACACAATAAAACATAGATAATGATAGCATGTGGTTCCATAAGTTAACATACAGCCCACAGAGATCCTTATATGTGGTTTAGTGGCCCTTGTTTCTAAGTTTGACATCACTGCTCTAGGACCACACTCCATGAAGAGAAGACCAAGACATAAGAAACTGTAGGCCTAGACTACAAGGTCCATGTTGTCTCTCCCATGCTTTAAGTATCCTTTGAAGTTTCAGTGCCCTGAGACAGCATCTTGACCTTGATGCTCCATTTATGACTGTATGAAGTCTATCATACCATTAAAAACAAAAACAGGAAAAAAAAAACACTGCCCTTTACAGAGCACTATTTGCTCAGTTCTTGAATCTAGGTTAATTTCCACATCTTTTCCTTTCTCCTATCTCGATCCTTGGCTTTGGTTTTGAGTGATCTCTAGTTTGACTGGACATTCCATCCTACCTCCTCTTTTACATTTCTACTTGAACCATGGAGAGCCAGACAGGTTGTCTCCTGTCAATTGCCTGCCCTGTCCCTCTTCCCCTATCCTCACAGGTTAGACATCAGCATAGGGGATCTTACTTCCTTCTCACTCTCTCATTATGCAAAACCTAAATGAACAATTCTGTTATATTTTTAAAAATTTTCCTTACTTAACTTAGTTTTTGTCTCTAGGTATATTTGAGGGCAGCTAGTTGGCATAGTAGATAGAGTACTGGTCTATCAGGAGGTCAGGAAGACATCTTCCTGAGTACAAATCCAGTCTCAGACACTTACTAGCTATGTGACCCTGGGCAAGTCACTTAAATATGTTTGCCTCAGTTCCCTTATCTGTAAAAATAAGTTGGCAAAGGAAATGGAAAACCACTCCAGTATTTTTGCCAAGAATACCCCAAATGGGGTCATGAAGAATCAGACATGACTAAACTACAACAAAAATATTTGAGGAGAATCCTCTAAGTATATTTGAGAAGGATCTAGGCAATCAAGTGGTACAGTATTTTCAGTGATGGTCTGGATTCAGGAAGACATGAGTTCAATTTGACCTCAGACACCAACTAGCTATGTGATCCTGGGCAAATTGTTTAACTGTTGTCTACCTCAGTCTCCTCATTTGTAAAATGAGGGTAATAATAGAGTCTACTTCCTGTGGTTGTAAAAGGGTCAAATGATATAATGAATGGAAAGCACTTAGTAGGTGCTCAATAAATGCTTATGTCTTTGTTCCTAAGAAGTAGCAGGAATACAATAGATAGGGATCAGGTCTGTGAGTCAGAATGAGTTAAAGCTCTTCCTCTGACACATATTAGCTCTGTGACTTTGCCTGTGAGTGCCCCCAAGCAACTCTGGCTAGAAGTTGCAGAGCAGATGCCAATCTACATCAGTAGAAGCAGTTTATGCACAGAGAGTTCCCTATCCCAAAGTTTCAAAAAAAATCCCTGATCTGGCCCAAAAACAACAAAAAGGAGATATCCTAACCACCATTACAAGAACTGTGGCAAACGGTTTTTCTGCCTGGCTCGATTCTTGGCAAACACTGATTTTAGACCATTAAACTAGCTAGGTGACACATAAAACAGAGACAGTTTTATAGAAGCCATAAGATTTTGAGTGATGCCATATGTTATTAGGGGTGGTCTGACCTAAGGGAGATCTTAAGAGCACATCCGTCTCTGGAATTCTTCTTAAAATTCTCCCTGGCTACTTTCACTGGGGTCTAGTGAGACTCAACAACAATTAGCTAGGGACGATGTTTATCAGCAACAAAAGTGATGGCCAAAAATAAATCCACATTGAAGAATCAACTTTTCTGAGATTTCCCAAATAATGAGCCATGGAATTTGTCAACCCCTTAATGGGGACCACCATCTATAAAGTTTAGTACAATCATTAGAATCCTTGTGATCATTATAATCAGTTAATTTGGGCCTGATATTGGGCTTACTATGTGCCAGGCACTGTTCTAAGCACTTTACAGATATTATCTCAGCTGATCCTCATGAGAAGTCTAGGATGTAGGTGCTATTATTATCCCCATTTTATAGTGAAGAAGAAACTGCGATAAAAGTGACTTGCCCAGCTAGTCAAAGTATCAGAGGTCAGATTTGAACTCAGCCTTCCTGACTTCAGGCACTGCAGCTTTATCCACTGAGCCACCTAGCTGTACAAGGTTACACACCAACAAGTGTTTTAAAAAGTAAATGGACAGTAAAGGATTATGGGAAGATGGGGAAGTAGATTAGAAAACTTTCAGCTCTCCAAATTTCCTCCAGAAAATAAGGACAGAACATCATCTCTGAGAGACAGTAGTTGTTACCCTAAGACAACTTGAAGAGACCTTAGGAAGGACCCGGCATCCTGGGGTGGAAGTTTGGCCTAAGTGAAGTACAAACACTTCCAGGTTGATTGCAGAATCAACAAACAATGAGCCCTGGGGACAGTTGGGTTGGGAGGCAGTTGCAGCCTTAGAAACTGTCATCTCAGGGAAAGTGTGGGTGTCTAAGGGCTGAGTAGGAGAAGATTGAAGGACCTTCCACTGTTGAGGGATGCCAAGCAGAGCTATGCTGACCAGATGCTTACCCCACTGTGGTTGTGGGGAAAAGGAGCTAGCACTTACCTGGTGAGTGTAATAGCAGAGGGGTGAGGACCCTGCTGGCTGTGGGCACTTGCAAGAAAGCAGAGTTTCTGGTTTCAGTTCCAGGACAGAGAGGACAGTTGTAGTTTGTAGCCACTGGAGGGACTGTAGGGAGCAATATCATTTGTGGCACAGTGTGGCTAGGGGCCCTAGTCATGGCTTAAGAGTGGAGAGGAGAGCCCAAGGTTGAGCCCTGGGAGAGACTTCAGAAAATAACAGTAAGAAGGACCTGAGACTTGGGGCATTATTCCCCACACATTGGGACTATAACTTGATTACACTAATAGCTGCTAAAAACAAAATAAGACAAAAAAAGATATAATTGGGTAAGCAAAGGAGAAAGAGCCCAGCAATAGGGTGAGAAGGATAGTGAGGAAAAATAGGAAAGTGGAAATACACAGTAATTATAGCTTAGAATGTAAATGGAATGAATTTACACATAAAATGGAAAATGATACTAGATTAGAATTTTGAATTCAATAGTATGTTTCTTTTATGTAACACTATAAAAATGAGTGATACTCAGGGCAGCCAGGTAGCACAGTGAGTAAGAGCACTGGCCCCAGAATCGGGATGACCTGGGATCCAATACTTAGCACCACACCCAGAAATAACTGGCTGTGTAACCTTGAACAAGTTACTTAACCCCAATTGCTTAACAAAAAAATGAGTGATACACATGAATATAAAGGTCAGGAGTAGAATTTATTATCTAAATAAAAAAGCAGGGACAGTAATCATGATCTCAGACAAAGTTAAAAGGAAAATAGATTTAATGAAACGATAAAAATAGGGAAACTACACTATGTATCAGCAATATTATTTAATATTGTTTTAGGTAATTTAAAATAACTAAGGAGTCTAAAATACCCGAGAGTATACCTGCCAAAAGAGACACAGAAACTATATGAACACAAACATAAAATATTTTTATACAAATAAAGTCATATCTAAATAATTAAAGCAATATTTAGTTAAATCCCTAAGTCTACCATTGTTAATGGGTAGGTAAAACCAATAAAATAAAAAAAATGAAAATTTTACCTAACTAATCTTTTATTCAATGCTACCCCAATTAAATTACTTACAAAAAAAAACCTTACTGAATTAGAAAAAAAACGATTAAGTTCATATGGAAGAACAAAAGGTCAGTGACTTCAAAGAAACCAGGGACAAAAGATGTAAAGGAAGCAGATTAAGCAGTGTCAGACCTTAAACTGTATTATAAGGTGAGAGCATTGTTGAAGTGTAAAAGGGTTACTTTTGACTATATTAAATTAAAAATTTCTTGTATAAATAAAATCTATGTAGCCAAGAATAGAAGGAACATAAGAAATTGGAGGAAAAAAACTTTCATAGACAATCTCTCAGAGAGGATGTTATTGAGTTGGAATATCACCATTGTGTAGGAAATGATGAGCTGGTTGATTTAGAAAAACATGAGAAGACTTGGAATTACAAAGGAAGATGCTATCCACCTTCAGAAAAAACAGATGACAAGTAGAAATAAGCATGGCGTGATCTTACATATATGTGTATGAGTGTATGTGTTTATATGTGTATATTTATAAGATATCTATATATGTGTGTATCTCTATATCTGTATCTCCACACTTAATTGTAGCCTTTTTTAGGGTTGGGGGAGGGAGGGGAAAAATAAAGTAAAAAGTACACAACAGAGAACAAAAGGAAACCTATAAGGAAGCAAAGAAAAGCTGGTTAACTTTGAAAACAATGTGCATCATTTATTATGTAGGTTTTCTTGAAATGAAAATTTGTTGTTTTATATTGAATCCTCTCTTATGTTCTGCTGTGTACATGGCAGTTTTTTTCTTTTCTCATTTTGTATTTGTTTAAAACAAATAATAAAATTTATGAAAAAAGAAAATGGACAAAAACACAAAAAGGCACTTTCTTACATTGTATGGTTCAGGATGTGTGTGTACACACATGTACATAATACATGTATAAGTCAACTGGGTGGCACAGTACATAGAATGCCAGCCCTGTAGTCAGGAAGACTCTTTGTCCTGAGTCTGCCCTCAGATACTACTTGTGTCACCTTGGATAAGTCACTTAATCCTATATGTCTCAGTTTCCTCATCTCTAAAATGAACTGGAGAAGGAAATAGCAAATCACTCTAGTAACTCTGCTAAGAAGATCCCAAATGGGGACTCAACAACTGCAACAGCATGATAAATATATACACATACATATATATATATATATATGTGTATATATGCCTATATAAAGAAAGCACTATGGTCAAATTATTTAAATTATTATTGAGGAATATGAAGCATTTTCTCATTGACAAGAAAATAGATTTCATATAATGGACAAAACTATATACATGCATATATATTCTACATATATATTCTCCATATGCATCTATGGGTGTGTGGACTTTACTTAGTTGTGGTCCGGATAGTCATCATTTTCACTGAGCAATTAAGTAGAAAAAATTTCAGTGACAACCTGAATAGATTTCTCATCCATTTTGGTCAAAATTTTGTAACTGGTTTTGTTTATTTTTCCTGAGTTGTACTAGGAATGGTGCTGAGATTTTTAGAACTCTCTCTTATTAGTTAGGTCCCATGCATCAAAAGGAAAGATCCAGAGCTATGGCACATCCCTTTCTTGTCAGTATCTGCCTCCCCCATCCAAGGAACCAGAAATAGTGCAAGATACTCTAGTCAAATCTATTGGAAAGAAATATTGAAAGATTGGATATGGAAGGGAGTTTAGAAGTTATCTAATCCAACTGCTTCATGAGAAAACTGAAGCCCTGAGAAGTCTAATGTCCCATAGGAAGTGTTTGAGCTAGGATTTAAACTCCGGTCCTATGACTCCAAGATAAGTGCTTCGTGTTCAACATTCTTTCCATTGCTTTTCCTCATCATGTTCTCTAGAATTTAGTCTTATAAATACAGTGACAACTATAGTAACATTTACATATAAAGAAGACCCCCCCATCCATTGTTCTCTTGGATGTTAGTGATATGTGCCCTCTGAGTTTCAAGATGGAAAGTCCTAGTGTTTACTACCCAGTGTTCCATTCTTGGCTCATGGGGGAAGGAGAGGATGAGCTAAGCCAGCACCCTTAGGTAGGTAATTCTAGCTCATGACTTTACCATCACTTATTCTTACTATTCTGATGTATACTGTGCCTCAGCTGTGAAATATTAATAATACTTACTTATACACCATCTTAAAGTTTGCAAAGACCTTTATATAATATAGTGAATGGAGTGACTTGGAGTCAGGAAGATGTGGGTAATTCAGTCAATTACTGTGTGAGTCTGAACAAGTCATTTAACCTTTATCAACCCATTTCTTCATCTATAAAATGAAAATAATAAAAGCACCTTCCTCACAGAGTTGTTGTGGGGATCAAATGAAATAATCTATGTAAAGCACTTTGCAAACTTTAAAGCCCTATGTAGATGTTAGCTGTAATTATGTTAGCCTATTTGAGCCTCTCAATAGCCCTTTGAGGTAAGCATTAAGATATTATTATCATCTTTATTTTTTAGCTGAGGAAGCTGAAATCCAGAGACTTGACTGACTTGGCAAGGATTACCCAACTCATAAGCATTGAAGGGAAGGTGGAATTTGAACTCGGGTCTTATTGACTAATTCCTCTATCTATTTCACTGTTGAAATTTCCCCCCATAACTTTAAAGTGTTACAAAAATCGTTAGTGTTGTTATTTAATAACTGAAGAATAGTATATATCAAAAGAGGGGGAATGAGTGATCTGGGTCTTTTTTTTTGGAATGGCACATTAATTTGAATATAGACCAATAGAGGCATTCCACACTCACTGAAGAAGGGGGAGGAGAGATTCAGCAGCCTCAATGCTTTGGGCACACAGCTACATTCTCCCTCCCAGACTCACTCAGATCAATGAATGAATGAAAAAATACTTATTAAATGTCTACTATATGCCAAGGGCTGTGCTAAGCTCTGAGGATACAAATATAAATTCAAAGATTGTCTCTACCCTCAAGGAGTGTATATTCTAATTGAGAGAGTATAGGCACATACACACATCTATCTATCTATCTATATATAAAATCATGACAATACACATATATACATACATTTAGATATGTACATACATACACGCAGTACACATATGTATACACACGATACATGTGTATGTGTGTGTATATATGTATGAGAAGTGGCTGGGGAAGGCTTTTGGAAAGTTTATGGAGTTTGTGATTGGAATCATAAAGTAGTAAGTTGCACTCCCCAGAACCCACAGAGTTGTTTCAAGAAAGTGTCTAGTGTAGGTTTTCTTAACTAGGGATTTTGGACCCCTTAGGCATTCTAGTGAAATCAGTAGACCCTTTCCCAGAATAATATTTTAAATACATAAAACAAAATACATAGGAAGGGAAACAAATTGTATTGACACACAGGTATGAAAAACCAACGACCTAATAACCACCCCACCCCCAAAACAAGTTCATGGACTCCAGGTTAGGAATCCCTACTTCTAGAATATGCTTTGTGTTCTTCCCATTTATACTCTTCTGCTTTCCAACTTCTCTTGGCTATTTTTTTGACATGAGATTTCCTTCAACTGCAATAGGGAAAGGAACCATGGAATATGTCTATATCTCATGGGAGTTTGGCATTTTCCTGTATTTTGCCAGAGCTGGGGCCTTGTAGTCACTGCCCAAGCATTTTAGAGTCAGAAACAAAATACTTTAAAACCCCTAAGAATCCACAGTCTTAGGAGCACTCTCTCCACAAGTGTAATTGATCAATCAGTCAAAATATTTGTCAGAAGCCTGCTGTGTATCAGAAACCATGTAAAATGCTGGAGAAGCAAAAGATGAAGGCAAATGATTCCTTGCCTTCAAGAAGTTCCTTTCTTTTTAAAAAAATTTTTTTTGGTCTTTATTAATTTGTTTGTTTACTTTTAGTTTACAGGATTCAATTCCACAATTTTTTGAGTTTCAAATTTTCTCCCCCTTCCTTCCCTCCCTCCCCCCCATGACAACATACAATCAAGTATAGGCTCTGCAAATAGTTTCACATTAGACATTAGTTAGGTTATAAAGAAGGATTGTATCAGATGGAATGAACAATGAGAAAGAGGAAACAGAACCAAACAAGAAAAAGATGAGAAGCTTTCTTTCTTGGAGAATTGGGGTGGGAATGGAATAACACAATAATAGTAGTTAGCATTTTTATATCACTTTAAGGTTTGTGATGTGTTTTACATATCAACTTGTTTGATCCTCACAACAACCTTGGGAGGTAGGTGCTATTATTATATGCATTTTACAGATGAGGAAATTGAGACTGGATGATGTTACTTGACTTGCCCAGGGTCACATAGCTAGCAAGTTCACAAGGCAGGAATAACATGTGCCACATCTAAGTATGTTGTGTATGCTTATACCATACTTATAGTTAAGCAGGCTACTCTCTGGTAGGGTAGAGGCAGTATGTGGTTAGAAAAGGTCTCCTGAAAGAGGTTACACTTTGTCTGAACTTTGAAGCAGGCTGGGTATGATAGATGGAGGTGAGGAGGGATTACATTCCACACCTGAGTGAGAGATTATGAAAAGGCATGGTGAGAGGAGATGGAAGGTCACATGGGATGGATACCTGGATTGCTTAGTTTGGCTGGAATGTTGAGTGTGTAAGAGATTAAAGTGATATAAACATGGACAGGCAGGCTGGAGTCAAAAAATGAAGGAATTTAAAGATCAAATGGAGGAGTTTGTATTTGGTCCCGGAGGATCTAATATGGGAGTCATTGGAGATCCTTGAGCAGGAGAGTGACATGGTCCCAACCTGTGCTTTGGCAGTTGTGTAGAGGATGTATTGAAGAAGAGACTGCAGACAGGAAGACTGAATTGAAGCCTATTGCAATGGAACAGGTGAGGGTGAAGAGGCTTGAAGTAGGGAGGTGGGTAGAACACCTTATTTTATAAACTTCTTAACCAAATCCTTCTGTTAATCTTTTATGAAACTTCTTCTCAGTGTCCTAGGGACCTTCATTTGGTTCTTTTAATTTTGTTTTTTGCTGCCTCTAGTGTATCACTGGGATATATATATATATATATATATATATATATATATATATATATTATCCTTGCTCTTCTTAAACATAATTGGCCTACTTCCCTTTCCAATTATACATTGCCTTAATGTCATCCTCATATTGCTTCTTGGTAGAGAGAGTTTCCTCACCTGGGAGTTCCTTACTCTAATGAAATCATAGGTAGAGGTCTTAGATCTTATAAATAGAACAATATCATGTAGGAACTTTGAGAAGATTTCACCATCTACACAGAATCTGTCTTCTACTTGGATTCTGTGTCATATACCCTCTTACTTACATATCTGTTTTTTTAATTTGCTATTGATTTGTTATTTTTTTTTTAAAGCAATAGGGGTTAAGTAACTTGCTCAAGGTTACACGGCCAGTTATTTCTGGGTGGGGTGTTGAGTATCTGACCCCGGATTTGATCCAGGTCATCCCGACACTGGAGCCAGTGCTCTTACTTGCTGAGCCACCTGGCCGCCCCTAAGCAATTGGGGTTAAGTAATTTGCTCAAGGTTACATGGCCAGGTATTTCTGGGTGGGTGGTAAGTGTCTGAGCCCAGGATTCGATCTCCAGGTCTTCTCAACACTGGAGCTGGTGCTCTTACTCGCTGTGCTACCTGGCCGCCCCCTATTGATTTGTTATTGATATTGTGTTTTGCCATTTGATATTGATAAACAAGAGTACCTAGTTAGTGCCATGGATAGAGTACCAGACTTGGAGTCAAGATGACTCATATTCATGAGTTCAAATCTGATTTCAGATATTTCCTAGCTAAGTGACCCTAAGTGAGGCACTTTACCTTTTTACCCTTAGTTTCCTCATCTGTAAAATGAACTGGAGAAGGAAATGGCAAACTACTCCAGTATCTCTGCCAAGAAAACCCTAAATGGAGTAAAAAAGAGTAGGACATGATTGAAAAATGATTGAACAACAACATTGATAAGCAGAGGATTATCATAGTATAATAATTTTAGAGTTAGAAGGGACCTTAGAGATTGAGGCTATACTGACATCCCTCATTTTAAAGATGAAGAAACTAGGCAAGTAACTTGCCCAAGATCTAGCAGCTAGCATGGATTGAGGTAATATTTGAACCCAAGTTTTCCTGATTTCAATTCCATAACTTTAACCAATATACTGCCTCTGTGCATTAGACCAATACTCATGTATCATTTTAATGTATGATTTGACTACACTAAAACCGTTTACTCAGAAATGACTCCCATATTATTAACCAATATTAAAACATTTTATTTTCCCCCAATTACATATTAAAACATTCAATATTTTATGTTAAAAGAAAATTAGTTTATGTATATATATATAATATTTGTCATGTTTCACATCTTCTACTCTCTTTGAGAAAGAGTATTGATGACATATTAATATGAACCTTCTCAATGGTCTATATACTTTTGACCTCTTTAATTACTTTAATACTGTAGAAATTGGGGACATCCCCAATTTGAAGGTGGGAACAAGCTACCAAGACAAGCTAACCCATGTATGAGGTACTACATGGGTCTATACTTGGCTAAAAGGCACCATAGTTTATGAACCCCATTTCAGTGTGTTTATATTTACCAGTCCACCAGAGGACACAATCAATTCATAGCAAAAGCATTCTATCAAACAATTTTATCACAAGAAAAGAAGTAATAAGATATTTCTTCCATAAACTTATAATACAGTTTCTCATATCATCTGTGGTAAGAGTAGATTCACTTGGAGAACATGTGGAGGGCCACAGGTATAATTAAAATATGTCAATAGGGAGCACATGTAGCCAGGGTATGAGTATAGATGGGGCTACTCTATGCTGGAAGGATATGGATGTCTTCTGTGGGTATGACTCCACTGTTCCAGTTGGGCTTATTCCCTACTGGTCTCATTTTTGATATATGTGTGGGCAAGGTGTGTCGTCTCTTCCAAGTGCTGATATGTCATTGTCTTGCATGGTCATTGCCAGGTTCTATTGGGCACTTGCTTGTAGAGCTTTTTTCTACTTCTAACTTCTCACTTTACCTGTAGCACTCACCTGTCATATTACATTTTTTCCTAAAGAGTAGGTGCTCTTAACTTTTTTCAAGTCGTGTCTCTCTTTGGCAATATAGTGGATCCCATAGACTCCCCTTCATAATAATGTTCTTAAATATATGGAATAAAATACATAGGATTACCAAGGAAACCAATCATACTGAAATATAGCTATAAAAAAAAATAAAGTTTGGGCGGCCAGGTAGCACAGCGAGTAAGAGCACCAGCTCCAGTGTTGAGAAGACCTGGAGATCGAATCCCGGGCTCAGACACTTAGCACCCACCCAGAAACACCTGGCCGTGTAACCTTGAGCAAGTTACTTAACCCCAATTGCTTAGGGGCAGCCAGGCGGCTCAGCGAGTAAGAGCATTGGCTCCAGTGTCGGGATGACCTGGATCAAATCCGGGCTCAGGTACTCAGCACCACACCCAGAAATAACTGGCCGTGTAACCTTGAGCAAGTTACTTAACAATTGCTTTTAAAAAAAATAATAAAGTTCACCAACCCCAGGTTAAGAAACCTTGCCATACAGGAAGAGTTGACTTTATTCTTTCTCTTTTACCTTGGATTCTAAAGGTTTAAGCTTTAGGTCTTTCAGGGAGGCTGATCCTTTATACACCCAGTATTAAACTAAAGATAAAACCTTTTGCTGCTTTTTACCCTGTGAAAAGAATCTATTCCCAGAACCTTGGCTGTGATAGTCTTTTCCTCTTTAGAAGTAGAGCTCTCACCTTCTGGATCTCTTTTGGAACACAAACCAGCCAGTCAGTTCAATAGAAGCTGCAGGTATTAAGCCTGTCTTTTAATCTTTCTACTCACTAAAGGCAAGGTCAGTGTAGCAAGCTTCTATTTGACTTAAAGTTAGAAAATCTTTGTAAATTCCAATAATTTTTGATCACCAAACTACACTCCCTTGGAATCATTTCAGGGAATGCTATCTAGTTAACAAACTGCCAAAGACTGTCTGGGTCTGAACCCATCCCCACCTCACTTCCTACATTTTTTAAAGCACATGATTATTTTTGGTTTTCCTAGTAAATAAAATAGGAAGCTAGGGAGGGAAAACAATGCCCCCTAGGTGGCACTACTCGGAGGCACCATATTTACCTCAATTCTTTGTTCTAATTCTTGCCTTTCACAAGTTACATGTGGCTAGCTGCAATCTTGGAGCCAAACTATGTCCTTGCTTGAGAGAAGAATTTGCATTCTCTACAAATTATATGTGGTCTGCCAGGAGATTTGTGAATATACAGCAGAGTGTATAGAACTTAACATGTTATGAAATGAATATAGTTACTGATAGTCATAGTCTCATACACATGCAAGAGTCTAATTATGACATTCACATTAGAATTGCATGAAGCTAGCCATATTTTGTGTAACAAACATATCACACAGAATGATGATATATAATACCATCCTATAATATGATGTTATCACATGTATGACCAAGAATGTAATTTTGAAGCAACACATGACACATAGCACATATAGCAGAATTGTATACAGTAAACAAACATATAATTCACATGGAAGAATACAATGCATGCATTTATATCAATAGCACATTTATAACATTGCATATTAGCATACATATCAGCAATGGTATCAGTGAAGAACAGTAGCATTTTGCATAATGAAACAAAGCTATCTATAACATGTAACGTATATGTTACAAACAGATCATATATTAAGGCACCCTGGAAATGCATGTTGTCTGGCTACCCAAGTAATCACTTTCTTTTCATTCGAAACACCATAAAGCAAAGCTTGGTCACTAAATAATCATCTTGGCATGTCTACTGGGACCCCTGAATGTGTGAATAACCCAGGCTGACTGTCCTCATCTAACTATTCACAAATCCTGAATTTTCAAGCCTGGACTATGAATCAGCATCCACAGACCTCCTAGACTTTAGTCCCAATCCTGATTTTGTGAACTGCTCGGACTGCTTATCACAGGCTCCAGGCTCCAGGCTCCAGGCTCTAGGCTCTAGGGCTCCAAGTGCCTCCCCAAAATCCTTTACTCAAAAGCTCTGACTTTATTATGTATATTTGACTGTCAACAATCTTTTGATTACCCTACATCTCCAAATCATATTTCCAACTTTTTTTTTTCCTGTGCTTACCTTTGTACTGAAGCCATGAAATATGAAGGTATTGGAGTTTTTCCACTCATGCCCAGTGTTTTAGTATTGTCTACCTACCTTTCCTTCCCCTTACATGCTTCTCCCCATCCTGTGCATTTTGAAGGCTGTCCTAAGATAAGTAAGTAGGTAAGTGTGTGTGTGTGTGTGTATGTGTGTGTCTACGTGCGTGCTTGTGCATGTCTGTATTGAGGGAAGGATGACAGTAGGAACCTGAACACAACTGAATCCCCTGCTGCTCATTCTGAGTTTCTGAACACCCACAGACGCCATAAACTCCAACTTTAACTTGCATTGGATCTTGTTCTCTGATTTACCCAACTAAGTCTCCACTGATTCCCTCTCTCCTCACTCCACCTCCCCACCCCCTATGCACAGACTTGCTACTCTCGCTCCTCACCCACACACAGCAGTTCTCAAATTCCTTTACCTCCTTCAAAATGACTTTGATTATCCTGCTGTTATTCCTTTCACACTACTGTTGAGCTCAATCCACAGTTCTTTCCTTAACCCTGAGGCTAGTTTCTATCACAACACCTCTCTTAGAACACCAGGGAAGAAAGAACCTTCTGACACTTCTTTAAAAAGCACAGGAACGAATCAGCAGATGTATATCCCTTGCATGCCCATATGTGCTCCTTTTACTGGCATCCTCAGACACCAGTACAAGGCATATGTTGATTTGGTTTGGAGGATCTTGTCAAGATCTTCACTGAATCCTTTTACTTCTTCACCCTCTGCAACAGATGTTGGCACATAAACCAGAATTCTCTTCATGGTGACCTTTTTGCTTAGGCTAATCATGAACACAGCAAATAGGATGACAAGGTATCCTGTGAAATGATGTTTCTTGTTTTGGGAAACACAATGAAACAAACTCTACCCACTCCTCTATTAACCTCTAAAGAAAACCTGTGGACCATTTTGTTCCATGTTATTGTGACTTCTTTGTGTCTTCCAGTTTCATTTATGGGGATGCTTTCCATATTTATGTGATTCAGTTCCTCTAGTAGTATCATACATGGAAGGGACCTTAGAAGGCATAAGGATCCACCCCCTTATTTTACAAATAAGGAACTTGAAGCTCAATGAAGTTATGTAAATTGCCCAAGGTCTCATCGGTCATTGGGTAAAGATAACATTTTTTTTTTTGGAGGTGGAAGGCAGGGCAACTGGGGTTAAGAGATTTGTCCAAGGTCATACAGCTAGTAAGTGTGTCAAGTGTCTGAGGCTGAATTTGAACTCAGGTCCTCCTGATTCCAGGGCTTGTGCTCTATTCACTGCACCACCTAGTTGTCCCAAAGATAACATATTTTAAGCACCTTCAGTTAAATTAATATTTATAGAGAAAGTAAAAATAGTTTTAGTCAATAACCAATGTCTCCTTTTCTTTCACTTGGCCATCTTGTCTGCAGATGCAGAAGGACCACAAAGAATAGGGGACATTTTGTCTTTTTTTGTTTTGTTTCCTGGGTTGTCGTGGCCAAAAAAATTATCGCTTACTGTCCAACCTTCTGCCAATGAACCTCTCTCCACTTAGCTAGCTGGTCCTTTTCCAGTAGGCACAGACTGTAATCAAGACCAAGAAAAACCTTTTCAAATTGTTATAGGACCTTCCAGAGCTAGCCTTGGAAGACCCATTCATTTCCATGTGACAAAAATTCACCAGAATAAGTATTTTTTTTTCTAATGGAGGCAACAAGGAAATAGAGGAAGAAACATTTAGAACCTTAACTTAAAATGTAAAGGGAAAAGTTGAAACAAAAACAAAAACAAAGTTTATACTTTGAAGTCCAGATAAACAACTAGATGTTGTTGAGCTCATATTTAATTCAACCAACATTTATTAAGTGATTACTGAATATTTTTTAAAAACTGCTAAGGTGCAATTACATATGGTTCTTGCTCTCACTGAGTTTAAAGTCTAGAAGGGTGATGTGATAACATATATCACCATGATATAGTATGATAGATTTAGAGCTGAGGACCTTAGAGGTCATCACATTAGATCCCCCATTTTACAGCTGAGGAAAATGAGGCCCAAGGGTCACACAGCTGTTAAGTGAAATGCAATTCAAATTAAGGCTTTCTTTAAAATTTTTTTTCTTTTTCGGAGGGGCAATTGTGGTTAAATGACTTGCCCAAGGTCACACAGCTAGTAAATGTTCACCTAGCCTCCCCAAATTCAGGCTTTCTTGATGCCAAGTCCAGCACTCTATTCACTAATACCCCAAGCTGTTTTTATTAGTGACAAATATGCACCAACAAACAAAATTTTTCACATAGGAGTCAATGATTTCTCTTATTGCTTTGCTTTGAAACTATAGCCTCTGCGATACAAAGTATTTTTTTTTCTTGAATTAAGGTTCTAATTGAGATGATACTCCTCCTGTGAAGCCTTTCCTTTCTTCCTTTCTCTCTTTCTCTCTCTCTCTCTCTCTCTCTCTCTCTCTCTCTCTCTCTCTCTTTCTTTCTAGCAATTGGGGTTATGTAACTTGCCCAAGGTTACACGGCCAGTTTTTTTTTGTGTGGGTGTTAAGTATCTGAGGCTGGAACCAATCCCGGGTCCTCCTGACTCCAGGGCTGGCGCTCTTACTCACTGTGCTACCTAGCCTCCCCAAGTCTTTTCTTTCTTTTCCCTCTCTATCCCCATGTGAACACAATCTCATTTTCCTCTGTTCTACCATGGCACTTTGTGGTAACACATCCTTAGAACTTGTGTCACTCTTCCTTTTATCTTAGTTTGTGTATGTATATTAACCCTTCCCCCCCATTAATCCCAAAGTTCTTCAAGGAAGTAAGGAACAAGCATTTATTATATATGTACTGTGTGCTCTTGACAAATATTATCTTTTTTGGTCTTTGCGACAACTCTGGGAGGTAAATGCTATTATTATTCCTGTTTTACAACTGAGAAAATTGACCTGCCTAGGTCCTATAGCTAGTGCGTGCCTGAAGTCAAATCTGAACTCAGATCTTCTTTACTCTAAACCTAGGGTACTAACCACTGCACCACTTAGCTGCTTGAGGGTAATGTTTATGTGTGCATGTGTATATAATTTCAAATGTATACACACACATACACACGTGTGTTTGTGTGTGTGTTTACATATAGGTTGTTGTTCAGTCATTTCAATTGTGTCCAAATGTTCATGACTCCATTTGGGATTTTCTTGGCAAAGATACTGGAGTGGTTTGCCATTTCCTTTTGCAGATGAGGAAACTGAGGCAAACAGGGCTAAATGCCTTGCCCAGAGTCACACAACTAGGAAGCATGTGGGGCTAGATTTGAACTCAGAAAGATGAGTCTTTCTGACTCTAGGCCCAGTACTCTGTCTATTCTGCCACCTAGTTGCCTGCTGTTTACATATATTACATATATGCTTACATGTATTACATATATGTGTGTCTATATATATATATATATATCCTCAGGCCCTACCATGGTGCTTTTCACACAGTTGGATAAATGAAGGCTTGAGTGAATATTAGTATAAATTTGAAATTTTCCCACAGTTTCTCAAAATTACTGTATTTCTGACAGTTTCCACCAATTCCTGTGCTATTCTTAAGCATGAAATACAGGGAAATTGTACATTTGTAACCCCATCAGATTGATACCCTTTAAAAATGGCTTAAATGAGGGTTCCCCTCAATTGGCAGTCACTGAGTTTCTATTAGAACACTGCTAAGGTCGAGATAGGTTAATATATTCAGATGGGATTGAAATAACAGATGCATTGCTATTTACAGTCTAGACTTGGTGGAGAAGCCGGCAGAAAGGAGGGCATGATTTGTACAATGCATTGTCATCTCTGCAGCTCATCAGTATCAAGAGATGACATAGGCAAGTGTTTGTCAATGAGTTTTGCTGGCTGACGTTGACCTTGTCGTGACAGCTACTGCTTTTCTGACATCTGTTAGTCTGACATATGGCACTGGACTCTGTTTGCAGCTGGTCTCTTGGGATTGATGTACTGTGAGTTCTGATGTGTTGTTAGTACAATTCCTATGGTCATGTTATTATGCCATGCCATTTGACATTAATGTTAACTGGCTACTGCCTTTGCTGGACTTTCTTGCTTGATGATACATTGGTTATATTTAAGCTGGAATGACTCTTTCTAATGGTAGCGGACAGTAGGGGTTGAATGTTTAGATGTGGGCTGATGTCAGCCCTGAAATACCTTCAGGAGAAGTTGATCTATATTCAATAACTTTAAATTACTAGAAATAGTTCAAGTTGTTGAAGGATGGGGTGGGTGAGTGTCTGTGAATT
Source organism: Petaurus breviceps papuanus (assembly GCF_028583685.1). Taxonomy (NCBI): domain Eukaryota; kingdom Metazoa; phylum Chordata; class Mammalia; order Diprotodontia; family Petauridae; genus Petaurus; species Petaurus breviceps. The sequence goes on from NW_027187351.1 coordinate 6,750,685, forward strand.
TTTTTAAAGATGTTTAATTGTGAGCATTTATGTGAACTTACAGAACTATTATAGAGCCTACTAAATAAATACAAATGGAAAAACAGTTTGGTACCATTGGAATGTATTGTGGTTTAGAAGATCCGAATCTTAAAATTTACTCTGAAAGTTTAATTCTGACATTTCCTGAACCTTCAACCCTAAGGATTGGAATAAATTCCTAAGCATACTGGGAGTAAGAGATGTTGTTTTCTTATCTTTTCTTCCTTTCATTCTTTTCCTTCCTTTTTCTTTTCTATTTCTTCCTTTTCTTGCTTCTTCCCATCTACCTCTCATCCTATTTAAATCTCCATTTATCCTTCATCATCGTCTTGTAAATATTCAGGCAGTCTTAAACTGTGAACTATAGAGCCACTTCTTGGTGACCCATTACCTGGATTTAGGTATAATATTAATATTGTACATATCCACAGACTCAAAAACAAAAACAACAACAACAACAAAAAAACTTTTAGTGAATTCTTGGTATGGCAAGGTTGGATTTGATATGGTAGGTATTCTTCCCACCTCCATCCCCAAGAGGTTTCAGTGTATTGGCAGTATCTCCTGGGTGAGCTGAACTCTGTTATAATGCTATTTATTGTAACAGACACCAGGATTAGGAGGAGAGAATAACTGGCAAATGAATGAATAATACCTTTGATGTTGACTCACCAGGGAGTGTTCCTGCAGCTTGTAGTTTGAGAGGGAATTGCTTCTGCTTCAAGACTTACATTACAGAGATGTAAGTGAAATGTGACAGAAAGAAGAGGAGTTTATCCTATCTGCTGATGAATATCTTCCAGAGATTTTTTTTTTACCCCATCAGCTCTCATCATTGTATGTGTGTGTATGGCCAGGACATGGTAAGGGCTTCATGTGTGTGTGTGTGTGTGTGTGTGTGTGTGTGTGTGTGTGTGTGTGTGTGTGTGTGTGTGAGAGAGAGAGAGAGAGAGAGAGAGAGAGAGAGAGAGAGAGAGAGAGAGAGAGAGA
>NW_027187351.1:6751705-6767658 GCF_028583685.1 Petaurus breviceps papuanus
AGAGAGAGAGAGAGAGAGAGAGAGAGAGAGAGAGAGAGAGAGAGAGAAAGTGTATGCATGTATGCGCACATGTGCAACAGAGAGGAATCTTTTTGGAAAATAAGGAAAACTAGCTATTATTTTAATTTTTCTTTTAAATACTTATTGTTATCTTTTGTTCTTACAACATATTCCTTTCCAAATATATGTCCCTCTCTCCTACTCCCAGAATCTTATAAGAAAAAATGAAGATGAAGATAAAAACCCAAACTATTCAGCAATACTAACCAAGTACCAATACTAACCATTCCTGCAACCTATCCTACTACTGGTACTAACAATAATAGCAATCATTTTCACAGCTGTCTAAGGTTTGCAAAGTGCTCTACATATAATACTTGCTTTGATCAGGAGTCCCAACCTGGTTTCCCATCTATAGTTCCCAACTTTTGTAAAGAAGGAAGGGCTTTTCATTGATTTTCAAGTATGACTATTTTTTCCCAACTGTAAATTTGCAAATAAGGCAAACTAGGACAATTTCATTTTTTTCTGCTTACTCCCTAAGAAATACTTTTTTTTAAATCTTACTGGAGAGTAGCTTCCGTGTTTGAGTTTTTACATATTTTTTTCCTAAGCCTTTTCTTTGCAAGTCAAGGGAACAAATGCATAGTGACCTAGAGCACCAGCTATTTCAGCCACAGAAAGTTTGGAAAAAGTTCTTTCTGTCATTTCTTATTTTTTGAAAAATGTTTTTTTTTAAAACAAAACCAGTGTCAGACATTTAAAAGTTCCTTCTCTATATCCCCTGCTGCCCCAAGCTACTCTAAAAATGTACTTAGAATCTGTAGATAGACCCCCAGCTACTTAAACAGGGAAGAGTAGCATGAGTCAAACTGATTTCCAGATATATTACATTGACATTGTGTAGTGTTATTCCTCTAGGTGCTGTTTGCATGCTGAATCCAGGCTTAATGGAAAGAAACCCCTTGGAGGCAGAAGTTCCTTATATAGAGAGAAATAACAGGCTGCCATCTTTTCAGACCCAAAAGAAAAGAGGACAATGGTATATAGATATATAACTTTGTTGTTGTTCAATTGTTTTACTTGTGTCTGATTTTCATGACCCCATTTGAGGTTTTCTTGGATTTGCCGTTTCCTTCTCCATCTCATTTTACAGATGAGGAAAGTGAGGCAAACAATTAAGTGATTTGCCCAGGGTCACACAGCTAGTGTGTGAAGCCAGATTTGAACTCGGGAAGATGAGTCTTCCTGACTGAGGCCTGGCACTCTATCCACTGTGCTACCTAGCTGTCCAGATGTATAATTAACTTTGGGGAATTCACATATTGGTAGATGGTAGGTCTTAGAGATAAAAGGAAGAAATCAAAGCATCATGGAATCTCAGAATTGGAAGGGAGCCTTGAAATTACTGAGTTCAATCTTAATTATCTGTACACTAATGCTCTCTGAGGGGGTTTGATTAGACAGCTTCTCACATTGCTTTCAGCTCTAGATCTATGCTTATATAAATTCTCCCCAACCTGTATCATGCAGGCTCGTCCTGAAAAGCTCCAGTGATGGGAGACTCACTACTTCTCAAGGCAGCTCTCTACTATAAACAAATTCTAGTGGCTAAAGTGTTCTGTCCCATGTGGGGTTAGGGTGAGACATCAAAAGGTAAATTTTAAGATTTGAATATTCTAAACAACAATACAAAAGATACCAAAATGTTCTCTGTTGTGTCCAGTAAAATTCTTTTTCTCTTTCTCCATATGCACACACACTATACATGTATATGCATATACATACATATAGACACATACATATAGACATACACACACGCCTGGTTTGTTGGACTGGGGCATCTTTTGTGGAATTGAACATCTCTGACTCTTTGCTGAGGAACATGTGCCTTATGGAGATGACCGAGTAACCCCTGATTAGTTTCCAGTAATCTGATTGCGGCTGTCAGGCATCCATATGTCATCCCAGCAAAAAAGAGGATTATCTGAGTAAGGAACCAAAGGTGGTATCTAGGTCCATGGGATATATACCAGTTCAGCAAATCAGAGGTACCCTCTATTAACTCTTTTACTTATGTAGCCTTTATAAAGCTCTGTGGTTTCTTATCTCAACTCCCACTCCTATATGTAAGTTAGGTTCCCAAACAGAGGCTAATCATCTCTCCCCCTCAGGTTTCTAGGGGTACCCAAGAGAGTCAGTGGGTTTTTTCCCCTAATGCTATTGGCTATAGTTCCATTCTGATGTATTCTCCATCTAATACCCTACTTATAATTAATACATCCTTCATATCATTCATTAACCTAGTGATTAGCATCCCAATATATTTAACTAATTATTATTAGTTGTAATTTACAAAGGGATATTTCCTGAAAAGATACTGTTGTGTAACCCAGGCTGGTCTTGGTATGCCCATTTCAGGTATCATGGAGGCCTGCATCTCCTTCTGCATGGATTGGAGTAGCCCCCTTTGATTGGCTGCCTGCTTCTTTAAAACTGGTATGACTGAGCAGATTGTTCTCTTATTTTGATTGCATCCTTTTCTGCTGTGTTTTTTTTTGTCAACTTCCATCTGCTTTGCTCAGCATATATGCCATGATCTGGAATCTTCATCCCTTGGACACAGCAGATAAGATTGGTTAAAAAGGAGTGGTCAAAAAGAATAGCTATAAAAGCTCACTCTCATCAGTTTTAAAGGCAGGTAGCTGATCAAAAGTGGGTACCTACCCATTAGGACATGAGCTTCCATATTACTGAAAATGGAAATGCCCAGACTAGTCTGGGTTGCAGTAAGAATGAAAGTTACAAAGTATTCACTTCAAACCCTCCAGGGTACCCTTTCTCCTAAAAAAACAAAAACAAAAACAAAAAACCCCCAACAAACTACCTGCTTCTAGGGAGAGTGGGCTCAAATTGAAAACAAATTGCTACAAAATACCCTCCCACTCTCTAGTTTACAGCAGACCATTTCTTATGTTTGGGCTGCTAGTAAATTCTTTCATAGATTCCCTTCACTAGACCTTTGGTTCTCTGGCCTTTTGAATCTCATAAGGTAATCTTGTCTTTGATACTCAGAAAAGGAAAAGAGACAAAAACAAGGGACACAAAATCCACTTAGGTGTGATGTGGTCACATAATGACCTGACTGGGGAGGGAGTTCCCCACTCAACAGCTTACAGCATTTTGTCCTTTTAACTTGAATGCAGTTAGGAAACCTAGAGAGAGTGATATGACTCATTGATGCATTTTGTCTAGACATTCAGCTCCAGCTCAGCAGCAAATCAAAACACTCCTCTTAGCCACACAGAAAACAAATAGGAAATGGTTTTGATTATTTGTACATTCTCCAAAATTTATGTGGGGGGATAGGATCAGGTAAAGCATGGTGGGTATGCTCATGAAGACTTGGTTCTCATTGGCAAGTTACCCATTATACACATTTATCAGAACAATTGAGTACTGGGTATCAGAGGTCATGGCAAGAGATGGACAAGATCATCAGGTAGGCAAGCAGTTGGCTGAATGAGTAGGTGGAAGGAAAGATAACAGTAAAATTAGCAGATTTTTCCATTGGAATATTTGTTCCACTCTGAGATCTACTGCTCTCCATGAGAAAACCTGCTCCTTGAGCATGTAGCTGCTTATTTCTATTGGCAAGCATTCAAGCTTCCTATGTTTATAAGCATTGAAGTTATTTGTGCCAACCTGGTCTGCTCTCTCTGATAGATTGTGACCTAGTTGAGAAAGGTGAATGGCAAAGCTAATGGCTGAAAAGGTTTTTAGGCTGAGGTTTCTCAGTCTGCTTTATGCATTAGTGTCAGAATTACTCTGATAAGGAGCATTTGGTCTACTATTCTTTACTGCTACCAAGGGACTGGGGTGGTAGGACATATATGCTAACACAGACTTTATTTTTGGAGGGATGAGAGCAGCAAACAGAATAGAAATCCAAGGAAGAGATCAATGTAGGAAAGCAATGTGACAATTGGTAAGGCAGCTGTCATGAAATGAACTGAATTCTAATATTATTCCTCTTATGTTCTTCGAGGGGAATGATAATAGGCAGATTTCTAGATCAGGGGGTTTTGAGGTGACAGGGAAGGTCCTGTGCCCAACAAAAATACTTCCCCTTTGCTCATTGATGTATGAAAGTCTGTGATAGATTAGTAGCTTTGTCCTTTGTTAATAATACAAATACCCCTGGTAGGGAAAACTATAAAGTCTTTACAAATTTTATTTATGTCTTTTGGTTTTGTTTCACCTCTGTTTCCAAGTATATCCATTCCACTTCTTGTATCTAGGGAGCTATTCCTTGCTGCAAAGAATAAAAATGAAAAATAAAATAGAAGCAATTCTAGAAAACTCAGATATCAGCTAAGTCCATGTTATAGGCAATGTTCCATACCCATGTGCCGCCATCTCTCTAAGGAAGGGAGGGAGGTATGTTTTCTTCTCTCTCTTTGGGGTTAAACTTGATCATTACAATTATGTAGCATTTTTTTGTTCTTTCCATTTAAAATTATTGTAGTTATTATATAAATGGACAGATATGTGTATAATTTTCTAGTTCTGCTTAATTTACTTTGCATTAGTTCACATAAATTTCCCCATGCCTCTCTGTAGTTTTAATATTCATCTTTTCGTATGGTACTGTAATATCCTGTTATACTGACATACCACAATTTCTTTAGCCACTCCCCAAAGTGCCGTTATAGCATTTTGGTAAGGACACATAAAGTCTTAGCAGTAATTTACATATTAGTGAGGAGGAGATAGTCCTGGGAGAGACCTTAGAGGTTCTCTAGTGAAGAGCTACAACCTACGGAGAAATGACTAAGGCTTTGCCCTAGATCACCATAATTTGAGGAGGCACTGATAACATTTGCCATTTCCTTCAACAATTTAAGATTAGCATTTAGTTACCAAGAATAATTAAAATGGGAAACCACGATGGTAAGTGCTTCCTGCCTCTGGGCACAACACTGACACCCCAGGGGAACTCCCATGCATTAGAGATATTTTGCTGGGTTCCAGGGCTATGTAACCCCCACCCCCAATTTAAGTTGACTTTCAAAGCTGATCTAAGGTCAAGTTTCATTACGTGTTCTCTGGGCACACATACATACGTAGGAGTGTGAGAACACATGTTAGTTATGACTGTGATCTAGTCCAACCTTTATCTGAAGAATGAATTACTTCTGTACAACAACTTCAGTGAGCAGTGATCCAATCCCAGGAGACCAACTTTTAGGACAGATTTTAATAAAAGAGAAAGAATCCCACTAAATATTGACTGCTTGAGGTAGGGGAGGGAGAAGGTAGGGAGAAAGGTTTTGAAAAGGAATATTTGGACCAAACGCTTGCCTCTGTCCATGTTTTGTTTTTTCATATCTATATTTCTATTGCTAGCTACCATCCATCCAGTAAGAAACTGTCTTGAGATAGGTCTGAAATGAAACAATAGGGAACTTAATTTCTCTCTGCGTAGTAAACATAAATTATTCACAATGATAATAGCCCACATATCGATAAGCCCTTTATGGTTTACAAATCACCTGCCTTGCAAAACCCTTGAAAGAAGTGTATCAGTATTCCTGCTTTAACAAGAAGGAAATTGAGGTTTAACAAAGTTGTGTCTTGTCCACAGTAATAATATCCCAGTATTTTATGACTGGGAAGGACCTGGGAGACATAATTCAACCATTTCTTCAAACAACAATCAGTCAACAATCGTTTTTAAGAGGCTACTATGAGATAGGAGGGGTGATACAGAGTAGTAATGAAATATCCTCTCAAGGGGCTTATAATCTGTCATCTAAAAAAGTTATAGATAAAGAAACAGAAGCTCAGAGAAGTGAATTGATTTTGTCCATGGGCACACAGCTACTAGGAAGCAGTATGGGGTAGTAGAAAGAGGGATAGCCTACGAACTAGGTATACCTGGGTTCAGATCCTGCCTCAGACTCACACTGGCCTTGTCACACAGCTGGCTTACTTGTGACCCACAATGCTTCTCAGTGCAGAGGAAATGGATTAAAGTGTGAGTGGCAAAAGTTTAACAAAATAAGTAAAACCATAATGAAACATAGATAAGATTGTATTTTAAAACTAAGTCAATATGCAGCCTGTAGGGGTCTTTAGTACCATTTCTATGTGAATTTGACATCACTGCTCAAGGTGACTCTCTAAGACTATAAACTTCAGATAAGTTGACAGTTCCCTATTGTGATAGTAATGGCAATTAACGATTCCCCTGTATTGGCTTGGTTTTCAAATTGATTGTGTTAAAACCCAGAGTTTGTTAATCCCACCTGTGGGATGGGCTTGTTGATGTGAAAAGAAAGTCCTGAACTGGGAGGAGCTGGTGATGTAGATTTGGAGAGACACTAGAGAGAGGCGGAAGATCTTTTTGGAAGCAGCACCTCGTGGAGAGAGAGAGACTAAGAGAATTGCTGGTGGCCGCTTTGAATTGCCCTGGACTTTTGAGACCTGCCCCCTGAGCTGCCAAGGACTGAGGAGACATGGCTGTTTTGCTGGTACTTTGTCTGTCTGATTTGATGTTGTTTTGCCAGATTTGTCCACTGGTGAAAGACAGTTCTTTTGTTGAAGAAGTCCTGGAACCTGGCTGTTCGCTAAGAAGCCCTGAGACTGTCCTGCAGACAGAGAGTGAATACTGTCCACTGGTGAGGGACAGTGCTGTTGTTGCAGGGGTCTGGAGACTGTCCTGTAGACAGAATGAATACTGTCCACTGGTGAAGGACAGTGCTGTTGTTGCAGGGGTCTGGAGACTGTCCTGCAGACAGAGTGAATACTGTCCACTGGTGAAGGACAGTGCTGTTGTTGCAGGGGTCTGGGAGCCTTTCTGTTGGTTCAGAAGCCCTGAAGAAGGATTTTCTTGTTGTATGTTTACAGAAATCCTGGGAGAGGTCTTTTCTAATGTGTTCAGGGGTTCTAGGACTGTTCTACAGACAGAGGATAAATTCATGAAGGGACTGGCAATGTATCTTATGGCCTTGCTAAGCCTTGTCTCCCCAGGAACTAAGATTGCTGAGAACTTGCCTCGTGTCAAGATGAAGAAAAGACCTCCATTTGGGTATTAAGTGCTGTGTTTAAACTTGATGTAACTCTGGGGTAGATTCAATTGTGATCCAGGGGTGGGGAACTTTTGACCTTATTGTGCTCTGTGATTGACAAATGAAGGTACTTTACCTATGTTTGGAAACTAATCTCCATTTGAGAAAAGGGTTTTGTGGTGGACCAAATGAAGGTATAGCCTAGGGGTGGAGAAGTATTTAGAATAGAGACTTTGTAATTGATTGAATGATTGGAAGGTCCTGGGGTGGGGTAGTACTCGGAGATTATTTAATCACACTTAGTAAATGCTGTATTTGGAATGATGTCATGTTTTGATCTTCTCTGTTCTTGGTTTGTCACTGAATAAAATGGAGAGCACCTATGCTGGTATTCTGAACCTTGGGAAGTTGTCTTTCCTTGGCATTACATTACACCTATACTAATGAAATCACAGTTCCAAATCCTATCCACAAAGCTACTATAATAAATGTCAGGGTCAGGATTCAAACCCACATCTTCTCCTGGATCTTCCAGATCCAGGGCTTTTCCACTACATTATAACTGAAAACAATTATATTTGCTTCTCTGTCATTGAAGGGTCCATATCATGTTGGTATTGTGTTGGTAAATTGAAGAATTTGCATAAATACCTTTGGAATTCGGATTACTAACCCACTGGAAAAAGCAATAGATTTTTGAAAGGATTTAGATTAGAATAAGGAATACCAGTCTTCAAAGCCCACCTCAGTCACTTTCTTGCTATGTACCCTAGGAAAATAATTTAATCTCACTTTCAATTTTCTCATCTGTAAAAGGAGGGGGTTGAACTAGATGGTCTCTAAGGCCCCTTAAAATGTTCAATTTATGATCTCAATTCTAGGACCCAGAAATGAAGAGGAAGGAGTAAAGAATCATAAGAAGAAAAAAAAAGAGGTAGATTTTGGAGGGAGAAGGAATAGATCAGATAAGAGAAAGAATGAACAAATGAGAGAATAAGCAAGATTTAAGAGATCATGTGATGCAGAAACCTGCCACCTGCCTCTAAATATTTTCTTTGAGCTTGACACTTCATTTCTTAAAAGAGGAGGTTATGGAGTCAGAGACACATTTATCTTCTTGAATTCAAATCTGGCCTCAGACACTAGCTGTGTGACCTTGAGCAAGTCACTTAACCCTGTTTGCTTCAGTTTCCTCATTTATGAGCTAAAGAAGGAAACGGCAAACCACTCCAGTATCATTGCCAAGAAATCCCCCAAATGGCATCCTGAGAAGCAAAACAAATAAACAAACAAAACCCCCAAAACAAAATCAACAAAACCAGAAAAAGAAAAAAGAAAAAAAAAGAGAAGGTTATATGGGTTTAGAATTGGGGGGTAGGAAAGAGAAGAAGGAAAATGAAAAGCCCTCTTTACCATAGTCTGGTTAAATAAGTAAGAAGCATGGACCCAGATATTTTTTCTTATGGAAGCATCCTTTTGCTTCAATAAAACGAAGGCTGATTTGTCCTAGATAATGTTTTCCCCCATAGGCTGCTATGGGGGGAAAAACACAAGCTTAATTTCAGGACTACTTATGGGAAAAATAACTTTTGGGGACTGTTGTAGCTTATGAGTTTCTTGCCCTTTGCCTCAAGACTCAAATTTGCCCAAGTGCAGCCAGATTTTTTTGTTAAGTAGAGCCTGGAGTCCTACTTAGGGAGTGTGTCCAAAGGGAGAACATCTGGGTGGGCTGAACTTATTTTCTTTTTATTTAATTCAATCGATTCAGCCAAGCAGCTCTCACAGGGATGCTGCAGCCAGAACCAAGGCATTATTTTTATTTGAGCTTTTGTACCAAAGAGCAAATCTGCATGCTTCTTCTACTAATGTGCTTTCCAGATGCTACACTTTGAGCTCAGGCAGTATGCCCCTGTAATTGAGATAGTAACGATAATAATAATTCTTATTTTTATTCTTAATTAAGGTTGCAGTCACTTGGGTTTTCTGAAAGTGAGAAACGTCTGGCAATTCAGTGGAGTGCCAAATTTCTTCAGCAAGCCAAATGTCGTGTGTGGGGAGAAAGGAGACAGAAATGTGATTGAATGCAGGAGCCAAAGGACCAGGGAGGGAAAGATGGAGACATCCACTTGAGGCCAGGGATTAAGCTAATGAGAATATTGCTATTATTCTTCCCTGACCCCTGGAACTCTTGCAGGGGAATCAAATATTAAAATTAACACTGAGGGCTTGAACTAAGACTATAGCATTATCAGGTCCTGTGCTACTGGCTGCATCTTATAATGTGGGATCCGTACCTTTGTCCTCCACTTTCTTCTTAGCCAATTTCCACACATTGTAAATTCATGGAACTGATGTCTCCTAAAACATACTTGTTCTGGCTATAGACATGTTAGTGGAAAAAGACTTAAAAACTTCTGACTGTTTGTGAAATTTTGTTAGGTATTGTTTTCTGGGGTGGGCGGGAATTTGGGGGAGATTGCAGACCTGCAATTTCATCAGTGTAGGGAACTAACTCCTTGTGAGGAACTCCCTTTCCCTATATAGATGAGTAAAAGTTAAGCAACTTAAAATTTTCCCAAGACTCTCAAAAGTTGAGTGACTTGCGCAGGGTCACACAGCCAGTATGTGTCAGAGGCAAGACTTAAATGAAGGTCTTCCTAACTCTAAGGCCAGCTTTCTCTCCTCTATTGCACACTCTCTCTTGAGGTTATTAGGTATCATTGGACATCACCTAAGGGGATTCTCCCAAGATAGAAATTCACTGAGTCATGAGATGTCTGGAGCACTCAGTTACTTCAAATTGTCCAAGGGCAAAATATAAAGCGGTCAAAGTTTCCTCTTTATGTGCAGCATTTTTCTACCGCCTGCGGCCTCCAATGCCATCTTTATATGCTCCCAATTGATCAATCAGATTCTGCATTCTGGATGAGTTTGCTTATAGGACAACAAGAAAAGAAGGAATTAAATAATGAGTAGATTAGTATAGCAGGTAAGAGCACTGGAATTAGGAAAACCTGGAGTTTAAATGCTGCCTCAGACATGTATTAGCTGTGTGAGCTTGGACAAGTCACTAGTCACTTTACTTCTTTTGGCCTCAGTTTCCTCATCTGTATAATAGGAACAACAATAGCATTTGCTCTGCCCTGAGTTTTTGTGAGGTTCAAATGAAATAGCATATATACAGAGCTCTGTAAATGCTTGCTATTGTTTAGTAATTTTTCAGTTTAATCCAACTCTTTATCACCCCGTTTAGGGTTTTCTTGGCAAAGATACTAGAGTGGTTTGCCATTTCTTTCTCAAGCTCATTTTTTTTTTTTTTACAGATGAGAAAACTGAGGCAATCAGGATTAAGTGACTTGCCCAGGGTCACATAGTTAAGTGTCTGAGGCCAGATTTGAACTCACGAAGAGGAATCTTCCTGACTCTAGGCCTGGTGCTCTCTATCCATGGCACTGCCTAGCTGACATATAAATGCTAGCAGTAGTTGAAATGCTAAGGCTAATGAATGGTCACTTACAGAGAAAATGGAATTCTACTAGTACGCATAGACTTTTGGTCTGGCCATCAATTCCTTGCCTGCTGAACAAAGTAAATAAACATATGACCTTGGATACTTTTCACTTAGGGACTAATTTTTCAATGGGAACTTTAGAAGAATTAATAAGATTCAGTTTGATAGGGGAATCAAAAGGCATAGACATCCATCTGAAGCATCAGAGACTTTGTGAATCAATGTACTAAAATAACTTTAATTACTAGAAGTTTGTTTCCTAATATGCCAACAAAGTCAAAAACACCTGCTTCTAAGACAGAATAGCCATGGGGAATTTTCTGATCTGTTTTACCTTGGGACAGCACTTGATTGTATAATACTCAATTTGTTTTTCATGTGAAGCCCAGTAGGTAATTTACTTCCAAGATGTAAAGCTATACTTAAATATTAAATGAAACACAGACTTGGACAAAATTTATTTCACATAAATGACCAGAGTCATGGTACCTCTCTCTAGGGCCTACGGCCATTTCAGGCTCTTGCACCATAGCAGAGAGGACCGGAACCAGAAGAAGTCACTGAGGAGCCAAGTCTTGGCCTCACTGGTATAAGAGAATAGCGTTCACTTGAAATGGGATTTTACAGCAATGCTCTAAGAAGAAAAACATAGCAGGAGACTTAGAATCTGAACTAAAGAGTAGTAAGTTTTAATATTAGAGAGTTCATATCACTATTAATAATAGCCAACATTAAGGATAGGTCCTGCTTAGTGCAAATAATGAATCCACTGAAATGGTTTCATGTATTCAAGTTGGGACTATTGGAAGTTATAATTATGTAAAATATTGTAATTGGTTCTAGCCCAGTGGAAATATGCAGTTTAAGTTTTAATAACACTGCCACATAAGGGAATTAGTTATTCTCATTAATCTAATCTATTCTCACTAAACTGATATTAACTGTATATAGCACATTAAGATTTGAAAGCCATCATAATGGGATAAGGTTTACAAAACACTGAATTTGGAAAAAATAAAACAAAACCAAAAAAACCCTTGTTAAGTAGGTAGTAAAAGTATTTGGGTGGAGGGAGTGGGAAGGAGATGGGAGGGATCAAATTTGTAATGTCATTACACTGGTATGAGGAAACTCCTACCAATGGAATGGTTAGGTGGCATAGTACATAGAACACTGGACCTGGGATCAGGAAGACTTGAGTTTAAATGTGACCTTGGATACTAGCTGTGTGAGCCAGGGCCAATCACTTTACCTCTGTTTGGCTCAGTTTCCTCATCTGTAACATAGTGATAATAATAGCACTTAACCTCCCAAGGGTTGTTTGAAGATCAAATAAAACAATAATTGTAAAGCACTTACTGCAGTGCCTGAAACATTGTGAGTACTATATAAATGTTAGCTCTCATTAGATACCAACGCTGACTGGTACTTCCTATGGTATTTTTTATCCATTAAGTTTAGGAACTGGGAATTTCATCATTTAATAATTATGCAGGGAAATTAAGTGACTTGTCCAAGGGATAGTTGAAAGATTCAGAGTCAAGATTGGAATATAGATCTTTGCTTCTAAGTTAAGTCTGTAGTGCTTTTTCTAATAATGTTTTTTTACCTCCCCAAAACCATTTATTAAGTCCTTTTTATTCTTTTTATTAGGAATCTAGGTATACAAAGATTTAAAAAACAAACAAATAAACGATACAGTCCCTGTCCTTAGGGATAAAAAAAGTGTTTGAGAGGGGATCTGGATTCAAATCCTGCCTTGGAGGCTTACTAGCTGTGTCTCTTTGGACAAATCATTTAACCAAAGGGGGTCAGCTTCTTCATGTGTAAAATGAAGGAATTGAACTGGATGGCCTCTAAGAACTCTTTCAGCTCTACATATATGATCATGTGGAGATATGACACCTTTACACATAAGAATAACTCATTGACTGTAATAAGGGGAATGATGAGGTACAGAAAAAGGCCTTAAGAACATTTGAGGCAAGGGATATCACTTTCTGTTGCCATGATCAGGACATTATTCATAGAGGGCCAGGCACATGAATTGTACCTCAAACACAAAGAAAGATTTCCACAGGCAGCAATAAAGAGGGAGTGCATTATAAGCACAGAGAGAAGCTTGTTCATATCTCTGGAGATGGGAGAAATCAGGAGAAGATTTAGGAGTAGCTGGTAGCTTTCTCTTCAGAAAGAGAAAAGGTGTGAAGGTAGAAGAGGAACAATGAAAACTGGGCCAAAATGGAAGGCTGGAAGATCAAGGAGTTTTATTCTATCCTGTCTGCAGTTGTTCAGTTGTTTTCAGTCATGTCTGACTCTTTGTGACCACATTTTCTTGGCAAAGGTACCAGAATGGTTTGCCATTTCCCTTCTCCAGCTTCTTTTACAAATGAGGAAACTGGAGCAAACAGGGTTAAGTGACTTGCCAAGGGTCACACAGCTAGTAAGTGTTTGAGACTGGATTTAAACTCAGGTCTTCCTGCAAGCTGCCCTCCTATCTGCAACAGGGAGCAGTTAAATGTTTTTGAACAGAAGTGACATGTTCAGACCTGGGCATTAAGAATATTTCACAGGCGGACCCCTTCCCACCTTTCCCAGTCTTTTTACACTTTCCTCCCCTCCATGATCCAGTTATACTGACTTAACTTGCTGTTCCTTTGTCACAAACCTCCATCTTCAGTCTCTATGACTTTGTTCTAGTCATCTCACTAGTAGAGAATACTGTTCTTCATTTCTTTGCAGAATCCCTAGCTTCTTCTAGGACTTATCTCATTACCTCAGCAGGAGAATCTCTTCCCTCCCTATTGATAGATTTCAGGTGGGCCCTATTCTTACTATGGCTTCTTGGAGAATAAAAACGGTTTTCCTCTTTGCTTGTCCTGAAATCTCCTCTGAGTTTCAGGCTTTCATTCTAACCCTTTTTTAAAAGTGATTTCTCTCCTCCTTTTCCCAGATAGTCTGTTCTTAAAATTTTTTAAAGGCTCTTTTGTCTATTACTCTTTTTTTTTTTTTTTTTAAGCAATCGGGGTTAAGTAACTTGCTCAAGGTTACATGGCCAGGTGTTTCTGGGTGGGTGCTAAGTGTCTGAGCCCGGGATTCGATCTCCAGGTCTTCTCAACACTGGAGCCGGTGCTCTTACTCGCTGTGCTACCTGGCCGCCCCTGTCTATTACTCTTGAATGACCTTTGACTTTCTTCTCTCACTGGTGGTAGAAGAATCTTCCTTGTAGCAACTTCTTCGTCGGTCTCTTCCAACCAAACTGCCCTACCTCTCTTGCCAGCAGACCATCTCTCCTCCTACCCCATAATGTAATCTTAGCAGGCATAAGCCCTTTGGGTTTCTTCCTCATATGTCGGCCACCAGGTCAATATGCCAAACCAATCCTTTCTTTTTTTCTCTCTGAAACCTCTGCCTTCTGGTGATCCACTCAGCTATCTGTTCATAGGTAGACTTGAGACAACCGACCACAACTTACTAATGGTTCATATTTATATAGTATTATAAATCATATTTTTAAAAGTTTATTCATGTACATTTTTAAAGAAAAGATTTGTTATTGTCTATTCCCACCGACCCTTCCCTCCCAATAGAACCCTCTTTTGTTGTTACAAAGCACAGTCAAGCAAAACAAGTCAGCAAATTGCCCAGAATTGAAAATGTTTGCCTCATTCATCTCCCTTAATTGAGCATTTCTCTTCCCTGAGACAGGGCTACGTATTTCATCATCAATCCTTCTATATCATTATAGCACACTAAATGAATTAGAATTCTAATGTGTTTCAGTGTTGTTTTGCCTCACAGTATTGTGGTCATCATATAAGCTGTTCTGATTCTGTTTACTTTACCTTGTATTAGTTCTTATAAATCTTCCCAAGTTTCTCTAAATTCTTCATATTCATCATTTCTTATGGAGTCAGAAGATCTATGTTCAAATCTTGCTTCTTTTACTCACTATTTGTGGCCTTAAGCAAATTACTTAACCTCAGTAGGCTTTAGGTAGGTCCATCTATAAAATGAAGATTATACAATGTGGCTGCTGGAGTCCCTTCCACTTCCCAGGCTACTATGCATCATGCTTTCTCAACTTGAACTATCACCTCTATCTCCTCCTACTTATAACGTAGGCTTCACTGCTGGATCCCTTATCTCTGATGATTGACCTAGGCCTCTCCTGAGCTCTTGGGATTGGTCCAGGAGAGGCCACCAGGCAAATAATCTCTCTCACCTTTTCTGTTGTTGTTGAGTCTTTTCTAGCTGTGTCTGACTCTTCATGACCTCATTTGAGATTTTCTTGGTAAAGATGATGGAGTGGTTTGTCATCTCCTTCTCCAGGTCATTTTTATGGATAAGGAAACTGAGGAAAACAGGGTTAAGTGACATGCTCAGAGTCTCAGGCTGGATTTGAACTCAGGAATATGAGTCTTCTTGATTCCATGCCTGGCACCCTATCCACTGAGCCACCTAGCTGCCTCTTGCCTTTTCTAACTCTCCTTTATTGAGTCTTCCTTCATTAGAATGTAAATGCCTTGAAGGTAGGGATTATATTGACTCTTGACTGAATTTGTATCCCCAAACCTAGCACAATGTCTTGAACAAATACTTTTTCTGTCTGTCATTATGTTCTTATGTTTCAGTTCATTCATTTCTCAATCAATAACCATCAACTTTTCTGATTCATTGTATAAAGCACTTTCTTCATGTTACTGTAAGGTAGGATATTACAAGTTACTGGGTGAACACTGGATATCTTTCTGGGTCAGATTCTCACTAACAGAGAATATTGGGATGTTACAGGGTGGAAATGATGGGACGCTTTATAAGAAGGGACCACTTCCTCCTAGGTTCATGATACAGAAAAGTTAGACATAGTCTGACATGAACCCATATTTTGAGAGATTAGATTTCAAAAAGTTCAGAGTAAAACTAAATAGGCTCCTAAGTATTAAAATTCTACAAGGGGAGTCAGTTCAGTAGGGATGGGTAAGTCTCAAGAATGAATTTCTGAAGATACAAAAGAAAGCAATTTCAGTGAGGAGGAAAAACTTGAGTCATCTGAATAGACTGATGTGTATGTTCAGGAAACTAAGAAACTAATGCAGATTAAAGAGAAAAAAAGAATACTGAAGCAAGGGCATCTTACAGAAGTTGAAGACAGCAGCATGGTCTGTGCTTGTAAATAGCATCACAAATTTTAAAGCTCAGAATGAACTGAGGTCGGCAGGGAAAACCAAGGGCAACAAAAAAATTCTCCCCACCCTCTCAACTGTTTTTAAGAAGGATAGTATGATTGCTTTAGGGGAAAATGACAGAGAGAGAGAGAGAGAGACAGAGAGAGAGAGAGAGAGAGACAGAGAGAGAGAGAGAGAGAG
>NW_027187351.1:6767758-6822735 GCF_028583685.1 Petaurus breviceps papuanus
AGAGACAGAGAGAGAGAGAGAGAGAGACAGAGAGACAGAGAGACAGAGAGACAGAGAGACAGAGACAGAGACAGAGACAGAGGGAGACAGAGAGAGAGAGACAGAGAGACAGACAGACAGACAGAGAGAGAGAGAGAGCAGAGTTGCTCAATTCTGATTTTACTTCTGTTTTCTCTGTTAAGGAAAATGACTTCTTTGCTGAAAATGAGAACAAAAATAACTAGCAGGGAGTTTTCATGCAAGACTTGTGTAAAGAGAAAGCTAATCTTGATGACTTCAAGTCTCCTGGTCCAGATGAATTGAATTCTCAGATAAGAAAGGAACTGGTAGATGTCATCACCAAACCATTATTTTTGATCTTGGAAAGATCATGGAGAACAGTAGAGATAGCAGAGGACCAGAGAAGGGCAAATGTTTTTCCAGTTTGGGAGTGAAAAAACAGAGGAGAATAACATCTGCAACTGATAAACCAGTGAGTTTAACTTTAATTCCTGAGAAAATTCTAGAGTGGAAAGAGATGGTTAGTGAATAGTTAAGGAAGGAGGCCATCATTACAATGAACTTGTCTAAGAACAAATCATGCCAAACTAGCTTGTTTTCTATTTCAATAGAGTTACAACACTAATAGTTTAGGCGAATACTATAGACATAATATGGACCTGTATGAAAAGCTAGACCCAAAGAATAATTGTCATTAGACCAGTGTGGAAATGGGAGGTCTCTAGATGAATGGCCTATGAAGAATTATGCATAACTGTATCCTATTTAATAATTCTTTTTAGTAATTGAATAGAGATATGTATGTGTGCATCACATTTGCAGATGGCACAACACTGGTAGGAACAGATAGCATACCGATTGACAGAATCTGGTTGAACTAAAAGATATCTTAGATCCCTTCTGATTCTAAAGGCTGTGATCCCTATGAACCGGTCCTGGAGTCAAGAGGACCTGAGTTCAAATCTAGCCTCAGACACTTAACACTTACTAACCATGTGACCTTGGGCAAGTCACTTTAACCCCAATTGTACTGCCTTCCCCCCTCCAAAAAGAGAAAAGCAAAAAAAAAAAGAAAGAAAGAAAGAAAGAAAGAAAGAAAGAAAGAGAGAAGAAGTGATACAAGGATAGTCTCAAAGTCTCTCTGGAGAACTTTGGAATAAATTGAGTGATATGGGAGATATTGGCAAAGTACTGCTCAGCATGGTGTGCCCACATCAAAGAAGGCACTGTGCTCTATGAATGAAGCAGAATTTCAGTGGCTCAAAAGAAAGATGAGATGAGCAAATTTAGTCATCTCTACTCCAAATGTTTGTATGGACTATTTGTGCCCGACCTGTGGTAGAGCCTTCCAAGCTCATATTGGTCTGATCAGCCACATTCAGACACACTGTACATTGACCTGACACAGTGATGCCATTTTGGTCTTCTTCGAGAATGAAGGGCAACAGCCAATCAACTGCTGCCAATCATACTTATCAATACACAGAGATATTTTAAAAAACGTGTTTATTAAATAGTCAGAACATGGACCTGTGGTACACAAAATCCAGTGGACCCTGAACATCCTTTTCAGCAATTTTATATAGATTTTAGTTATAAGGCAGAATGGATATAATAGAATTTTACAGAGGGTAGAAGGGAAAGGTAAAATTTACACATCAAAGAAGAAATTGCTTAAGGGGAAGACCTCTATCAGATAAAATAATAAACTAGTCAGTTAACCCTAGGGATAAAGCTGAAATTTGCAGACTATCAATACTGGAGCCATACCCAATTACTTGACACGTTTATCTTAAGTAAATAGAGGTAATAAAGCTGAGCCAGAATTTGTCTCAAATAATCACTTAATCAGTGGAGCTGAAGTTTGGTATCAGCTAAATTCTATGTGCTCTAGCTAGTGGTGTGACTTGCTGTCTTAAGCAAATGGTGGTGGTAATACTAAACCTCTTATGACAGAGAGAAATTGCAAGGTATAATGGACAATAATGATAGCATTACTTCTATGGTTGCTCCTACTACTACTACTACTAATAACTAACATTTATTTAACATTTACTATGTGCCAGGCTCTGTGCTAAATGTTCTATGATTATGATCTCATTTGATTCTCACAACAATCATGTGAAGAAGGCGTTATTATTATCTGTACTTGTCTATGTTTAGGCCCCATCTTGTGCATTGTTTTCAATTCTGGAAGACACAATTTAGCGACACTTGTAGAGATGTATGTTTTAAAGACACTGGTGGACAGCATCTAGAGGAGTTCTATTAGGATGGGGAAGAATTTTAAGTCCGTGACATATGAGAATCAACTGAAGGAGCTAGCAGATGTTGGAGAAGAGAAGACTCTTTTTGTTCAGCCATTTTTTAGTTGTGTCCTACTTTTCATGATCCCATGGGTTTTCTTGGCAAAGATACTGGAGTGATTTGCCATTTCCTTCTCCAACTCATTTTATAGATGAGGAAACTGAGGCAAACAGGGTTAAATGTCTTGCCCAGGGTCACATAGTTAGTAAATGTCTGAGACTAGATTTAGGCTCAGGTCTTTCTTACTTTATCCCTTAAACCCAACACTTTATCCCCTAAGCCACCTAACTGACCTAAGAGAGACTCAGAGGAACATAATAGAAGACCTTAAGTATTTGAATGGCTTTCACTTTGAAGAAGAATTAGCCTTAAATTAACCAAAGAATTAACCAAACTAACCAATAATTTGGTTCATGGGGCTAGTACTAAGACCCTTGAGTAGAATCTACAAAGAAGAAAATTTAGGCTTCAGGCAGGGTCAGGCTTCCTAATAATTCAAGCAGTATAGAGTAGACTGGGCTGCCTTGGGAGACAGTGGATTCTTCTTCAGTGGGGGTTTTTAAACCGAGACTGGATGGCTACTTTGTAGATATAGTACATAGTATTCTCTTTTCATGCATAAAGTTAGACTAGGTGGCTACTGAGGCCATTTCCAGCTCTAAAATTCTCTGATCTCTAGCTGTGCTCCTGCTTTGATTTCTAATCCTCAGGTCACAGGAAAGAATGACTTTCTCAATTCAGGCATTTACAATGGAAAAAAAAATAATGTGCATTATATCAATATAACATTGTGTTCCTACAGCCAACAGTAGTCAGGCAAAGGCATGTCATCATAGGTTACATATCAGAGGCCTTGTTTCCATCACTGCCTCATTTCTGGAAGGTGCTACATTCAGGTGATGTAATTCTAATTGTGACACTCCCTCTGAAACTCTGTTGCTCTTCTGGGGAAGAGTTCATAGTTTGGCATAAATAATTCACATTGAACCAGGGAATTGCATTGAACCCTGGCCCCTTGAACTAAAATGAACAGCACTACATCAAAACTGTCTCTGAACCAAATCCAAATTGCCCCAATATTGCATTTGTTTCAAACCTTTCTTTGAACTGCCTCACTGCCAATCCTTGGTTGAAAAACATCCCTGCCTACAGAATCATCTTGGTATACTTACCACTGCAATCAATTCCTGTCTTCCTTCATTAGTCATTATTTATTAGCAGCACCATTTTAATAAAATGCCCCAATACTAATCCTGACAGGCAACATGGCTCTGGGCATAAAGATCTGGCCTTGGAGTCAGGTGGGCCTGGTTTAAGTCTTATCACTGACACATACTGATTGTGTGACCCTGGGTGAATCATTTAACCTTTAAGTGCCTGAAGCAACTCTCTAATTAACTAGTAGTTGCTGATCTTCATTCATAGAGGGAACTTGCTCATAGGGAATTTCTCAAATCCATGAAATCACAGGTCCATTATCTCCACTCACCCCCAATGCCAATCTTAAAATATCTTGTTCAAAGAAATAAAATTGAATTTTGAGTGAGCATTTTTTTTATTCTTATTTTCCTTACTTGTGCTAATAATGTAGGCATTAAAGGGTAGATGAAAAGTGGTTCAGGCAATCCCTTAACAGAAGGTTTCTCAGCTGGTATTGCTGCCCCTGGGATAACTTTCTCCTGCCACCACTCAGGAGACTAAATACTTCTTCTGAAATTATACCCTGGAGTCTGCTTATAAAGGCCTCCCATGGTATGGCTCATGCACTGTGCCCACTCCAATATAAAAGACTCAGCTCCTGAAAGTACACAGATTACTTTCAAACAGTACTATTTCCATTTGTTCCCATGGGTACAATGATCATATCTCTCCAGATGACTCCCAGATTTATCTATCCAGCTTCAGTCTCTGCCCTGAGGTCTAGTCCCATATCTCCAAATGCCTGCTGGATATTTCTAACTGGATGTTCCATAGTCATCTTGGTTGCCTCCTCTAGAAATTCATAGTAGTAGAGTGATAATAGTGGCATTAAACAGGGATGATGTTTTAGTGGAGGCAAATTTTAAGCCAGGTATCAAAGGAAGTGGAAGGCCACGTAGTAAGTCTTATGTCATAAGTGATAAAGAGATGAGTTAGGTCAGATTACAGAGGAAATGGAAGGCTATTAAATAGGAATATGTAAGTCTTGTGCTGGCAATGGCAAGATCATTTTGATTGTAATGAAGGACAACAAAAAAGAATGAAGTCATCAAGAATAAGTAGAGAGAGAAAGTAGCTTGCAAAACATTTTGAAGACAAGCCCAATGACTATGGAGTTAGGATGACCAACAGTAGGATTTCTCCCATTCTTATGGCTTTAGTGACCTCATCTGTAAAAGGAATGGGTTAGACAAGAAGATATCTTAGGTCTCCTCTGACTGTAAAACCTGTCATCTCTATGAGCAACTTTGGACTCCTGAGCCCAATACTGATATGAAAATGATTGGGGAAGATTATATTGCTTATTGAGGATATGGATGTAATGGAGGCTAAGAAAGATTTGATTTGGAAGTCTTGCTAGATCATTTTTCAGTGATCTAGAAATGTGGTTGTGGTTTGTCCTTAATTCTCAAAGAAGACCATGACATCAGGGAAATGACATGACTTGCAATTGACTTTGATTTGAATGAGAGAGGGATGTGCAAAGTCACCAGCCTCACTTTCTCTTCCAGAGCTACTTGGGTCCAGTGGCCAGATATCGATCAGGATGGTTGGAGATGACCCAGGATACAGTGAGAGACCTTGGCCCTTTTAAGCTAAGGTCTTTTTAAGTGCTTACTTTGATAACAAGTGGATCTAGGACTAGCCCCTTTAATTAGAAAAAAAATCAAACTGAGAGAAGACCCTCAGGGTTGCTGGCCAAAAGAGATAGTTACTATTTACATTCACTCTCAGCCAGGAGGGCCCAATAACCAATGATTTAGTGGTTCTTGGGCAGAGACCTATTGTTGTACAAACCCCAAGATCCAGAGTGAATTGGGTTTAAGGCTTGGTCTTTGAGAGAGAAATCTAGCCTAGGATATGGATGAAAGTGGTGGCTCTGGAGGTAAGAAAAAGGGGCTGGATCTCAGGGAGAGGTGACACAATAATAACTGACTTTAATTAGTGACATATAAAGGCTCTCAACATGCATCATTTTGTTTGAGGCTTACAACAACTCTATTAGATAGGAACTATGGGGTATTATTTTGTCCATTTCATAGATAAGAAAACTGAGGCTCAAGGCGATTAAATGATTTGTCTATGATCATGTAATTTGTAAGAGTCAGAGGAGGGATTTGACCTCACTACTTTCTGACTCCAGGAGGTTGCTCAAGCCCCTGCCACTAATAATATCTAATAAGGTTTGCAATGTTCTTAACATACAGTATTTCATTTTATCCTCACAAAAACCTCATAAAGTATAGAGTACAGGTATTATTATTTCCATTTTTTTTACAGGAGAGTGAAGAAGTAGAAATATTTGTTGATAGATTTGAAGGGTCAAAGAGAAAGTGAAATTGACTACAAGATTGTGAGTGAAGATACCTAACATAATGGAAAATCTCTAGGACATTCTAGCCTCTCCCATCACTTCTTCCAAAAACCTATTATACACAAGGTGATCAGGAACATTTATGTGTACCCAAGGATGCTGGCCACTGTTTCAAGTGTCCAGACTCTGGTTTGATTCAGCAGTTCTGTAGTCCATATCATGACTTGGTATCACTAAATGCTGATAGACATACCACATACTATAGTGGGTAGAATGATGGAGCTGGAAACAGGAAGACCTGTGTTTGAATCAAGCTTCAGACACCTATTTGCTGTGTGACCAAGGACAACTCATCAAACGTCTCTGTGTCTCAGTTCCGTCATCTATAAAGCAGAGAAAAATAATTACACCTCTCTCACAGAGTTGTTGATCAAATGAGATGTGCTTTGAAGACCTTAAAGCAATGTCTAATTTGAACTAACATCATTATCTTTTAAAATTACTTTAAAGTTCAGTAAAAGTTTATAAGAATATAAATGGTGCTTTGTATTGAACATTCTTAAATATAGTATCTTGGTGTCCTGATGCATATTTCATTATTTTTTTTAAAGATTTCTTCAGTTTTCATAATTGGATATTTTTTTTTAATTCAACAAAGTAGCACTGGATTATACGAGGTTTCTGAATACTATAGTAGGAAAATGGCATTCAGAAGGGCAATTTCAGGGAAATGATGCACTGGTAATTTGTCTACCTGGCTACTTTTCGTAATATGACTTGACTAAAATCTGACACTAAGTACCCATGAGAGAGGATTAAAAATAGAATGAGTCTCAGTTTCAGAAAGTGAATTCCTGAAGTGTCTCCCCTGCTCTCTTCATTCAATTAATCAGTTTTGCTGTCATTTTTTAAATGGAGGTTCTATTTACACTAAGACTATTGTAACAGAATTGTAACAGAAAGTCCTGCTTCCATTGGGTCATACTGCCCCAAGGGCCAATGATTGTCCATTTCAAAGCAAATCAAAGCTCACTCTCCCAGAAACAGCTTGGCTGGAGTCCTGGGAATGGAACTAAAAGATTTAGTTCTCACTTTTCACACCAGTAGCAGCTAGATTTATACTGAACTGGTCCCAGGAATTAGGATTGTTTGTCCCAACCCATATATGGGTATTGTTTGTTCCAATTGGAATCTCATAGCCCCATTTTGAAATCTTGAGAGTAGCATCTAAGGTACACAAACTTTACAATGGGGGTTCTGCAGTGTAGTGTATTTCATCTATCTATTTATAGGATTTAGAGAAAGTGTAATAATAATAACAAAATACTCTAATGATCTAAATGAATAGGTAGCTATTATCCTACCTAGGGTCACTGAGGCAGGACATAAACCCAGGTGTTCCTAACTCCAGCTCTGATGCTCTGTCAGTTTGCCATTTTCCTCTCTTCCCTTTGTATATAACAGTATCCCTTGTGTTGTAATTATGTGTGGACATATCTTTCCCTGACCAACTGTGATTTAGGTGCTACCTCTGACAGGTTTAAGCTGTGTGATTCTGGGCAAGCCAGTTAACATCCTAGTTTCTAGGCAACTTCCTAAGACATAAGATGCAAAGACCAACCTCTTGAACTGACAGATGGAGTTTTCTCACCTGGGTGCTTCCTCCTCCAATGATATTACAAATCTGCTTTTAAAAAGTCCTCCTCCTTATTAAATTATAAACTTCTCCAGTCATATAAACTACTTTGTTATCTCTATTTGAGTTATCCTCAATATCCCTCCTCCCCTCACTCCATTTGTTAATTGTATCAAGTTAGGCAACTGGGTGGCATAGTGGATAAAGTGTTGGACTTGGAGTGAGAAAGGCTCAGGTTCAAATTAGTCCTCAGACACTTATTAGTTGTGTGACCCTGGAGAAGTTGCTTAATCTTTACTTGTCTCAGTTTTTTTCATCTGTAAAATTGGGATAATAATAGTATTTACCTCCCAGGATTATTTGGATAAAATTGGATAATATTGATGAAGTGCTTTGCAAATCTTAAAGTGTTATATAAATGTTTATTATTATTATTTCTTTAAATAAATGCTTATTGCATTTTGAGTGAGTGAATGAAAGGATTAAGAAGATTTAGAGTAAAGATTATGCAGCTGATGCTTTCTACTAGGATGTGAGCTTTGAGTTATTTTGAATTATTTTTCTAGGATGTTGGGTTCCAATAACTCCAAGCTTTTCCCTGAAAAAACAAACAAACAAAAAATCTTTAAAACACACACACACACACACACATCAGTATTCTAGTGATGCTATACAGCTGTGAATTCTAGAATTCTACAGTCTCTAAGGAATCAGACTTTAAGGTGAACATGAAGGGCAATGGAGAGCTACACTGTGGGTATAAATAGTCTGCAGCTCCTTACTAGCGATGCTCCAAAAGTATTATAAAGGATATCTTCTCAGAAATGGATAACTAGGAAAGGAGGGGAGTTGGCCATGAGAGTGAGAGTGAGGGAATAGTCAGCATGCTGTATTGGTTCCCCTGGAAGGGCAAGAGATTTAAAGGAAGCCTCCCCACTTCATGCCCAATATTCTGGATAGACCGCCTATGGAGGACTGATAAGAGAACAAAAGAAAAAAATCCACAAAATGAGGATCCTGTATGTAATAAAATGGTCTCCTCCTCCTCCTCCTTCTTTTCCTCCTCCTCTCTTCCTCCTCCCCTTCCTCCTTTTCTAATTACCTCCTCCTCCTTCTCTTCCCTCTTCTTTTTCTGTCTGGCACATAGTAGGCACTGAATAAATGCTTGCTCACCAACATTATTATTTATTGACTTCTGTTATGATGATGATTATTATTATCATCAATAAATATCAACCCATTTGTTCTGATTATGGAACACTATGCCAGATACTGGGAATACCAAAAAATATGAGACACACAGGTCCTACCTTTTCTTATCTAGACTCTCAAAATGTTAAATCTGGAAGGGACTTTAGAGCTAATGTGATCTACTTTGTGAACACATCCCTTATATACCCCTACTGTATAGATGAAGAAGATACTAAGGTGCAGAGAGATCATCTGACTTCCTTCAGAGCCCACATCCCATTAAAGGCAGAGATAGGTTTAGAATCCAAGACTTAGGACTCTTATTTTGAAATCACTACACCAATTCTAGGGTTAAGACCTCCAAGACAAACCAGCTTTAAGTAATTTAGTGATTGTGTTCTCACAACCAATAGAAAGGATTATTATTATAAATCCACTTGACTCAAGTTTAGAGTGAGTTATTTGCTTCCTAACCCTAAATACTTAAATTGCTGCCTCAGATAATTTAGCAAGTATTTCTTAAGCACCTGCTATGTGGATGCTAGTGTCTGGGCTACAAACTCATAAATAAAACAGTCCTTTCCCTTAAGGAGCTGATATTCCTTTGGGTGGGGAGAGTTCATGGGGGTGTTCAGGGAGGACTAGCACCTTTGTGGTGTTAGAAAACCCTTTTCAAGGCTGCTCATACCTTTGGTATCCACCTTTCACCCAGCTCTCAATTGTGACTCCAAGAAGTTGTAGCATACCCAGAAGCCACATCACAGTAAAACTGTCTTGGCAGTCAGACTAAACCAGGGTGAAGGTAACTGATAGTCCTCAAACCTGCCAGTGAGTTGGGGAGGGCGGGTCTACCCCAAGCATGTAATGATTTCTTCTTGTGGAATGGGTGAATGACAACACTTTGTTCCAATGGCCATGAAGGTGATTGAAGTAAGCATTGTCCAGTGCTTAGAGTCTGGTCAGATATTGAAAATGTCAAGATCATCTGCTACATCACAGGCCAGTCGCAGTTGTCTTGGTTTTGTTTTGCCACTGGACTTCAGTGATTCTGGAAGAGAGAGTAAGGCTGATCACTCTTTGCAACTCTGCCTCATTTAAATCCAATTCACACTCAAGTTAAGACATCACCCCATGATGTCATTGGTCCTCTTTAAAAATGAAAGATGAATAACAATTCTCCCAGGGCGGGTACAAAAAAGAAATATAAAATGTACACAAAACAACGATCATTAGCATTTATTTTGAATTTTAAAAATATTTATTTACTTTAAGGTTTGCAATCCTTGTTACAATAGCCTTTGATGCATCTGGCCCAGTTTACAATAGTTTGATCCTTACAATAGCCTTTGGAGGTCAGTGCTATTATTATCCCCATTTTACAGATGAAGAAACCGAGTTGGCCAGAAGTTAAGTGATTTGACTAGGGTAATACAACTAGTAAATGTCTAAGACTGGATTTGACATTCTGTCTCTAGGTCCAGAACTCTATCCTCTGTGCCACCTACTTACGTAGTAAAGATAAAAAACTAAAGTGGAAGAGAGTGATAATAACTGGTGGTGAGGAGGATAAATGTCGCTTCTCACTGATGCTGCCCATGCTCTTTTTATCTACCCCTTAAGGTTGGCTCTTATATCTATGTGGATTTGACAATTTGTTGTCACATAATTTACTAGAAGGAAAAATAGATTTGGAGGCAGAAGAACTGAGGTTGAAATCCTGGGTTCTTATTTTAGTTCATGATTCTTCTCAACTATGTCTTAAGCCTAGCTGATCAACTGATCAAGAAGCATCTATTAAGTGCCTACTATGTGTCTAGTTCAGTATTAAACAATGGGGATACAAAGACTGAAGTTCTCCAGCTGTTCTCCAGCTGCTTACATTCTTCTAGGGGAGATAAGAAGCATCTATAGAAAAGTACATAATATATACAAAAATAATAAAAGATAGTTTGGGGAAGATGGACATTGGCAGCTTGGGTGAGATAGAGAGTCAGGCAATGTTCCATGAAGAAGGTGACCCTTGAGCTGTCTTGAAGGAAATTGGGGATTCCAAGAGATGGAAATGAGGGGGGTGTTCATTACAGATATGCCAGAGTGTAAAGGCATGGAGACAAGAGAAAGAGTATTAAGTGTATGGGTGTAATGCTAATATAAGATCTTCTCTGTCAATTAACAGGCCTCACATGAAGCCCATTAAGGGAAGTTTGCTTAGGGAAGGGTTGCTTTCAGGAAGGCTTTCATACCTTTTGCTAACTTCTAATTAGGCACTGAGTCACTAAGGTTGTGATGTTTCTGGCTCTGAGAAGTGTATATGCACTCTGAGTTGGTGTTTTGGTTTGGGGGCTCTCTTATAAGAAAGATCTTGTGATTCCCTGGTCCAGATTCTGAGTGGCTGTATGTTCAGAGCCCCCTGACGGCTCAGATATAAAGCCTCTCTCAATCCAGGGATATATGTAAAGTATATAGCAATATTGCTTTGATTCAGGCATTCAGAGCCCTGTCCTTTGGTCTTTATTTCTCTGCTTGTATTTTCTCTGTATTTTCTTTGAAGTTCAGAGTGCTGACTTTTCCCCCAAACTAGTGAATGCAATTAAAAAAGATTGTTGAACCCTTAAACAGCTATCTTTCCCAGTAAAGAAGGTCTAAGAACCTGTGCTAGCAGCCATCCTGGGTATGTCGGTGTGGTTGCTGCTACAATGGCACAACAAGTAGGTCAGTATGTCTGGACCAGAAAGTATGTGGAAGAGAGCAATGTCTAAGAGCATTGGAAAAGTAGGAAGGGGTCAAGCTGCTGAATCCTTTAAATGCTAAAGAACACGATTTATATTTGGTTCTAAAGGCAATAGGCGGCCACTAGAATTTGTGATGAATATTTACGAGTCATACCTGGGCTTTAGGTAAATCATTTTGTTGACTACATGGAGGGTGTATTGGAGCAGGGGGCAATCCTGAAGTAGGCAGACCAAATGCGAAGCCATTACAATTACCCAAGTGAAAAGTGAGAATGGTCTGAATGAGGGTGATGATAATATATCACAGAAAAGGAAATGCACGCAAGAAATATTTTGAAGGTAGAAATGACAAGATCCAGTCTTACTGTATATATGGCATATATATGGCGTATCAGATGATTGAAAGGTCAGGGACGATCTTGTGGTTTCAAAGCAGGGTAACTGGAAGGACGATGGTGCCTTTGACAGAAATAGGGAAGTGTGGAAGATAGACAAGTTTGGGAGGAAAGATCATGTGTTCTGTTTCGGACATACTGATTTGAGATGTTTATGGAACATCCAGTTTGAAACAGTATCTAATAAACAGTTGAAGGTACATAGCCATAGCTGGGAATAATAGGGCTAGATAAATAGATCTGGGAGTTACCTACATAGAGATGATAATTGAACCTATGGGAGATGATAACATTATGAAATGAAGACGATAAAGAGAAAAGGACCTCGAATAGAACTGTAGGGTATATTCAAAGTTAGTGGGAGTGATATGGATACTGAACTAATGAAGAAGACTAAGGAATAGTCAGATGGAAAGGAGGAAAACCATAAGATAACAGGGCCAGAGAACCTAGATAAGAGAGACTATCTAGGGGAAGAGGGTGATTGGATGGCATCAAGTCATGTAGAGGACTTAAGGAAGAGGATTGATATAAATGGTAACTTTATAGGGAGTGATTCCAATTTTTTCTATGCTGCTGAAAAACTGCAATTACTGTTAGAACTTGGTAAGTTTTGGTACCCTGGGCAAAAAACTGTAGTTGCCCATCCCTAGTTAGATCTTTATTCCTTATGGGTAGCTTGTGCCCAAGGAGAGCCTGCACAGCCACTCTTCAGTGGTTTCTTCTATGGTGGACAATGGTGTGGAGAAAATTTGCTTGTTATTCATTGAATAATATAAAATGAGATAATTTTCATCAAACTACTTCATATATAAGCTATTATATTGAACTTCAAGGAAAGGATGACAAACCACTTTAGGGAAGACTATAGAAGTGTGTTGCTGGACATCTGTTTGATTCATCTGACCCGATTTACTATTGAATAATAAAGCCAAGAAATTGGGAAAGAGATGTCCCTTGTTTAGTATATTTAATTTCTGTATTATAATAAGAGAGGAATCTCTTCAGGGCATTTAGAAATGTTAGTCATGCCTATGGAAGTTCAACAGATGTAAGTCCCCTTTGCTATTCAGTATACCATAAGTGTATCCCAAGCCAAATTGCAGCTAGCCAGAAACCATGCATCTGTTGCTTTTCTGTAACAATTCCCCAAATAAGATTTGTTTCTCCTTTAAAAAGAAGTTTCCCTGGCAACTAGACCATGTGCACATGATCAGAACAGTTTGTCACTTTTGAAGTTTGACTTTCTGACAAGGCCATCAGGCTCAGTGAGTTGAAGAAAACAACACACAAACAAATGCATTTCTGAAGGTACACAAGTCAGGAATCACAAATGGAACCTACATTCTAGGTGACTGCCTATAGACATAGTAGAAACAAGCTTATTGGGTTCACTGATCTCCTCCATTTTCTGGTTCCCCACCAGTGCCACTCTCCCAAATCAGTAATCTGTATAAATGGATTATGTGAAAGAAAACAGATGTGAAATGTTCTTAAAGTGGCTGAATTACCATAAAATGTATTCTGGGAAATGGGGTAGGAGGATATACAGAAAATGCGAGGCAGCCAAACACCTCAACTATATTAGATTTTGACTTTTAAAGTTATATTTTCTTTTTTTGATATATTTTCTGGGGTTAATTTAAATAAATGTTTTATTGATGGTCTTTTTTTTTCTTTAACATTATTGTCACTTCTCAATGAAACCTCTCTTCTCCCTCCCATCCTCCTTGCCAATTAAACCCTCCCTTATAGGGAATTTTTGAAAGACAAACAAAAAATGTTATTTTTGTCCATCTCTAACTATGTATAGAGTTTTGTTTTGTTTTTCCTTCCAAATCTGGTAATGAAAATAACAAAAACACTAATTCTTGAAAGTCAGAGGCCCTGGGTTCAGACTCCAACTTTGGTATTTATTATCTGCATAGTTTTGAATAAAGTCACTTAATATCACTGGATCTCACTTTCCTCATCTGTAAAATGAAGGGATTGTACTATATGACCTCCGAGGCCCCTTAAAGGCTCTCTCTAATCCTATGACCTGGTTTAACTTACCTGATCTCCAGACTGGCTTTCCTAGCTCCAACTGTCCAGTCTGCTACTGTGGTCTCTGTCCTGGCTTTCAAACCCTCAGTTGCCAAAATTTCTTCATTCTAGTTGGCTTCCCAGAATTTATTTTTTTTTTTTTATTATTTCCTACCTCAGGTCAAGTGAAGGCAGAGTAGTGAGTGAGGGAAGGAATCAAGGAAACAACTACTTGTATTACTATGAAAGAATACAAATTTCTTCATTTTTTTCTGTATTACCATGGCTCAGCCCATAAAAGATGCTAAGAAAATGCCAACTAATTGATTTTTATCACCCCCAAACTTACCCCCCCAAAAAAGAGGGGAGTCATTACTTTGTAGACAGTAGGAACTTAATGAATGTTTATTGAATTTAACAGAGTAATAGAATGAGCTCTTCAAGAAAGGAAAAATGCATTTATTTAGCACCTACTATTTGCCAGGCACTATAATAATAACAATATAACAGCTAACATTTAGATAGTGCTTACTATGTTCCAGGCTCCATGCTAAGCACTTTGTAGTTATTTCATTTATTCCTCTCAACATCTTTGGGGATTAGATGCCATTACAATCCTTATTTTGTAGTTGAGGAAACTGGAGAAGGAAGAGATAAGTGACTTGCCCAAGGTCAAACAGCTTGTGTCTAAAGCCAGATTTGAACTTGAGTCTTTTTGAATCCAGACCCATCAATCTATCCACTGCGCAACCTAATTGCCTCTATAGCCCAATTAGGATTAGAAGTCTGATATAGACCTACTTATAGAGGAGGAGGGAAGAAGGGAAATAAGGAAAATATACACAGGAAAAAAATGCTAAGCATAATGAGTTTGCTTGTTCAACCTAATGGGAAACAGTGAGTTTCCTAATATAGAGCCTTTCACCAAAGGGCACCATGTTCTTGCACGCAAATGAAAATGATAAACTTTCTCCCACTTAAACCCTACTTCAGAGAAAGTATTTGCTGAGTGCTTGCCATGTGGCTGCTATAGTAGTAGCCATTACCTGGTAAAATAGACTTAGTCTTTTTACTCAAAGAACTTACACTTTAAGTAGTTTTGATGCAGAAGAAAATTGGCTTTATATAAGATCTTAGCATAGTAATAAAGGTCTCATTTTGCCTGTGTTTACTGGAAGGGAGCATGAGTGGATGTGTCATAGAACTTTTCCACTCTTTACATTCCTTAGATCCATTTGCATTCCTTTGGTCAGGCGGGGATCCTGGTATGCTGGAGCATGGGTGGGGTAATGGAAGAAACACTGTGCTAGGAGCCAAAAAAATTCTGGGTTTTTAAGTGGTGGCTTTATCAGAATGATGCAATAGAAAGAACACTGGGCTTGGCTTTGAATCTTATCTCTGACCTTTGCTAGTTGTGAGACCTTAGGTAAGGATCTCTTTGGGACTCAGATTCCCCATCTGTAAAATGAAGTGCCTGGAATAGATGATTTCTAAGGGACTCTCCACCCTTGAGTCCTAGCTGCATGATTGATCAAATTATATAGCCTGGGGGCAACTAGGTGGTACAGTGAATAGAGCTCCAGCCCTGGAGTCAGCAAGACTTGAATTCAAATATGGCCTCAGACACTTAACACTTACTAGCTGTGTGACCTTGGGCAAGTCACTTAGCCCCAATTGCCTACCCCCCAAAAAGCAAAAAAGAAACCCCAAAACCAACAAATTAGATAGCCTCTCTGAGTCTCAGTTTCCTTATCTGTAAAATAATGCTAGACTATATAACCTCTAAGGTCCTTTCCAATTCTAACATTCCATGTTAGACTGACTAATCCTTTTTTTTTTCTTTTTGGAGGGCGATTGGGGTTAAGTGACTTGCCCAAGGTCATGTGGCTGGTTTTGTGTGTGTGTGTGTGTGTGTGTGTGTGTGTGTGTGTGTGCGTATCTGAGGCTGGATTTGAACCCAGGTACTCCTGAACTCCAGGGCCAGTGCTCTATTTACTGCACCACCTAGCCGCCCCTAGACTGACTAATTCTAGCAATTACTTTTGCTTAGGTCAGAATCAGTGAATTCCTCAGTGCAGTCAGAATCAGATAATCATTGATTTCCATGAATCCTAATGTTTCTGAATTAGTTTGAGTCATACCTTAGTGAAATGCATTATAATGTAGTAGAAAGTCTGATCATGAAGTCCAAGAGATAGATTTGAATAAAGGATATGCTGGTAAATGTTTAACAACCAATTCCCTGAAAAACAAGCAAACAAATTTTGGCAGACCATACTTTTAAGTCTAATATGCATTTTCAACATCTTCTCCATTGCTTTCTTACCTCTAGAGTAACCAATCAACAAAACAATAAATCAAGCCCTAATTTTTAGCATTTGCCCATTTTTGAGGGTAAATACTAATAATGAAAAATTGAATAATCAGCTCTGGTTGGAGTGGCTCTAGCACACCACTGGTTTGAGTCTTGGTCTTGGTGTTTACTAGCTATGTGACTCTGGACAAGTAAGCTCGCCTTTTTGAAGATCAATTCCCTCATGTGCAAATGGGAGATATTATATCTGGAGTGGCCATTTCACTGTATTGTAAGAAAAACAATGTGTAAATCTTAAAGGGCTATGAATGGTAATGGGAATCTGAAGATCTTCCCTGCCCCTTGGCCCCTTGATAAGGTTTAAGTGAATCTGAGAACCTTCCCTGATTTGGAAATATACTTTGCCCCCTAATAGACTGAATGTGGTCACATGGAGCCTGTGGCAGGAGACTTTTTTTTTTCAGGAACACTTATACCTTGTTACTTTATGATTGGGCAGTGGGTCAAGGGGGTTGTGACATTCTCTGACCCAGGAGAAGGCTATATATATACCCTGATGTGAGGTTTTGCTTTGGGGCTCACTTTGGGAAGAGTTGTGTGATTTGGCCAGATGAGACTCTTGGCAGTCATTGAGCCCTTTGGCTTTGGAAACCCAGATGTTGGTGCTTCCTTCTCTGGTAACTAACTAGGTATGGATGTAATGGTCTGGAACTGTCTGCTGGTCTGTTTCTCTGTCTGAATTTTTTTGTCTGCTTGTAACTTCTGTTTGTATTCTCTGAAGTGCAGGGTGCTGACTTTTCCCCCTGAATTAGGTAAATGATATATGTTTGATTAAGATAAGATTGTTAACCCATTTTGAATTGCTTTCCTTTAGAAAAGCAGATCTAAGAACCTGTGCTAGCAGCCATACTGGGTATGCTAGGGTGCTTGCTGCTACAGGCTATAAAAATCTATGGTATTTTTGTCCATTTGTTTTTATTAGGGGGATTGTGGCTGGTTATGTACATAGAAGCTTTTAATTCTTTCAATCTTTCCCCTCATATTTTACATGTGGTATTTACCTATATTTTTTTCAAATAAGGTTTATTTCTACCTTCTGTTTTTACATCACAATTTTCTGCAAATACTCCCTACCTCCCCAGAACCCTCTCTTTGAACAAAGAAAAACAATTGAGAAAAAGAAAAAGCTCACTAAGTGACTGTATTGGACATCATTCTAATCTAATAGTCCTCTATCTCTTGATCACGTGGAGGGAGGTTTTCCTTACCATTTTTTTCCCTCTGGGACGATTATTGGTCTTTCAAGTACTCAGAGTTCAGCTGGAAGAGAATTCTTACCTAAACAAGGGATGGAGATAATCATTAAAGATAAAGTGGACAATGTAGGTAAATTAAATGTAGTTAGAATATTTATTTAATTTTTTAATTGGAAAAAATTTCCATAATTAATGGAAATAATTAATTGGAAAAAATTTCCATAAAATTTTCTCTAATAAAGATCATTAATATTGAAGTTATATTAAGCATTGATACAAATATATTAGAACAAAAGTCATTTATTAATACATAAGTAGTCAAAGGATATGAACATGAGGTTCTCCAACAAAGAAATGCAAGCTATTAAAGCCATATGAAAAAATACTCCAAATGACTAATAGCTAGAGAAATGCAAATGACAACTCTTAGGTTCCATTTCCTACCCCATAAAATTTTCAAAGATAACAAAAGAGAAAAATAACAATTATTAAAGGGGCTGTGGCAGGATAGGCACACTAATGCACTGTTGGTAGAACTAAGAGTTGGTTTTATAATTCTGGAAAATAATTTGAAACTATGCCCCCAAATCGCTATACTGTACATGCAATGTGACCCAGTGAAACCGTTAGGTGCATATTCCAAAAAGGCTTCCTTCTAGCCATGTTCACATTTACTTTGTTATGGTCATTATTTGATCTGCTCCATTTCTGACCTGAACTAGTTCTCTCTTCTTTAGGTAGCCTGGTGTTTCGTCTCCCCTCAAAGGTGTTCACCATACTGGTACAAGACTTAGAGAAGACATTCGATCAGCTTTAGCCCTCCTACAGCTTGGGATTCTTGAGCTTGAGATCTATCAGCCTTCCTGATAGCAGAGATCATAGGTCATAATTTTTCATTTTTACTGTATTGTTGTTGAAATATAAATTATTCTCCTGATTCTTCTCATTTTACTCTGTATCAATTCATACAAGTCTCTTTGAGACATCTTTCCCTTTATTCCTTACAGCACAATAAATACTTGTGACCACCTGCCTGATGATCATATTGCATTACATTCATATACAAAATATCCAGCCATTCCCCAACTGATGGGCCCCTGGTTAGGTTCCAGTCCTTACATGATTCTAAATTTGTATCCAGAAAGGTGGGACTAATTCACAGTTCCATCAACAATATGTTAGTGTTTGTCTTCCCATAGCTACTCCAACACTAACTGACCTTGTTTTTCACTCATCTTTTCTAATTTTCAAAATGTAAAATAGAACTACAATTGTTTTAATTTAAAGTTGAGGGTTAAAAAAGTGGAGAAGGGAGGTGGCTAGGTGGCACAGTGAGTAAGAGCGCTGGCCCCAGAGTCGGGAGGACCCAAGATTAGTGATTTTGGACATACTTTCTATCACTTATTTGCAGTTTTTTGAAAAGATTTTTTTCCAATTTTTTTGAGTATGTATCTATTAGGGAAGGGTTCATGGTTTATATTTATGTATTAGTTTTGAAATTTTTTTGAAATTTTAAAAGTTTTGAAATATTTCTGTCTCCCTAACTCCCTAACTACTAATTTTAGTACTTTATGAATGCAATTCCCACATAAAAGAAAGAGGACTATTTCTAAGCCTTGATAATGAGTGATAAAATGCATAGATATGATTTCTGTCTTCTCAAGTCCTTCAAAATAGGGGGAAGGAAGTCTCTGTATGTCTCTGTATCTATTTATTTATATGAGATATCACGTAGACTTCTTGTGGAATAGGAAAATCATAAACCGTATTTCCTTATCTGCCTAATTACCAAAAAACAGAGGGAAGTAAAAAGTGACAGATGGGGAGAGGAAAACAAAAGGAATGGCTGCCTGAGAATTCAATGTATTCCTGAAACCCAGATGTTTATTCGATATATCAATTGTGCACTTGTATTTCACCCATTTCCATTTCTCCCCACTTCCTTTCCCTATTTCTGGAGACCAGTAGCTTCCCTATTT
This sequence comes from Petaurus breviceps papuanus, assembly GCF_028583685.1. Lineage (NCBI taxonomy): Eukaryota > Metazoa > Chordata > Mammalia > Diprotodontia > Petauridae > Petaurus > Petaurus breviceps. Next base: position 6,787,108 of record NW_027187351.1, read on the forward strand.
GTTAGGTAATGATCCTGAAAATCTAATTATGTCATGTCTGTCTTATAAAGAAATGTAAGATGGTGCCCCACTCTTTAGAGTTGAGGCTTGACAGGACAGAAATTAGAGCTATGCATTTTATCATTCATTAACAAGAAATAGAAGCAAACAGAAGAAGCAGAACATTGAGACACATTTCAAGAAAAAAATAGACAGGGTTTGGTGATGAAAAAGGGCAATGAGCAAAAAGTTATTGAATTGTGAGCTTATATTATTGCAATATTGGTGAAAATTTTGACAAAGTAACAGGGAAGTTGGAGTGATGTGGGAAGACTTTTTTGGTAGAAGTTTGAATCTGCTAAGTATGAGGTGAAATACTGAAGAGAAATCTAAGAGATGTCCAGAAAGCAGTTGGATATGAAGATCTTTGACTCAGGGAAGAGGAGAGGACTTGGAAACCATTAGAATAGATGTGATCATTGAAACTGTGAGCCTGGACTATATCTCTGAATTTTAAAAATGTAGGAATGTTTATAGTTAGGGGAAGGAGAAAAAAGTAGGGAAAAGAGCCAAGAGTATACAGAGAAGCAGGGGGACCAGAATGATTTAATGTCACAGAAACCAAGGAAGGAGAGTTTCAAGAAAAGAGGTGACCAAGAGCATCTAATCTAACAGAGAAGTCAAGGGGAAAAAAGTCATTGGATATGGTAATTAGGATATCACTATTTGGGTTAAATCGTTTCAGCAGAGTGAAAGAGTAAAAACTGGAGAGTACAAAGTTGAGGGTTAAAAAAGTGGAGAAGGGGGGTGGCTAGGTAGCACAGTGAGTAAGAGTGCCGGCCCCAGAGTTGGGAGGACCCAGGATTAGTTCCGGCCTCAGATATTTAACACCCACACACACACACAAAAACTGGCCATGTAACCTTGGGGAAGTTACTTAACCCCAATTGCTTAAAAAACAAAAAAAGTGGAGAAAGAATTAATTTAAATCAACAAGCATTTGTTAAGCAGATTATATGTGCCAGGAGCTGTGCTAGATTTTCTTTGTATAAAGAAAAAAATGAAATAGTCTCTACCTTCAAGGAGCTTACCACATTCTAACTGGAAGAAGCAACACATGTACAGATAAGTAAATATAAAGTATATATTAAAAGTAAATACAGTCATTTAAGGGTGAATGGAGTGCTAACAACTGGGGGAATCAGAATAGTCTCATGTAGGATGTGACATTTGAGCTGAGTTTTGAAGTCATCTAATGACTCCAAGAAGACCAAGAAGTGAGGAGGGGCCTGTATTCCAGGTATGAAAAGGACCATCTCGAGTCACTTCTTAGAGAGGCCTATTCACTGAATGGGTGCTACCTCACTCAAAGGGAGAAGCTGAAAGATCTTTGCCTAAAAGGGCCAGGGTCTCCCGTTGCATCCTTGGCCATCTCCAGTAGTCCTGATGAATATCAGGCCACTGGAATCAGATGGTGCTAGAGGAGAAAGTGAGGCTTGGTGACCTTTCACAATTCTGTCTCACTCAAATCTAAGTCAACTGCAAGTCATATCATCATCCCCTGATAGCATGGTCCTCTTCTAGAGTGAAGGACAAGCACAATATATAAAACCAAATAAGCATTTAAAGGACCACAGATATAACACTGGAAAGGACCTCAAAGGCCATTGAATTCAGTCTCTCCATTTAACAGATAAGAAAAATGAAGCTCTGAGAGGCTAGATGGTTTGCTGAAATCACACAGGTAAGTATCAGAGGAAATATTTAAGCCTGGGTTTCATGATGCCGGAGTCAATGGTCAGTCAGTCAGTCTATTGGTAAGCATTTATTAAGCAGCCTCTTTGTGCCAGAGACTGTACTTATTACTGAGGATACAAAGAATGGGAAAAGACAGGCTCTGCCCTCGAGGAGCTCATAGTCTATCAGATATTGCAGGAGACAGTATGAAAGATAAGTATGTATAAATATACAATATACAGGATGAATTGGAGATAATCTAAGGCACTAGAATTAAGGAAAATCAGAATGGGTTTCCCGTAGAGGGTGAGATTTTAGCTAGGACTTGAAGGAAGTGAGAGAGGCCAGGAGGCAGAGATGAGGAGGGAGAATATTCTAAGCATGGAGGACAGTCAGTGAAAATGCCCAGAGCTGTTAGTGTTTTTATAAGGAACAGCAAGGAGGCCAGTAGATTACAGGGTTCAGTTTAGAGGAGAGGCAGGCAAAGGTGTAAGAAGACTAGAAAGGTAAGAAAGGAAAAGGACATGAAGGGCTTTGGTTCTGTTCTTCTGTACCACACTGCCCTATTTGTCAACGATGAGAAATGGAATCTTAAAAATAAAAATCTTAAAAATAAGTTGGCAAAAAATCAGATTTTAAGTTGTGTGATACAGTATCTCACAGGATAGTTTTTGTGAGATTAACTACTCACATATGAAGTGTTGAGTGAGCTTCTTGAAATCCCCCATCCCATCTAGCACATAAATTGTTAGAAAAAGAATTTGACCATAACTACTTGCTTCTGCCCTTGTCGATCATAAGGGACATAAAACTATTATGATTTTTCAATAGCATCAGTGAAATCCTAGTTCCTAAAGGGAAAACCTGCTGTACTATTTTTTATGGGTAAGCTGATTGAAGAAATTGGAATTGTACAGTTTCGAGCCTCAGTAAATGTCCCCCATACGAAAGAGGGTATTTCATCTTCCTCTAGTTCCATCTTTGTAAGTTATGCACTCAAACAATGATTCCTTGTGTTCAGAATTCTTTTAGGCCCACACAGACTACTGAGCTGCATGTCATTAGAACCTCTAGAACTTGCATGCTTTTCAATGCCCTCTTTCTCCTACACAATCACATGCTGACTTTAAAAACATTGACACACTTATATAGCAGCATTCACTACAGCATGGATCACATATCAGAGTGCAAGACACCCAGATGACCAGTCTTTGGGGCTTCCTTAATGCACAACAGGTAATGAGATGCATTATGCTGGTGGGGAAACATTGCAAGGTTATTTTTAAAATGTTTCCAGCAGAAATTTTCTTTTTGTCAGGCTTTTGTGGTGGTAAATTAAATAGTACTGTAATCTTTAGAACCCAAAGACTGAATAGTATTTAGTGAAGGCTGCCTATATTTAGAGCACAATATTGATTAGAGGAAAAGGTAGCCCAGAGAGGGATAGACAGATTTGTCTATTATATATGGCCTTGTTGATCATTAAAATTCATACCAAAATTTAATACTTGACAAGATAAAATGTCACAAGTTTAAAGACAGGAAAAATTTTAAATTATATGATACCTAGGTATGTGAAAGATCTGTGATTTCATTCAGTGTGGGAGTGCTCAGTGTGGTCATTTTCTCCACCAATGCTGATCTCCACTAGGGTATGACTTAGTAACTAAATTCTAGGGAATTTCCTGAGGCATGTACCGAGTTTTAATGACTTCTCTAACATCAGATAGCTATTGTTAGAAAATAGTTGTTTTTCATACAGGACAAAATTATTGTTGTTCACTTGTTTTCAGTCATGTCCAAATCTTTGTATCCCCATTTGGGATTTTCTTGGCAAAGATACTAGAGTGGTTTGCATTTCCTTCTCCAGCTTATTTTACAGTTGTGGAAACTGAGATAAATTAAGTTAAGTGACTTGCCCAGGGTCACACAGCTAGTAAGTGTCTTAGGCCAGATTTGAAATCAGGAGGATGAATCTTCTTGACTCAGGAGTGGTACTCTAGCTACTACACCACCTAGCTGCCCACAGGGCAAAATACTTTGATTGAAAAAGAAAATATTGATACCTATCCTCTTTATTTTTTAAAAATAAAATAGCAACACTTTTATGTATTATGGAAAAGTGGACAGATTGAAAGTTGGGAAGATTTTGGCTCATATCCCAACTCTGACACTTACAAGCTGTTATTTAATGGACAAATCACTTAACCTCGCTGAATCTTGCTTTGCTTAATTGTAAAATGGGGGTAATACTCCTCTAATACTTACCTCATGTATATAAAACTTTGTAGATTTTTAAAGTGACACAATGAGTGACTGTTTCTATTATATTATTATTTCTTTTGCTGTTGTAGCATTGAAATGTGATTTTTGTTTTTTAAATACTCTGAATTAAAAAAAAAAAACTAATTGATTTTGGAAAAAATAGTTTTACACCGGAGATTTGGAGAATACTAGAACTTCCTAGAATATAGAGACAGGGGTTAATTTTTAATAGCTTCTTTTATTAAATCTTTTTTCTTGCAGAAGATTCTGGACCTGTAGTTTCATAGGTATAGGGAAGTCTTAGGGAAGAAACTCCCTCCAGGGATGCAGATAGGCAATTTATAAGTGCTGCAAATTATAATCCTAGAAAGACACCAAGATACTGCAAGATTATGTGACTTGTCCAGAGCCACACATTTATGAAGTGTTTGGGGATAATACTTGAATCCAGTCTTCCAGACTCAGGCTAGATCCTCTAGCTAGCAGGGCATATTGCCTTTCAAAATTAAATCTATAGCTACCTTGAACTAGGTCAAGAAAGATCTCCCAGGAACTTTTTTCAGGTGTGCTGGTTCCTTTCTAAAGTTTCCACTGTCTTTTTAAAAGCATTATTAAATGAGGTTAATTTAGTATATTAATTGAATATTTCTTCTCCCTCATGTATTTAGACACCTATCCCCACACATACATTATCAGAAGAAAATAGGGAAAAACATTTTCCTTGAATAATTTTCCATCCAACTTTTAAAAATTTCCCACTAGAAAACAGCAAACATATCTGACCTCAAAAGCTCCAACAAGTACAATTTTCTTGGTTTTCCCAAAAGACTGGTAAGATGAGAGCAGTGGGTGAAGGTTGCAGAGAGGTAGATAGAAAGGATATTAAAGCTCTCTAACATAGCTCTCCTGAATTGGAATAGGCTGATTCTTGAGGTTGTGGGTTCCCCTTCCCCAAAGGTCTTTGACCATAGGTTAAGTGGACATTCAGTAGCAAGGTTGAATGTTGAAGGCTTTTTGTTAAGGTACAAGTTGGATTACATGGCCATTGAAGTCTGTTTGAAGTCAAGAGAGTCTATAAAGACATAAGATAAATTTAAAGCATTATTAACTACCTATCACCATTTAGACTAAGAGAAGGAAGTTAGCGTTCATTCCTTTCCCCTTACACACTTACTCTATCTTCCTACAAAATCTACCTCTTTTCTATTTGCTCTGGGATAAGTATGCCAGGTTATTGGTCCTCCCAAATGCATTTCCCCTGTAAAAAGGGAAGGGAACCTTAAGTACTTATCTGAAAAAGTATTTGAACCCCACACTAGGAACTCAAAAGGAAATGGTACAGGTAAATTCTATTTTTCAATCACTTGCAACTCTTCTCTCTCAATACCACTTTCACAAATATGCATGTAGCCTTACTTAAAGCAATTTTCTCTCATCTGTGAGGAGCTGCTGAAAAGGGAGGAAATGTTAGCTCTCAGTTTCAATTAACTTTGCCACTAACTACTGACTGTGTTACTGTGGGTAGAGTCAGTGTTCTTTAGAAAATGGAGGTGAGACTCTCAAAAATTAACGAAGGTCACTGAGGAACCAGTTGCCAGCTTATAGACCAGGGACCTAATGCTTTCAGAACTGACCTTCTGCTATCAATTTAATGTGAAAATATTTGGGGGCAGTATAGTGACTTCAATGAAAATGCAGAGGATGCAGTTTGTTTAATTAAATATGATAAACAAATCATAATTTGGCTTTCTCACAATATAAAGATTTCAAAAATATACTCAAAGGGTATCCCTCATATAATAACCTCTCTAGTCCCTAGTTGCTAAATGAAAATAATACTACCAACTAATTAATTTTGCTGGGATATTTTGTGATTCATAGTGCTTATGAAATTCTCTGACATATCTAAAGATAGCAACCATATTTATCTTCAGTTTTGAGTCTTCTGAGGTTGTAATATCACCAGTTGAAAATGGACTAGAATGGTGATTTAATTCATATTGAAACTCCCTGGTAAGGAAACTCCCTTTGTCAGTACAGGTCAGTCCCTTCTTTGCAGCTTGGAGAGTCTTAGATAGTTGCCTAGAAGTTAACTGACTTGCCCAGGGTCACACAACTAGTAAATATTTGAGGCCAGGCCCCTAGCACTCTAGCCATTGCACCACCTAGAGATGGAGGTACGTGATCAAGAATTGTATAGGTTGAAAAAGTGTGGATGGATTAAAATCTCTAGCAGATGAACGGATACCTCTCTTCCTCACCCCCCGCACACTATGAGATTATAGATTTGTAAAAGTAAAGAAATAACCTAATTCAATAAATATTTATTAAGTGATTTATATGCAAGCCATTGTGGTAGTCCTATAAACATTTACTGTTATCGGGTTTTTTTTTCACTACTAACAAAATAATTCAATTCTCTGATTATTTCACATTCCTCTGTGATCCTTGTTCCGCAAGATAACAGTTCTCTAGTTGTGGTGCTAGACATGGCGCAGGCAGAAAAAATAATTCTGTGATTAAAAATAAGTCCTTTCTGGATGGGGAAGGTTGAGGAGTGTGTGTGTGTGTGAAACTACATTATGGGAATGAATTCTTGATGGACACAAGAATCTCAGAGTAGTAGGGTTGGGTCTTTTTTTTCCTACTTAGGAACCATACTAAAAACACAATACTTACTGACTAAATTGGAAAGGCCTTTTTACTACTACCTAGGTTATTCTGCTCTAAGAGCAATTGATTTAGAATTTCTGAACTCTTTTCTGTGTATCTTTTCTTAGAGAAACTTCAAAAGAATAAATCAGTTTGTTGATTGGGAGATGGGTCTGGGGCAGCCAACTGTGATTACTAAGAGGTGGAAGGAATTGCATTAAAACCTGAATGGAGGACAATTTATGTCATCATTGAACTTATGCTCTGATTCCCCTACCAAAGCTTCCTTTGTACCTTGATATCTCTCCTAGCATTTAGAATCGCTCACTAGACATTTAGTACATGCTACTTGTTATGCTATCTCTTATTATGTTCAAGGTGGAATTATAAACTAATATAACTTTCTTTGTGTAGCTTTGTATTCCATAACTGGATATATCCTATCTCTCCCAGATGAAAGATCCTTGATGGCCCTGTCATTTTCCAATCATCATTAGAATTTTCTTAAATATTACATGAGGTCCCCAGATTCATTCTATAACAGATTTCACATCAGTCTCTTCCTTCCTCATGGACCCAATTCTATGTATGTGGTTATTTAGGAAGAAGACTATATTTCATTTTGAGTAAGAATTGGGCAGGACCCCTTCTTATTTCAGTCTACTCTGATCTTTTCAATAGACAGCCCCAAATAAAAGTGGTACAGGACAAAGCTGGTCAGAGAAGGTTTTATATCATAGTTCACCTCTGCAAATTATGTCTGAGCTATGCATTTCTGAAGTATCAGAGTATATGAAAATCTATTGCCATCTTTAGTTTCCTCAATAAACATTCCTTGTCCATGCCAAGATTTTTATAGGCATTTTCATCCTTTTACTGTCTTTTCTCCCTTGTTTAATGAAGTGATACTAATTGTAATTTTCCAACATCCTTTTTTGTAACATTTGCAAATGAACTTGTACTGTAAATTGGTATTGTTCTTGGCTGATAGGATTTTGATGGTAAAGAGGTCAAGTGCTAGCTGTCGGTGGAAATTTGGGGACTCTTTTGACCTCATTGTGCCCATTATTTTGCATCAGCTAAGCTACTCTAAGAAATTATGATAATCAAATTCAATGCCATTACTTATATCCATTTCTTTTTCTTAGAGTTAACAATCCGTTTAAATAATTTAAGTTTGACTAGACTACTTATAAGTGTGTTTAGTGCCTTCTTTATCTTCCCCCACCCTACCAGTTTGGGGTTATTTTTGGTCTTTGACTTAACCATTTATTATACATAGCTCATTTTGAGACAATCAAGTTTGTACACAGTTTTTTTCCTGTATGTTATATAGAAAGTTTCTTGGGTGATGAGGTTTGGTGTACCTTAAAAAAATTCATGACAGAGTAAGTCATGACATAGAGTAATCTATAATACTTGGCTTCTTTAGTTTCTTAGTGTGCAAACAATACTTTCCAAACTATTTCCTACCACCTTCCTTGTGCTCACTTTTACATTGAACTCTTTATATGTGAAAGAATGATTTGACTTAATTTGTATGATTTTGTAAAGTTCTTTGAAGGATTTCTTCATCTTCTACAATGAATGTTAGCACCTAAACTGTAATCATCTTTATGAATGACTCTGTTTACCTTTATCCTAAACACTGCAAGGCATGACACAGTAGAAAACATTCTGGATTTGAAGTCAGAGGACCTGGATTTAAATCCTAGTTTTTTAAATTACTGTTCACTTAGGAAAAGTACTTCTCTGAGCTTCAGTTCCTTATCCATAAGATGAAGGGGTTGGAATCAATGACCTTTAAGGTCCCTTACAACTCGAAATTCATCAGCTTCATATTTCTTACTGCTTTTGAGGTCACTATAAAACTTAGTCTACAGACTCCTTCTTCCAGTAATGCTTCATCTCACTGGTCAATGGAAAACTATTTTTATATTTTAGAGTACCAGGAATAATATTTTATGAATGACCTAAAAACTATGATCTTGGGACATTTTGCCCTCATTATCCACTCCTATCACATTTACTGTAGACAGAAAAGTCCTAGTGCTACACAGGATTGAGAGAAATTTTATATTTTTACCTGTTTTGTGGGTCACCATGGCCACAGAATTTATCATATAATGGTCAGCTGGCTGATGATAAGCTTCTCAGCACTCTGATTGGTGGATTCTTAGGAAATATACAAAGTCTATTACCATGACTATATTTGAAGACTTGTATTCTATTGACATAACTTTCAAAAAGGTAGGGTCACTTCCACTGCCTTGATGAGGTATCAGAGTAGGACTTTTGTGGATTGATTTGCCAGTGTTTCTCTGGTGTGTATGGGGGTGTCACTGAAGCCAGGAAGTGGGGAGAGGGAAAAGAATAAGCATTTATATAGCATCTACTGTGTACCAGGCACTGTGCTAAGTGCTTTTACAAAAAATGTTATCTTATCTGATCCTCACAGCAACCCTGGGAAGTAGGTGCTATTATTATCTCCATTTTACAGTTGAGCAAATTGAGGCAAACAGGTTAAGTGACCTTTTCAGGGTCAAACAAATAGTTATGTGTCTGAGACTGGATTTGAACTTAGGTCTTTGTGACTCTAGGACAAACACTCATTTATTGTACCAGCAGCTGCCTCTAGTGTGACAGAGGTGACTATTCTATCGAAAAATGTTTTATAGAGAAGAAAAAAGATGGGTATAAGCACACATCTTCTACTATTGGAAGTGCAGGCTTTAAAATATTCAGCGTAAGGAACAGTAGGGTGCCCTAGACCAAAATTCTATAGGGAAGGTTAGCCCAGGAGGAATAGGAAGTTCTCAAGAATGAAATTCTGAAAATATGGAAGAAAAATAATTCTAACAAGGAAGAAAAAAGGGGAGTTATTTAAAGAGACCCATGAGCATATGCTGTGAGCTCAGTGATAAAACTTGGATTTTTAACTGACACGTTGTAATGGTAACGGAATTTGAGGATCTTCCCTGCAATGGCCTTAATGGATTTCACTTGGAGCCCAACAAGAGAAGCTTGATTGGGAGGAGGCTTGTTTTTCAGGAAGGCCAACCTTTTGTTACTTTGTAATTAGGCAGTGGGTCATGAAGAAGCCTGAAGAAGGCTATATGTACTGTGAGGTGAGGTTGTGCTTTGGGGTTCACTTATGTTAAGAGTTGTGTGATTTGGCCAGATGAGACTCAGGGTAGCTGTTGAGTCACACCCCTCCCCTCCCCCACCCCCCACACACCTCCCCTGGCTTTGAAAACCCAGATGTTGGTGCTTCTCTCTCTGGTAACTATGTGTGTATGTAATGGTCAGGTAGCTAGAAGCCCTTTGGTCTGTTTAATTATGTTATTTTCTCTGTCTGTATTTTTTTGTCTGCTTGTATTTTCTGAACTTCAGGGTGCTAACATTTTTCCCTGAGCTAAGTGAATGATATATGTTTGATTAAAGTAAGATTGTTAACCCCTTTTGGGTTGTTATCTTTTAGAAAAGTAGATCAAAGAATCAGTGCTAGCAGCTATCCTGGGTATGCTAGGGTGCTTGCTGTTACACATGGGTACAAAGTGGGAGCAAATAATAGTAAGAGAAGATGAATATAAGAAGCATCACATGATACTTTAATAATGATGTCAAGACTGACAAAGCTGATAAGGAAAACTGAGGATGCTGAAACCAATTTTTTAAAGCTATATCATGGGAAGGATGAAGATCAAAAAAGGATAGAAGCACTATTTGGGGTTGTATAGAATAGTGGTAACTGATGAAGGGTAAGAATGAAGATTATTTGTTTCTGTTTTTTCCAATAGTCAGAATGATTTTTGGACCAGAAAGGAAATGGAAGGATGGTAACTGAGATGAGCACCAAAATACCTTAAATGATACAGGGAAACCATTGGTGGATTTGGAGTTAGCAAGCTCTAGCTATGCGACCCTGGCATAGTGACTTCACCTCTCAGTCTCAGTTTCATCATCTGTAAAATAGATAAAATAACATCAATTTACAAGGTTGCTATGAGGCTCAAACGAGATGATGTATTTGAAGTATTTTATAATCCCTAGAGTGTCATTTAAATATCTTCAGTTTTTAAGGTTACTATTTTAATTTGATGAGTGTATATCTCTAGGTCCAGGTAAACTATATCCCAAGGTCATCCAGGAACTGAAGGATGTAAATACTGAGACACACAGAAATTGTTGAAAGATAATGGGATAAAAAAGATATATGTCAAAGGATCAGAGAAGGATGAGTATCCCTATTTTAAAAAAAGGAAAGAGAATGGAACCCATAAGCTATAGGCCTGTGAGTTCAACTTTAATTTTTAGCAAAATTCTAGAATATATCATCAAAAAGATAGTAAACCATAGGTGATTCATAAATGTTTGTTGAATTGAAGGATCCATATTGCCCAGATTATGAAAAGCAGTTGCATGGACAGTACACTGGATTAATTTATCATCATGTGGTGTCTTGGACAGTTATTATACCCAGAGAATGAGCTAGTCCTAGCATTGAATCAATAGATTGATCTGAGTTACATTTGGGAAATTGCATGGCACTTTTAATACTTCCAAACTACTCTAACATAAAAATATGTCTTTTTACTCTACTATTTTTCCAGTGACACTAGATGACTATGAATCATAGAACAGACCTTTAATGAAATGATAATAGTTAGTATTTATATAGAATTTAGGGGCAGCTAGGTGGTATAGTGGACATAGTGTCTGGCCTAGAGTCCAGAAGACTCACCTTCCTGTGTTCAAATGTGGCCTCAAATACTTGTGGGCTGTGTGACCCTGGGCAAGTCACTTAACCTTGTTTGCCTCAGTTTCCTCATCTGTAAAATGGGCTAGAGAAGGAAATGGCAAAGTACTCCAGTATCTCTGCCAAGAAAACTACAGATGGGGGTCACAAAGAATTGGACACGACTGAGCAACAGCAACAGAACAAACAATGTTTGTAAAATGCTTCACGTGTTCTCTCATTTGCTGTAATTACCCTATGAGTTAGGTACTATTATTACGCCATTTTATAAATGAGGAAACAGAGGCAGAGAGTGGTTAGGTGACTTGCCTAGGATCAAACAGCTAATAGGTGTCTGAGGCAAGATTTGAATGCAGATCTTTTTGACTTAGGGTCAGGTAGCCCAACTGCCTTGAAAAGGCTCATCATACATGCAAGGAGGCTGCAATGACAATGACTTACATACAAGATATAGTTTAAAAGATATCCTCAAGTAAATGCATTATTGAAACAGGCTAGTTGCAGAGTGAGAGTGATGAGTAATAGATGGACAGACTATGTTGTACTGGGATATCTATCTGTCTGTCTGTCTGTCTTTCTATCTATTTACCTCTACCTAAGTATAACACATAAACATACACACATACATGAACATATATACCGTGTTTCCCCGATAATAAGACACTGTCTTATTATTTTTTTTTGGAAAGAAAAACACCAGAGGGCTTATTTTCAGGGGAGGGCTTATGTTGTCTTGCCTCAGCTCTCCTCCGCGGCACTGCTCTCAATGGCGCCAGCAAGCAAATCACTGGGGAAGAACAGGATGACGCGCTCACTGCTGCAGCTCTGATTGGATGCAGCTCAGAGCGCGGCGTGAGTTTCGGGGGGGGAACGGTGCATGCAGAGGGTACCGTAATGTAGCGTGTAGCGCAAGGGATCACCTTCACTACAGTAGCAATCTCAATAGGGCTTATTTTCGGGGGAGGGCTTATTTTAGAGGAATCTTACACAGTAAGGGGAGGGCTTATTTTCGGGATAGGTCTTATTATCGGGGAAACACGGTATTATATAACAATATACATATATGTGTATATCTGCATATATAGTATATATACACATATACATATATGTATCTCTGTGTGTGCGTGTTTGCACATGCATACCAAAATCAACCCTAGAGGAAAGTTTCCAGGATGCTGGGTAGAGTTCTATTGAAGATTTATAGGAGAGTGAGACCAGATTAGTTAAGGACAATAATAGCTAACATTTATATGGGGTTTTATGGTTCTCAAAGTGCCTTACATCTATATCTCTTTTGATCCTCATAGCAACCTTGTGAATTAGCTGCTATTATTATCCTCATTTACAGATGAGGAAACTGAGGCTCACAGAAAGCTCAGTAACCTTCCCATAATCATACAGCTGAGACTGGATTTGAATATAGATCTTTCTTCCTGAATCCTAGCCTGGCACTTGATCTACTTCACCACCTAGCTGCCTCTAGAACCACTGGGCATGGGCAGGTTATGATCGATACCAGTAGAAGGAGTACCAACAATGAGAAGATACCAAAGCAACTGGTGAACTGAGACAAGTATAGTGTGAATGTTTACATATAAAATAATATTTGGGCCTAAAAATTAATCATAAAATATTTTTGTTTAAAAGATGACAAGCAGTATCTTTCTTGGTCTTGGTGTGTTTGGACTCCTTTTCAGTTTTTCACATTTGAGATTATCAACTTAAAACTTGATGGTCTTTGAAATTCAAGATGTGATTGTTATGCTAACTTTCCATAATACTCAATATAGCATGTATTGTGTGTTTCTGTGACTGTCTTGATGCAGAGAACTTAAATTTAAATAGTTACTGAGTTATTGCTAATACTAATCAGACCTTCCATTGAAGGAGTCATTTTTTTCACAACAGTTTGTAAACACCTAAAGCAATAAACACTTATATATTTTTCTTAATAGCTAAATCACTTTCTTTTAAACTTAGTGATATTTTCAGTTAATGCACACAGATGTCAAATATTTCTCTGAGGAATATGATGAAAGGGGCTCTTTCTAAAAGGTTTCTTTGTTCAGACTCAAGTGCACAGAGATTTTTAACTGTTGTGGCAGATTTTACTCTAAAAATATTGCTTGTAAGCATGCATACCATGCTTACATATATATATATACATATATATATATATATATGTACTATAACTTACGAGAGTTAACATCGTATGGCAGGTGAAGTGCCTGTGGGATCAGAAAGAATTGGGTTTGACTCCTGACCCTGACACACACTTGATAGCAATAAGTAAATGGATGAATGAATAAAAGCTTTTATTAAGCACTTCCTACGTTCAAGACACTGTGCTAATATTCTAATGAAGGAGACAACACACATGGAAAGTTTCAGCTGTGAGTCAGATGGAAGAATCCCATAGTCCTTGAGGTACAGAGGTAAAGCAGATGTTTATGCCTCTTCATTAATCTCATTACTATTGGTAAAATGATACTGGTTTCTAACATTGATCCATTTGACAGTGACAAGGATCTTGGTGGCAAGAACTTTATTTTCTGAGTCTTAGTAGCTATGGCCATAGCACCTATAGGAGCAGCTGTCAGGCTGTATCTCCACAGGGGTTGCTTCCCAGGGTAATAATAGCTGAGGGTGTTGGACTGGAAGAATCACTATTCTAAAGTAAGTCTCATGTGCTAGGAAATTCTCTAAGATTATAAGTTGCAGATGAGTTGCTTTTATGCCTCGATGGAGGGAGTTTCCATACAATGAGTTCCTTAGGTCTGAGAGAATCAAACTGTAGACCCCAGGTTTTAGGATTCCAACCAGTCATTTAGAATTAATTTTCTTTAATTATATTGTTCCTCTGTTGGAGGAGAGAATGAAAGGGCTATCCTAATTGTAATAATTTACATTCATGGTGTGCTTTACAATTTATAAAGTATGTTTTCCCTCAATGACCCATGAGGTAAGTAGGTCGTATTATTATTATTGTTGTTGTTGAAGTAACTGGAGACTGAGAATGGTAAAGTGGTTTCCCTAGGTCACATGGCTCATAAGTGGTAGAGCGAGGCTTGAGTCTCGGTCTTCTGCACTCTATTACTATACCACGTTTTATGGCACATTGACACAGTTTATTGTGTTTCACAGGAGCAGAGATTTAGAGCTTGAAGAGACTTTAGAATTAATCTTACCAATCAATAAGCATTTTTCAAGCACCTAGTATGTATTAGGGGATATCTGGGGATACAAAGAAAAGGAGCTTACATCCTTTTGTGAAAGATGACGTATATATGTAACATATAAACATTATAAATAAATATTAAATAAATGTAAGGTAATGTTGGAACTGAGGCCCAGAGAAGTGAAATAAGTCGGCCAAGATCACATAAGTAGAAGAAGCAATATTTGGACCCAAATCCTTAGACTACAAAACCAGCAGGCTTCCATTCCATACCGCCTCCTCAGAAATAGTCTGTTACACTTGAAGTACCAATAAAAAGCATTCACTATGGAAACCCTGGGTATATTGCTGTATGATGATGAGCATCTTTCTTTTGCAACCATTTGTATTCCTACTATTCCTATTATGTACTTGTATGGAATTGATGTGTTGGGAACTGTAGGGTTGGAAACTGTTCTTCTGTGTAGAGAGCTGGTAATCGTGTTGTATCAAAGTCAAGATATTGCTCAAAATAGAACTGACTGGCTTCAGATCTATCCTTCTACTGTCATCAACTTTAGAGAACTTCTATAATTCTTCTTCAGCTTGACCTTGACTTTCCCTTCTCATTCTAAATCCCAGGAACCTTGCTTACTGGTGATTGGATGATTGGATTTTGGAACTGGAAGGAGATGTTAAAGGACATCCAGTTCAACCCTCTCATTTTTTTCAGATGAGGAAACTGAGGCTCATAGAGATGGCATGATTTGTTTGAGCTCACACAAATTGCTCATGGCCTACTGTAGGTCTCTTAACTCTGTGTTGTTTCTTCCTTCCAGTGAATTTATGTAAGGATTAAATTGGAGGAAGAATCACAGGGGTGAAATGCTGCTAGGTTTTTGTGCTATAATATTCCTGAGACGAACATCTTTCCATAGCAACAAATACCAATGGGGTTCTGGGGTCCCTGTTTCAGCTTTTTCATTTGTTTAGTAGATAGAAGACTGAGGGTTAGGAAGCTGAGTTTGAATCCTTCTCTGACATTAATTAGCTGTGTGATGATGGGAAACTCATTCAACCTCTCTGAGCCTCAGTTTCCTCAACTGTAAAATGAAGCTAATAATACCTGTAGTACATGATTCATAGGGTTTTTAAGAGGTTAAAATGAGATGATGAATGTAAAAATACTTTGCAAATTTTAAGGCCCTCTGACACTTAGTAACTCGAAGGCTACTCCAATTCTCTGTGCTTCAGTTTCCTTTATCTGTAAAGTGGGCATAAAATACTTATATACTTTCCTCATGGGCTTTTTGTGAAGAAAATGTACAATGGGAAGAGAAAAACAAACAAACAAACTCAGTCAGAGGTCCTGAGTTTGAATCCTGGATCTGCTACTTCTTATTTACGTGACCTTGGGAAAGTCACTTAATTTTTCTGGGCCTCTACTTCCCTGTTTATAAAATGAGATAATTGGATGAAAATATTTTGGGCAGCTAGGTGGTGCAGTAGACAGAATGCCAGACCTGGAATCAGGAAGACTTATCTTCCTGAGTTCAAATGAGGCCTCAGCCACTTACTAGCTGTATCACTCTGGGTAAGTCACTTAACTCTGTTTGCTTGAGTTTCCTCATCTGTAAAATGAATTGGTGAAGGAAATGGCAAACCGCTCCAGTATCTTTGCCAAGAAAATTCCAAATGGGGTCATGAAGAATTAACCATAACTGAAAACGAATGAATCAGTATAAAATTCCTACATGGAGCCAAGATGAAATGCAATGGCCTTAGCCAAATCAGCACTGTTTCATAACTGAGAGCTTATATAAATAGAACAGAGGCACATGGAATTTCTTTTTGTTGTTATTCAGTCATATTTTAGTCATGTCTCACTCTTTGTGACACCATTTGAGGTTTTCTTGGCAAAGAGACTTCAGTGGTTTGCCATTTCCTTCTCCAGCTCATTTTACAGATGAGGAAACTGAGTCAAACAGGGCTAAGTGACTTGCCCAGGGTCACACTGCTAGTAAGTATCTGAGCCTGCATTTGAACTCAGGAAGATGAGTCTTCCTGACTCTAGTTCTGGCACTCTATCCACTGCACTTCCTAGCTGCCCATGGGATTTATAGTTCAGACAAATATCCCTTCGATGGTTGTTGGAGGCAGAGCCCCACGAGCTCCTTAGAAGGCTCTGTGCAAAGTTTTGTTAATGACCAATCTCTTTTCTTCTATAATGATCCTCCTCTCCAACCCTGACTCTTTATTAGGAGACATGTAAACCATCATAACATTTATTTTCTTTTAAAAATTGTTTTACTACTATCTTTTGTCTTTACATCATCTTTATTTTGCAATATATCTCATCTGTGATCCAAGGAACTATCCCTTATTTTAAATTTTTTTTAAATTTTATCTTTATTAATTTGTTTGTTAACTTTTAGTTTGCAAGATTCAGTTCCATATTGCCTTGAGTTGAAAAAAAATTTAAGAAGAAAAAAAAGCAGTTTAGTAAAACTAGCACATCAGTCAAGATTTATGTTATATTCAATTTCTGCAACTACAGTCTCCCTCTTCTGAAGATGAGAGAGGTCATTCTTATATCTCTTCTTTGGGATTAAGCTTTGTTGTTCAGTTCAGGAATGTCTGACTTTTTGTCCCCCTGTGGACCATACTGTTCATGGAGTTTTCTTAGCAAAGATACTGGAGTGGTTTGCCACTTTCTTCTCTATTGGATTAAGGCAAACAGAGGCTAAGTGATTTGCCCAAGGTCACAAAGCTGGCAAGTGTCTGAGGCCAAATTTAAACTCAGGTCTTTTTGACTCCATCCCTAGAGCTCTGAACCATCTAGCTGCCCAAAGAATTAAGCTTAGTCATTACAATAACCCAGTGTCCTTTTTTCCCCTTTCTATTTATATCATCATTGTCATTGTGTAGTGTGCTTTGTATACCGTTCCTGGTTCTACTTAATTCGTTTGCATCAGAACTTTTACTTCCAAGTCATTCTTTTAGAGTTACCTATTTTTCAGTATTTTCGTTATTTTTCAGTGTGATTAGTTAGAACTGTGATGTAGGTTGACTTGAGCCCTGACTGCCTGGAAGGTTTGTGAGACCAAATTTGTCTCTTGCAAATTTTTGATAAAGGGTTCTTCTCACCAGGACACTTAGTGACCATACATATGAGAGATCATAGAAGTAGTTTCTATTTTTTTTTAATATTGCCTAAGGGTCTTAAGTGAAGAATTGTCTGCATGAATGAGGCAGTTATTTTCTTTGCCCATAGGAAAAAAAGTGAGCCTGATTAGAGGAGAGAGTTCTATTATGTCGGAATTTCCCATAAACATTCTCATTAGGTGCCTTTTTTTCTCCTTTCTCTAATAAAAACTTTCTTCTTGTTGATGATCACTCTTCGTGATCCCATGGACAAAGTGTCATGGGGTTTTCTGGGCAAAGATACTATAGAAGTTTGTTATTTTCTTCTAGGGTAACCCAACTAGTTAAGTGCCTGAGGTCAGATTTTAATTCTGGCCTTTCTGACACGTAGACCAGTATTCTTAACCCTCTGTTCCACCTAGCTTCCCTGAATAAAAGTCTAGAGGGCTTTATTTTGACTTGCTATTGTCAATTTTATCCCAAAGTTGAATTGTTTCTATGGTAATTGACCCAAATACTTTCTATAAAATCAGAGAAGGAGCTTAGAGTTGATTATCACTAAAAATCCTTTCCAGCTCAAACATTCTTATTGCTTATTCTCCTTTATTATGATTTATTAATAACAATTTTAAATAAAATCCAAATAATTATTATGGTTAGGCATAAAATAAGAACTGATATTTATAGAGTTTTAAGTTTTACATCATGCTTTATATACGTTTTCTCGTCAGAGCCTCACAACCACACAGCACGTATGGCAAGCAGTTATCCCCATCTTAGAGATGAGGAATGTATACATATGATATATAATTAATATAGTTAATACATGTGTACATATCTGTATACACTTATATGCGGCAAATATTACATATAATAATATATGTAGTAAATAGTGACTATAGATAGAGAGACTTGACATATGATTTCATTAATATAAGGCTCTTGGGTGAGAAATTCCCTTTACCAATAGAGATTGGGACTCTTTCTGCTACTTATAATCTTTGAAAGTTGCTTAGATCCTTTAGCGGTTAAGTGATTTGTTCAATTACCCAGGGTTACCCAGTTAGCATGTGTCAGAACTCAGGGCTTTCTACTTACAGCTAAGTCTTTATTTACTCCATGCTGCTGTACGTATGTACGCACACATATATAGGTGCATACGGGACTAAATGGTACCCCATGTGGTTACATGAACACCCAGCATGTACGTGCACACATGTATGTGTAGTATGTATGCATGTATAGATGTGTGTTTATTTGATACCTCTGATTTCATCACTGTAGGGAACTCACTATGAAAATCCCTCTACTGATGCAAATCGGCAACTCATCTATAACATTTATCTTACAGAGTTCTCTGGGGCACTTAGAGGAGGTTGATTGAATTATCCCTGATCACATAAATAGTAGGTGTTATGAGAGGACCTGAACCCATGTCTTTTTGATTCCAAACTAGCTTGGATCCTCTTGGCAAGGCTGCTTCTCATTCTTAAATAGAGTCACCTTTCCTGGAGATCGTGCATCAGGAAGACCAAACTCTACTGTAGATAACTTTTCCCTTCATACCTCAAGGAACATTTCATGCCATTCTTTTACTCAGGCTGCTTTCATGACCCACAAAGGTCTAATTTGTTTTGCTTAAGGGAAAGGAATGCTAGCAATTAATGCAGAATTCTGAGTGTGCTACATACCTTCAGGAAAGGACAAGTCTATGTCCCTGTATTTGAACTTTATTATTTTCCTCTGTATTTCTTGGTGCACATATTGCCCTCGGGGCATAGCATCTTTTGTTGACAAAGTACAAATATGGCTATCACAGAGTTGAAGAAAATCAATACTTAGAAAATAGAAATACTGGAAGCCGACTTACTCCAATCAAATGAATTTGTGAAGTTTTGTTTGTCTTCAATCAGGACATTTACTGTTTTTGTGTAGTTCTGGAGTGAAACTTTATACAATTAAAATGTTTATGGAGTATCTACTGTATGCAAAGCACTATTCTAGTCTCTGAAGATATATGCAAAACCAAAATAGATCACGACTTTAAAGAATTTTCATTCTGTTAAATAGAAACAAAATATATCCAAATGAATCTAAAGTAACATCACTTGGGGGACTTGGCTGGGGAAGGAGGTCACCACACAGCTTCTAGTCTAGAAGGGAACTCTAACATTGAGTATGGAGACATAAGACTCCTAGATATGGCAAGATGCATAGATTGGGCTAGAAAGGAACTTGAAGATTATCTAAGCCAAATCCTTCCTCTTATAGATGAGGAAGCCTAGCCCTACAGAGTATATCTATGACACTATAATCATTATTAATTTCTTAATATTATATATTTATATATAAAATTAAAAAATAATATTAATATTATTATTATTGTCATTATCAACATTTTTCTCCATCCCTTTCTTAATTTTACAAAATCAACAAAATAATGAATCAAGTCGTGATTTATGGTGTGTGCTAATGTCTGAAGTGTGAATGCTTGCACTGTAAATTCATCAATTGGCTTGTTGGTATCCAGTAAGAACTCCAGCATGCCCTGAATGTGAATCTTCTGATCAAGTCTAAGGCATTTTCTACTGCTCAGATGCTGCCTTTGGAGACGAACGTTATGTGAAACTGGAATAGGAAGATTGCTGTTGAATGAAGGAGGAAGAATCACAGAAAAGCTCCAGACAGTCAATAGGCTGGTCAAGAAGCATTTATTATTATTATTATTTATTATGTGCTAAGAGCAACGATACAAAGAAAAGCCAAAAGAAATCAAACCAAACAAACCGAACCAAAGCCCAGTCTTTGTTCTCAGCGAGCAGATGTTCTAATGGATAAGAGAATGAAGAATAAGCAGCACATAAAAAGGCAAGAGTATATAAGGGCAAACTGAAAGGGGAAGGCATCAAAGAGGCAACATTTATGGAAGCAGCTAGACTATGGTGCAGGGGATAGCGTGCTGGGCTTGAAATCGAGAAGACTTGAGTTTGAATCCTGACTCATCCATTTACTAACCCAGTGATTCTGGACAGGTCACTTAGCATCAGCATCATCAGTCTCAGCTGCCTCTTCTGTAACATGTGGATAATTATAGCATCAACCTCACAGTGTTGTTGTGGGTATTGAATGAGAATAAAGTGCTTTGCCCACCTTACGTCTCTGTGTTAAAGCCAGCTATTACTTATGTTGGGCTTTAAAGGACACATATGAACTCAACAGATGAGAAGAGGGAGTAGGAGGATATTCCAGGCACAAGGAACAGTATGAGCTAAAGAACAGAGGTGGAAAAACACAAGGTATATTTTTGGGAAAGAGTATTGCAGACAGGATAGAATGGACAGGACAGTGTTGAAGAGAATAATATGAACTAAATTATCAGATGGATAGGATGGCTCCAACTTGGAAATGTCCTTGAATGCCAGACAAAGGTGTCTGAACTTTGTTCAGTTGGAAGTTGGGAGCCACTGAAGATCTTTGAGCAGCCTGGGTTTGTGCACAAGAAAAATTAATCTGGCAAGTGTTATGAAGGATGGCTTGGCAGGGTGGGGAGAGTGTGGAGGCGGGTTAAGAAAAAAAATTGATTCCATGCTCTTTTTTCATGCTATTTTTGTTAAGTGGTGAAATACTTCAGGGAATCCAGATGCTCCTATGTTGCTGTGTGCTATTTAGATGCAGAGGACAGATAATATATCTTATTGGCTTCTTTTTAACCCATCATTGCATATTATTTGTCTCTTGATTCAGACACAAACCAATTCTCACCTATGTTTTCTTGTCTCTCCTACCCCTAATTGCTCACTTTGAATGTTACCAACTTATTTTTGTGATGACATGCTCGGCTGTTGCCAAAATACTATTCTTTTTCTCCCCCAATCCTATATAACTCTTCTTTTCATAGCATATACATTCATTTAAGGCTCTGCTGCATAAAAGAATTATGTACAAAGATGAGGAAGGCACATTTTTGCTAGTAATGACCCATTTTTAGCAGTTCGGGGTTTCATAGTAGGCCATCCTGTCTCTCTCTTTCTGTTTCTCTTTCTGTCTCTTTCTCCCTGTCTCTCTCTTCCTGTCTCTTTCTTTATATGTATTTACATCTATATATGTGCCTCTATCTGAAACTACAATTGAGAGCTGACAAAATGCTAGCTAGCAGGGAGGGCAGTATTCCACTTACCTCTTTTTAGATTTTTTTTTTTGGTTGTTTTTGTGAAAGGCTTCCTTCCCACCTCAGTCATTGGTTTGCTCACTGCCTTATGTGATGCTTCCAAAGCAGTGGCTTCTGAGTGAAAACGGGGAACAATGACTTCCAAGTGCACCAGGGCAGCCTAGCAGGGAGCACAAAGACCAAAGCCCAGGTAAAAGGCAGACTTTCCTAAATGTTTTACATTGCACTGTGCGAACATCTCTTGTTGCTGTCAGGTTGCTGTGAGACTGATGCAAGAGCAAGTTAATTTGACTGGGAAAAGGAAATGACAGCTGGCATCCTGAGCAAGGGTGAGCTGGTAAATATAGACCATTTGTTAACTGGGGGAAATCAAAGGATCTGTCCTCAGGGGTGCCCTGGGTGGGGGATAGAGTTACTGATGCTACAGCCTATAATGTCTTCATTTAAGGGGAGGGTAAGTTCCTGTCTGAAAGTGTTTGGTTTCATGGAGGAGGTGACATTTAGCTGCTTGGTGTCATGTCAGGGAGGAAGAAGAATTTTAGGGTGAGAAATGAAAATGAGGTTTGCAAAAAAAGGATAAAGCAGAGCTGAGAAGCATTTCAATAGAATGTCAGGGGGAAAATTAAAAAAAAAACACTTTTCAGATGATTTATAAGTCTGTCCAGTTGTTTTCCCAGGGAAAAGGTGCAGAGTATGACCTTGTAAGACTTCCAAACAAAATCAAAGAAAACCTAAGGAAATATACCATAAACTCTACTTGTAGAAAGAGAGATGGTATCGTCTAATAGGGTTTTCTAGTTCTCATTTTGACACATAAAGTGGTTCAAACACAGGCAGGGAGCGGGAGGTTCAGGCAGCTTTGACAACTGGAAGTGTTAATTGGCATTTAACAAATGTAAAGCTATTAAAGTGCGGCTATTTCTGCTTTGTGGGAAAAAAAAATTGCCATCACCATAGCAATTCATCTCTCTAGGCCCATGGAACTTGGCTGCTTTGTGTAAAAGAACAGCAAATATCTTTTCTTTCTCCAATAAGAGGCTTGAAAACCTAGTTGTTAACATGTGACCCTCTCATTGGAATTCCACACGGTGGCCAGAGAAGTTTCAAATCCCACTCAGATGGAAATTCTGCGCAAATATACATCCCATGCTTTGGAAAAGAAGAGAATGCAAGGGAGAAAGGATGAAAAAGAATGTAGCACGCTGGGATGGCACAGGTGCCTTAAAAGTGACAAGAACTATTGACTCCTATTTTAATTTCTTTTACTTCTGTGTTTATGCATACATAGAAG
The DNA here is from genome assembly GCF_028583685.1 of Petaurus breviceps papuanus. Lineage (NCBI taxonomy): Eukaryota > Metazoa > Chordata > Mammalia > Diprotodontia > Petauridae > Petaurus > Petaurus breviceps. The sequence goes on from NW_027187351.1 coordinate 6,810,260, forward strand.
AGACCTTGTTCCTGATGAGATTTTGGTTTCTCTAACAGTGACTTAAGAAGAGAGTTTTTCAGTTCTATGAGTTTTCTCATCACTACTATTTCAAATAAGTTTGTTTTGGATATTTTTTTAAATCAGAATTTGTGCTGTGGTGTGGCACAGTGATTGGAGTGTTGGATCTGAAGTCAGGAAGACTCCTCTTCTTGAATTCAAATCTGGTCTCAGATACTTACTAACTGTGTGACCTTGGGAAAGTCACTTAACCCTGTCTGCCTCAGTTTCCTCATCTGTAAAGTGAGCTGGAGAAGGAAATGGCAAACCACTGCAGTAACTTTGCCAAGAAAATCCCAAATGGAGTCACGAAGAGTCAGACACAATTGAAAATGACTAAACAACAACAGTAAAGATAGAGGAATGTGACAGAGGGACAAGAAGCAGCTACTGGAGCCTATTATGCTGCCCTTGGAGTAAGGATGACCTTGACTTGCCTCTGGTTCATACCAGCTATATGGCCATGGGCACTTTAGGAAACTCTTCAACATTATTAGTTTTGGAGGAGTTGCCAATCTCCATTGCTGGAAGAAGTTCCTACGCTGGGAGCAGTATCCTCTTGAGTTCTCTTTCCTCCCTGGTTTTACTGACTCTGCTCTCTTCTCGTTCTCTTCCTACCTGTCTGACCCCATCCTCTTAAGTCTCCTTTGCCTAATTATCACCTATGTACCATTCTGTTGTTGTTGTTGTTGAGTCATTTCAGTTGTGTCCAACTCGTTGTGACCCCATTTGGGGTTTTCTTGACAATGATACTGGAGTCATTCACCATTTCCTTCTACCAGCTCATTTTACAGATGAGGAAACTGAGGCAAACAGGGTTAAATGACTTGCCCAGGGCCACACAGCTATTATGTGTCTGAGGCCAGATTTAAACCCAGGAAGATGTTTTCCTCGCTCCAGTCCCAGCGCTCTATGCCTGTCCTATGGATAACTCTGTCCTTCACCTTCTGTTTCCTCTTAGTGACCCTGTCATGAAGCAGCCAGGTGGTGGAATGGATAGAGCACTGAGAGTCAGAAAGACCTGAGCCCCATTCTGGCCTCAGATACTTACTAGCTGTATGAACCTTACAAACCAAGTCACTTGACTTTTGTTTGCCTCAGTTTCCTCAACTCTAAAATGGGGTATAATAATAGCACCCATCTTGCAGATTTGTTGTGAGGATCAAGTCTGATAATATTTGTAAAAAAGTACTTAGCACAGTGCCTGGAATAGAGTAGACACTATGTAAATGCTTATTCCCTACCTCTTTTTCATTAATTTGGTTATCATTTCTATGTAGATAACTCCCAAACTTAGCCACCTTTCCAATTAGATAAATAAAAATCTTGCCAAATAGACATCTCCACCTGCATGGTCCATAGGCATCTCAAACTCAACATATCCATTGTCTTTCCTCCAATAGTCACCTCTTTTTCTAATTTCCCTTTTTCTATGGAGAAAAGTATATCCTTCTACTCACCCAGGTTCACAACCTTAGAATCAGCCTTTCAGTCTCCCTGTGTGTGTCCTCTGTTAAGACGTCCTTTCAATTCTACCTCCTCAGCATCATTTGCATCCATTCCTTCCTTTCCATCTCTATTGCTTCATTTTCTCCCCTCTCCAATCTGTCCTTCACTGACTTACCAGGCCTGACTATGTCATTCCCTTGCTCAAGAAGCTTGAATGCCTGCTTATTGACTTTAGGATCCAATGCAAACTCCTTTTTGAGATTCTTAGAGCCATTTACAATCTGCCTCCAACTTATTTTTCTGCATTGATATCCTCTTCCTCTCACGTGTTCGCATTCCAGCCTAACTGACCCATGCTGTACCTCTCATTAGAAGACATCCTATCTCCTTTCTCTAGGCTGTTGTGTAGGCTGTCATTCCCAGAGAATGCTTTCACTCCTCACTTTCAGTCCCTGAAATCCTGAGCTGTTTCAAGACTCAGTTTTTTTTAGGGGAGAAGGCAAGGCAATTGGAGTTAAGTGACTTGCCCAAGGTCACATAGCCAGTAAGTGTGTCAAGTGTCTGAGGCCGGATTTGAACTCAGGTCTTCCTGACTCCAGGGCCAGTATGCATACTGCACTGCCTAGCCACCCTTCAAATCTCAGTTTCAGTGAGATCTGTCTCATGGCATCCCAGATCTTCCCATTTTTGGTTTTATTCCTTTACCCTCCCCTCTTCCTCCCAATTATTTAGCATTAAAAATGTTTTGTATTTACTTCAATTAATTAATAAAACAATAAACATTACGTGCCTACTATGTGCCACACATTTGTGATACATATATAAAAAAAGAAACGATCCCTGATGTCAAGAAGTTTACATTCTATCTGGGGAAGCAACACAGAGGCACAAACACACAGACACAGACACAAACATATACTATATGTATATATATGTTTGTGTGTATATATGTATATATATATGTGCATGTGTGTCTGTGTAAATATCTATAGAGTAAATACAAGCTTGTTAGGGAGCAAGCTAGCTGGTGTGTGTGTGTGTGTGTGTGTGTGTGTGTGTGTGTGTGTATGGGGGGTAAAGAATCAGGAAAGTCTTCCTGTAGAAGGAAGGAAGGGGAATTAGCATTATTAAGGTCCTCTGATGTGCTAGTCATTTAGCTAAGTACTTTATAAATATTATCTTGTTTAATTCTCAACATGGTAGGTTTTATTATTATCTTCATTTTATAGTTGAAGAAACTGAGGCAGACATGTTAAGTGACTTGCCCAGGGTAAGACAGCTACTGTCTAAAGTGGGATTTGAATTTAGGTCTTTACCTGACTCTAGGATAGGGTGCTTTGTTGAGTATGCCACTTAGTTGCTGGTGGTACTTGAGTTATATCTTTAAAAAATTGAGGTATTCTGTTAGATGAAAGAGAGAAGAGAGTACAAATGTCAACTTTGATACATGTTATTTCTCTCCAGCAAAATATAAACTTTTTGAGGACAAAAATTCCTTTGGTTTTATCTTTTATTCCCAACACTTAGTGTAATTCTGGCATGTAGTAAGCACTTAAAAATGTTCTTTCATTCGAGTTCTCTACACCAATGAAATCATAGGCCAGAAAAATCAAAACAAAACCCAATACTTTCCCAAACTTACACAAGTAAAGCATGATTATTAGTTTACTGAATATGAAATTATTAAGGACAGATCTGGGAATGTCCATTTATCAACATATTATAGTTCTGATCAATTCTTCTGGAGTACAAGGTTATAAAAGAACGTCATGTTAAGTGGGTAATAACTTTTCTATTCATGCTTTAGTTACTATATCATTCACCAAAAATATGTAGACTAATGTGAAAAGGTCTAGGATTTATAAATCATTAATTTCAGGTATCTGTGTGGATGTATTTAATAGCATTAAGTAACATTTAACCTTGGGCGTAAAACTCAAGACTCCACTAAAGGTCATTAAATACTTATGGCATACAGGGTGTGCACACAAATAGTGCTTAATGAATTAAATTTAAGATAATGTATATGTTTTAGAATAATACTGCTCACTTATATTAGTAATCATAATTATCTGGAACTCTCAAATAAAAAAAAAGTGGTACTTTACCACCTTTCTAATAGTAATTCATACAGGTAGCTAGCTGACCTTAGTAGATAGAGCTCTAGGGCTGAAATCAGGAAGACCTGGTTTCAAATCTGGCTTCAGACACTTACTAGCTATGTGACCCTGGGCAAGCCACATAATTTCAGTTTCTCTTAATGCATTGGAGAAAGAAATGGCAAACCACTCCAGTATCTTTGCCAAGAAATCCCTTTGGACAGTATGGTCCATGGGGTCATTAAGAGTTGGACATGACTGAATGACAACAAATAATAACTTAGGATTTATAAATTTCCTCCTAACTCTATGAAGTAAGTAATATAAGCATTATTATTCCTATTTATGGATGAAAAAAGTGAGGTACAGAGAGATTGAATGACTTGGGGCAAGTAGATATTGAAATGAACAGAACATTGGAGTTAGGAAGACCTGAGTTCTAATTTAGACTCAGACACTGTGTGATCTAGTTGTGTTATCTTGGGCAAGTCACTTAACCTTTATCTGCCTTAGTTTCTTCAACTGTAAAATGGGGATAATAACATCATGTACCTTGAAGAGATATTGTGTGGATCAAATGAGATATGTGCTAGAACTTAGCACATAGTAGACACTCTACAAATGCTTATTCACTTTCCCTTCCTCAAGATCATGCAGTGGAAAACTGTCACAGTTGGGACTCTAGCCCAAGCTTCTTAATTGAAGTAACAATGCAATACCAATTACACCGTGCTGGCACCTCCACCTAATAATGAAATCCTTTGAAGTTAAGTAACTAAATGCATTTGAATGGGTTTCAAGGGAGACCCATCTTATAGTGAATTATATTCTATAGTTTGTATCTTTGATATCACATTCTTTATTAATCACAATTCACAATTAATCAAATATTTATTAATCCCAGAGCTGGGAATTTAGCATTCACTGGGAATGAAAAGACAAAGGAAACAACCTCTGTCCTCAAAGAGCTTACATTATGTTAGGGAAACAAGATGTCAATATGAAAGAATAATGCCAAATACAAGATAATGTATATGCTTTTTTAGAAGGTGGTACTTGAACTGAACTTTGAAGGAAGTGAAGTGAAAGAGGGAGTATCTTGTAGGCATGCTGACAGAGGTGGGAGATCAGAGTGTTGTGTGGGAGGAACAAAGTTGTTTGGGCTGAACCACTTCAAAAAGAAGAGTAATAAGATTAGAAAGGAAGGCTGGAGACCTGTTTTGATGGGTTTTAAATGCCAAACTGAGCAGTTTGAACTTAGAAGTGATTGGAAGTTTTGTGACAAGAGTTTGGTTTTTTTTTTTTGCTTCTTTGTTTTTCTTTTCTATTGGGGTGATGGCGAGAAAATTTTTTTAATTAAAAAATGAAATTTAATTATAAAAGAAGTGCTAGGAAGTACATTGCAGTTTATTGAGCACAGGAATGACATGGTCAGATCAATACTTTAGGATGATCACTTTAGCTGCTTTGTGGAGAATAACTTAGGGGAGAGATCTCATGTGGCCATAGAATCATTTATGTTTTAATTAGGGAAAGAACATATTAATATAAAAATATACACAAAACAAGGGAATTTATGGAGTTCCTTTTGTGGGTATTAAGGAAAGCTTTCATTTAGAAGATGGTATTTAAACCAGATTTAGAGTTGGAAGGGGTCTTAGAGACCATCTCCTCATTTTACAAATAGGGAAGCTAAGATCCAAGGTGGGTTTGGTGGCACATGCCTATAATCCCTGCTACTGTGGAAACTGAGGGTGGTAGATCTTGTGATTTTGGTAAAGTTGAGCTATTGAAAAAAGGAAGGGAAGGAGGGAAAGAAGGGGAGGAAAGGTAGAAGGAGAGAAAGGAAAGAGAAGGGGAAGAGAGATAAAGAAATCATGTTATCAATTAAGAGGTTATTTTAATAGTACAAGTAAGAGGTGGTGAGGATCTGTACTAATATAGTGGCTGCATGAATAGAGTGAATTGGACAGATGCAAAAGATGCCATGAATGTAGAATCAATGAGATTTGACCTTGGATTGGACATACTTGAACGAGAAAAAGAAGTTGAAGATACCTTGAAGATAGGAATCTTTTCAGGCAACTACACACTTGATGTGAGGTGACAGAAAATTTATATGAACGAGAATGAATCATTCATTCATTTATTTTTTTAAAAAGCTGTTAAAAAAACAAAGATTAAGAGATTGTCCTGCCCTCACGAAGCTGAAAGTCTAAAATTTATTACACATACTGGTGTAATGGTAAATTACCAACTAGCTCTCTGAAAAAAAAAGTATAAAGGATATAATTTTAAGTTTAATCTGAATTTTTAACATTTTTCCATCACTTTCTTATATCTAGACAATCAACAAAACAATAAACCAAGGCCTGATATCTAATATTTGCCATTTTCATAGTTGTGTTTACATGGGATTGGTTAGAATTGGCTCCAGCACACCACTGGTTCCATCAAAAACAAACAAATAAAAAACCTAACCTAAAACAAAAAACAAACCAAATTAACACGCCCCCCCCCCGCCAATTAGAATATAAGTTCATTCAAATTGGAGAAAGGAAGGTGGGGCAGAGGGCAAACTTTGCGTAAGGTCATGGTCATAACATCATGCTTAAATGTCTTTGAAGATAATTTTGCTGCTAATTGGGCACTTTTCTACCACTTCATGAGGAGGTGACCAGGTCATGCTCACTTTACTCCCAATTCCACTGCTCCTTCTGACTTCCTAATCTCTTCATCAGCTGTATTGTTCCCTATATCTATTATACCATTCACCCTTGCACCCTTTCCAGTTCTCCTTTATTTATGTATTGTCTCTTCCCATTAAGATGTTAATACCTTGAAGATGGAGACTATCCTTTTTCCTTCTATTTGTATCCTTACAACTTAGCAAAGTGTGTGGCAAATACTAAGCATTCAATACTTAATAAATATTATATTCTCTCTCTCTCTCTCTCTCTCTCTCTCTCTCTCTCTCTCTCTCTCTCTCTCTCTCTCTCTGTCTTCCTCTCTCTCCTCATATCTAGTCTAAATCAGAATGTCTCAGTTTTAAATGAAGGTCTCAGTGCTGACTCAAGTTCCAGTTAGCTATGTACCATGCTTTCTGGAGAATAGAGGATAAGATATCTCATCAATAAGGTTAAAAGTATTATTTCTTACATATCTTATAGGTCCTTTCTGGAGAGTCTGAAGCCAAACCTTTGATCTTCACATTTGTCCCAACCATACGAAGACTACCAACTCACAATCAAGTTGCTGATGCCTCTAAATACCTTGTTAAAATTGGTGAAGAATCAAGAAAGAAGAGCCAGGAAACAGTAAATAGGGTAGGTTAGTTTTATACTTATCTTGAAACTCACAAAATTTGCATTAAAATGAACTCATTTGTAAAAAGTGTTTCAAATGATCATCTCATCCCCCTTTCACTTTATTTTTCCTTAAATATTATAAATTCTAGGATCATTAGTGATGGTTATATTATTTATGAGAAGAACCCATGTGTTTCAAGATTTTCTATCATAATCAAGGGATTCTCATTTGTGATAGATATCCCATCATTTGCTGTGACTTTTTGTCACAGTTCTTATTTGCTTCTCACTCTGTCCTCAAAATTTTTTATCCTATACATTAATTTTTGTAAAAAAAAATTAAAATTATTTTTATAATTCATTTTGAGAATTTGACCAGAGATGGCCATATATTAAAAACTAGAAAAGACTATAGAGGTCATCTAGTCCAATGCCCTCATTTTACAGTTGAGGAAATTAGTGCCCAAAGAGGTTATTTGAGTTGGTCAAAGTTAAAATGAACTCATATTGTCTGTCTCCATATCCAACACTGGGCAGGTAGGTGATGCAGTGACCCCAGCTACTTTTAAATATATCAATCATAAATAGGTCAGGTAAAGTTAAACACAGGCCTTAGGTCAATTCCTTTGGATTTATATGCATCCATATGTACTCATTAGTCATTTTAAATGTCTCTATCTACATGCCTATCTCCTTAATCCACCGCACCCTCACCCTCTACCTCTCAACCTCTCAACCCCTTGTACTAGTGGACAAAAGGTCTATCTGCCTGCTTTGAATCAACTATTAAATTTCATCTCATCATATCTTCAATAATAGAAAAGTTTAAAATTCACTCAATCAACTGATTGTCTTAATTCTTTTAGTTCCTTGAAGAACAGTTCAAGAATAATTCTATCTTCTCCTACCTGTACCCCCTCAACACTAAATTGGCCAAGTCAGCTGAATTTGCTGGTTGATTTCTTGTCATAGAAGTCAGACATGTCAAACGTACAGCAGTCCAGTAACACTCCTTAGTACCAGATTAGATTGTAATTGGGAAATATTTAAAAAAATAGAAATACAATAGGACATACATAATATTAATATGTAGTTTTCTAACTTAACATGAAGTCTAAAGGAATCCTCATGTATTTTTTGATGGTTCCAGTTTCTATTTGTGTTTGACACCACTGACACAACCAAAACAGTTTTAGACATAAAATACAACTTTAATTTCAGATGTAAGGTGACTTTAGGAATCCAAGAGCAGTAGATAAAATTCTACAATTTCTGCTTAATAAAAAAAAAATAGAACAGATCAGTGGCTTGAAATCATACCTCAAAGTATGATTGGAAACAAAAAAAAAGATAACAACTGAACTTTCTTCTAAAAGATCCACTTTTTACCATTATCTCAGGGTAGTTCATAATGCCTTGTGGTTTCCAGGTAGATATTCATGAGTTGTGATCTAGATTATTAGAGATCTTGAAGTTTTAGGGGACTTAGTAATTCCTTCCCTAAGCCCTGTTTTAATGGAAATTTCATTCAACCAATATTTATTATGTGGTTGGCATTAGAATATAAAAATAAAAGATGATACAGTCCCTGCCATGAAGGACCTTACATTCTATTGAGAAATGGACTAGGTGACTTTCTATTGAACTTACCACAAACTCTTTATAAAAGACATTTTTTTTTTACAATCTACAAAGCATTTTTCTCATTAACGTATAAAGTAGGTAAATATAGTTTGCCTGGGTGTCCATGGCCTGAAGCCATGTCTTCAGCATCTACTTCATTTAATTATTTTAGAGGCAGCTGGGTGGTCCAGTGGATAGAGCTCTGGACTTGGGAGTGAGGAGGAACTGGGTTCAAATTTAGCCTCACTCCTTTACTAGTCATATGATCTTGGGCAAGTCACTTAACTGTTGTCAGCTTCAATTTTCTCTACTGTAAAATGGGGATAATAATAGCACATACCTTGCAGAATTGTGAGAATCAAATGAGTTAATATCTGTAAAGTGCTTAGTACACTTCCTGGTATAGTACAGTTGCTAAATAAATACTAGTTATTACATTGATGATGATGATGATGATGTCATTTCACTATTCAGCATTAAAAAATATTCAGAGGCTCATGCGTTTATGAGTCAAATAACTGGGTGGGATAAATGATACAGTTAGGAATAAAAGGCTTTAGGCTATCCCCAGATTAGTTTAGAGATGACTCCTCCCTTGAAACTTGCTTCTGATATAATTGTCAGTGTAGATAATTATATTTGAAAACATTTGTGGAACAGTTCTTAAACTTTTTGGTCATAGGAGCCCTTTACACTCTTTGAAACTTTCCAGGACCCTGAACAACTTTTATTTATGTGGGTGATATCTATTGATATTTACTGTATTAGAAATTAAAACTGCTAAACATTTAAAAATATTTATTAATGATTTAAAATAAAAATAATTACAGATTACTATGAATAATATATTTTATGAAAGTAACTATATTTTATATAGAGAGTTATATATTTATATAGTTATATATAATATAAAATATATTTTATATCTTTTCCAAAACAAAAAAATAGAAAAGAATGACATTGTTTTGTATATTTTTGCAAACCTCTTCTAAGTCTAGCTAAATAGAAGATACCTGTAGTCTCATTTTTGTCATTGTTCTAAGTCATCATCATCATTCTCTTTGTTGTAATATCTTTTTTTGATGCAAATATGTGAATAAAATTAAACCTCATGCAGGTCTGTAGCTGGAAAAGGAAGGGGTATTTTAGTAGGCAAATAAGATCTTAGTATTATTTTGAAATATAAATAAACATATTTATATAAGTATAACTATATAAATGGGGCAGCTAAGTGGAGAGTGGATAGAATGCCAGGCCTAAAGTCAGGAAGAATCCTCTTCCAGAGTTCAAATATGGCTTTAGATACTAACTAGCTGTGTGATCCTGGGCAAGTCACTTCAACCTATTTATCTCAGTTTCCTCAACTGTAAAGTGAACTAGAGAAGGAAATGGCAAACCACTCTAGTATCCTTGCCAAGAAAACCCCAAATAGAATTATGAAGAGTAGGATACAACTGAAAACAACTGAAAAAAACATTATTTTGAAAATAGTTTTGACCTCAAGAACTCCCTTGAAAGAGTCTTAGTGGATCACAAATCCATTCCATGTCTTCATTCTATGTTGCTCCCCTGCTTGATAGACTGCTGTGGCTCTCTATTACCTCTTGGATCAAATATAAACATTTTTTGGTAATTAACGACTTTAATAACATGGTCCCAACTTATCTTTTCAAGCTCATTACATATTATTTCCTTTCATGTACTTTATGGTTCTGTCAAACTGACCCTTTTGATGGTACTCACACTGGACTTTCCACCAATTACATGGGTTTTACTTTATGCCTGGAATGGACTCCTTCCTCACTTCTGTTTCTCAGAATCCTTAGTTTCTTTCCAAGCTCAGTAAAAATACCATGTCTTCCCTAAGGCCTATCCTGTCCTCCTAAGATGCTAGCAGCTTCCCCCATTAACCGGACATTTTGTATATATTTGTGTGTACATAGCTGGTGTTCAGTTAATGCTTTTTTATTATTAATCTGGGAAATTCCTATAGTGGGGACTATTTTGTTTTTTGTCTTAATACCCCCAGTGCCTAATACAATGCCTCACACCTAGAAGGCACTTGATAAATATTTGTTTAAATTTTGAATGATAGGCAAATTCACGAAAGAGAATATTTATCTACTTAAATTAAATCTGTTTATGTCTCCTGCAGTCTAATTCCCATGACTTTTCGGACCACTGGAGTTCGAAAAGTGGGATCCGACAAGAAAGTGATATCCAGACATACGTGTGCTCAACAGAAACTAGCCAAAAGATTTTCCAAGGGAGAGGGCTTAAATTGAATCAACCAGAAGCAATGCAGCAGAGTGACCTTTTCAAAGCAGAATATGTCTTTATTGTGGACTCTGAAGGGGAAGAAGAAGCTGTATGCAGAAAGGAGGACAAACAGGCTCCTGTGGGGAATGGTCATGGTTTGGCAAGACCCAGGTCCCTAGCTCTAGCCCCAGGGCCTGTCACTGCACTGCAAAAATCACATCATGGTGACTTTCAAGTTCCAGGAAAACCTGAGCTTTCTCAAGATGCAGCCAATCAACAAAAGCAAGGACAGGTATGGATTGCATTCATTGTTTAGTTGCTTATCTGTGAAAGGTCCTTCCTGAGGTGCTACATAAATAATATTATACGGGCTGGGTTCTGCATCTCTAAGGATTTCCCGGGCCAAGACAATCAACAATGCCATGAACAAACATATCTCTTCAATGATGACAGTAATATCATAGGCAGCATTCAGAGAATAAATAGTTCAGCAGTTCAAAAGACCTATGATAAAAGTTATCTAGTCCAGCCCTGTCATTGAGGTGGCTAGGGGATAGAGTTCAGGATGAAAAAGTCCTAAATTCAAACCTTGCTTACTAGCTTACCACACTTACTAGCTGTGTGACCCTGGGTAAGTTACTTCTTTCCTAGACTATTTCCTCATGTATAAAATGAGAATGACATAACAAAGATATTACAGGAGGGTTGTGAGGATAAAATGGGGTAATATATGTAAAAGCACTTTTACAAACCTTTAAGCCCTAAACAGGTACAGGTGAGAAAACTGAAATTAAGAGACTTACTTGTCCAAGGTCTTCTAGGTGGTAAAGGGCAGAGCCGGGAACTGAACTCAGGTCATCTGACATTCTTTCTACTATCTTGCCACTCATCCATGTCAAAACTCTAAATGCAGAGGAATAGATTTTATCAATGAGTTACCCCCCCCCCCCAATACATAGGATCATTGCTTTAACACTGGAAGGGATGATAGAGATAATTAGGTCCAATTCAAGTCCAGAAAGATTAACCTGCCCAGGATCACACAGACAAAATTTGAGCTCACGTAGTCTACCTCCAAATCCAATACTCTTTCCCAGGTACCATGTTGCTCCTCTGGTAGTCATTCTTTTCATGATAACCATTTCAAATTGAGCTAGACTTGTTCCCATTGTATGGGAAGTACATTTTGTGATCACTATTTCCATTTTGGTTGGAGCTTCCAGAAAACCCATTGTACTGGGATGTCCTTTAATGATCCTGCATCATGTCCTAACCATGGTGAGGCATCAGAGTAGGGATTCAGTTGGGCACACTAATCATTATTTCCTAATAAGCAGTCAAGGTTAAGAAATGTAAGAAAAAAATTTACATAATAAACAGACTAATGACTGAAAGTGTTTGATCAGGAATGACAAGTGTAGTCTGTTGGGAGGAATGACAGGTACAAGAGTATGTTTAAATAAATAGACTGAATGGAAAATAAATTCAAATTAAATCCAATGTAGTTTGATAGGGAGAACATTGGCAATTGTGGGAAATCAGGAAAGGCTTTGTAGTGTTTGAGCTGCATCTTAAAAGAGAAGTATTCTATGAAGTGGAGATGTGGAAGGAAGTATATTCCATGCATGGGGAATGGCCAATAGCAAGGCATGAAAAGTGAGAGAGAGAGACAGAGAGAGAGAGAGAGAGAGAGAGAGAG